>NW_027094092.1:12458514-12808965 GCF_029207755.1 Chamaea fasciata
CCTTAACGCTATTCTCCAAGCTTTTTCTCTGGTTGTTTGGAAGCTGAAAGCTCAGAATGTTGTCATTGCTAGGCATCTGTGCAAGGGGTAACCAAGTGCTTCACTGACCCACTTGAAAAAAATCATGAAAGGATATCTTAATGGTAGAGTGACACAGAAATTATTCAGCATGACCTAGAGCATTCCTTCAGGAACCTCTTCAGTTTTCAGGAGATATGAAGTTAGAAAGTTGAATGAACTTTGTGTGTCCATGCAAGGAGATTATTTCTCAACAGCTTAGATCTGCAAATTAAATAAAAGGGAAATAAGGTTTCTAGGATTGGTTGTCGAGGCATTGCATTATTTCCCCCAGAGCTGAAGCTGCAGAACAAATTAACTGGAGTTCTGAGTACAGTTGGCTGAGAAATGGTTCTCCTGTTTAAATAGTTGTGATTGTAAATGTATTTGTTTTAGCACTGCATAAAGATGTTTTTTACTTGTTCCACTTAATCATTTTAAACCAGCAGAGGAAGATCTTCTGTTGAGAGCTTACAACTGTAAGAACCTTCCTCAAAGTGGGGACTTGAGCGAAGTTCACTATAAATGTTCTCACATTTTCCTGGATAAATATGTATATGTGTATTGATAGGCAGATTTTTCCAGCAGAACTTACTGCATGAGACAAATGTTGGAACAACAAATATCTAGCAAATGAAATATGAAGTTTAAAATGTGTTAAAAACACAACTTAATGATCTGAATGAGGAGATACATGGTCAGATATTAACCCACAGGTATCCATGTATGCATATATGTACACCCTTAATTGGGACTGTAAAATAAGTCTGATACATAAAAACTGATCTGATTAAAAAAAATAGAGGAAGAGAGAAGCAACGAAATTTCTCAGAAAACAACCAGCCACTTAAAGATCTGATGTGTTAAACAGTGTTTTGGTATGTGATTTGTAGTCTCCTGCATCTGGCAGTTACTTTTTTTCCGGAAGTATCATGACATTTGATTTCAACTCTGTGTGTATGGACACAAAAAACATAGCGGCTTAATTTTGCATATGCCCTGCTATGGTTTCATTCCTGCTATGAAATGTGAAGGCATTTGTGAAGTACAGGAGAATCTAGTTCCAGTAAGGTTATGCTTGGTGCAAAATCCAGCCATGTATTTAATAGATCAAGGGCGCTGTGATACAAAGGTGATGTTTCATGAATAGAGAAAGAGGATAGTCTCATCCCTCTCCAGTCTCATGGAACCTATGACACTTTTATCTGTATTGCTCTTCAGAACATCACTATGAGACTTTGACCTGAATAATGCAGTCTGGAATATCTCAAGCCCTCAAAACTTCCAAGTTCAGGTCAGATGTCTGTGGGGTTGCAGTGGTGTAAAAAAAAGGTGGGAAGGGAAAAAAACATAAGCACACGACTTTGGTTGTCAGTGTACATCTGACAAAATACAGGCAGAAAAAATTTAATTATGTTTTTACTGATCCAGTTGGAGTGAGTTTGCAGCATGTAGCATTGATTCCCCTCCACCCCTGCATCCCATATAGGGAATTGAATGTAACTTTAAAGTGTGAAATTGTGATGAACTGCTCTTGCTTTGCTCTTGCTTTCTTTATAGTTTTCAATGCATGTTTTTTTGATCAGCCTGAAATAAGTTCATTGGTATTTCTTTTCTGCTCTCCACTGGAAATGGGTGGTCTTTGCCTTCAGTACACAACAGTGGTGAGAGGCAGGAAATCAGAGACATATTTTTTGTTTTGAGGAACACATGTACCTATCAGTTCCTTTTGAAGAGTGTGTCTATTCAAATTATTAATTTCTGCAGTATAATGAAGAGGAGTGCTGAATATTTCCCCAGGTAAGAATTGCATAATTGGATCTTGTCATTCTGAATTCAGAAGGAAGGTTCAGCTGCTTCTCTTTTAGTTGGATAATGTCCAGTCTAAGAATGAATTTAGCGAATAAAAATTTTTGGGAAGAGGGACTGTCCTAGGGTGACTTTATGATGCTTGTATCCCTAGTTGTCTGTTCCATTTATGTTGGATATTGTGTTCTGTACCTTTGACACTGGTTCTGAGAGCGAGGCAGGGAAAGGAGAGGCATGCAATTTGTTTGCAGAAACTGCGCTCACTCCTCCGCATTCTGCTTGTGGACCGCGTTGTCTGCAGCACGGACAGACAGCAAGACCGAAATATCCTTTGCTTTTAGTTAGTTTTTAACTAGCTGAGGCAGAGAAGTTCCCTGGACTATTTTTTCCTTTTTCTTGGAACTGTTTAAACCTGCTTTTAACAGAAAACCCAGCAGAGCACTGGGAACTCACACCTGCTGCCCACGTGGGCCTGGGCCTCGGCATTTTCCAGGGAACCAAGACAGGGACGTTAGAGATCGAAACTACATTTCCCTCCAAGTTAGAGATGGCCCAAAATACAGTGTTAAGCCTGTAAGATGTTTTACATTTAGTATTTGGGCTTCAGGACATTGTTTGAGTCCTTCCAGGGACAGGTGTCAGGTGAGAAGTGGAATCCAAATTACACATGGTTTTGCTTGCAGTCAATGTGCCAAATTAGTGCTGAGATTGCTGCCTGAATTATTTGTATTAGTGGCAGCCACAGAAAAGTATATCCTGCTTGAGAATTGAAGCTTGAAAAGCTGTTAAGCAGGTGCTTTGAAAATTTCGTGAGGTGATGAATAGCCTTTAAATAAAGCTAAATTGATTTATCCTCACACTCTGGATAACAGTAGAACATAGAAATCACACAGAAAACTGGATCTACTTTTTTGCTTCTCTATACAGTGAAGTCAGTTATCTTATTTTCTGTTTACTTGATGGCAGCAGATGAGGACTTTTAGTCAGACAAATACAGAGCTTTTTTCTTTCCTATGAAGACCTTATTCATAATACAGGCTGCAAAAGGAAACTGAAAGAGGATATTCAGTGAATAAGTAACTTTATTTTGTGTGTGTTTCACATGTGTATTTTCCATTTGTGAGGAAATTCTGTAATCTCACAGTAATTTGTATGAAATAAATCCCTTTAGCTAAAGTTGATGACAACAGCAGACTTAATATGAAACAGTATTTCCTTGCTTCCATTTCTGATATATTTTAAATGCAATTTGCTTGATGTGCTGTTAGGTACCATAAGGGATTATAAGAGGACAAAAACCTAGTTCCACTCATCCTTTAATTGTTTTGTTTTGTTTTTTTTTTTTTTTTTTTAATGTAAAATACTGTACTCCCATAAAACATCCATTTATTCATATTTGGTGCCAGAGGCCAATTCATTGAACCTGAGATGTATTATTGCAAAACAACAGTGTTCACTACACTTTTACACTCAGTTAGCTGTTTTCCAGGTTCTTTGATGGTCACTAAGCATTTATTATTGCTAAATAAATAATTAAGGAGGGATAATTTGCCTTTTTTTTTTTTTTTTTTTTGCAGGGGGGTGATGGGGAACATCATTGTTCTGTTTTTAATGCACTGCAGAATGTGGAGGCTACATTCCCTTATGAATCATGGATAGCTCATTTGTGCCAGATATTCACTGACAATGATCCAAACCCTGCTCTTGCTAAATGAAGAGGAATAAATAGATATTCTGCTTCATTCTACTCACAAAGAAGGGGAAAAAAGAAGGAATCTTTATTCTGTGCTTTCTTTTTGTCATAATTTGTAATCTTTCAATGTCTGAAAAAGCCACTTGGTTCTATCTTCAGGGGTTTGTAATTCTTTTCATTTGCTCCCTTATGAAGGTAGAGATTGACACCTGTGCACTGGGGCTCTTGTCAGCCAGATTTTCTCCCTCCCTTTCTTCTCTTTTACACCTGAAATTATGAGTTGCTGTGAACAGCAATGAGGTGAAAAGTTCTTGCTAATGAATTATTTCCCAGGAATGAACAAACTGTGGGATTCCTAACCCACTCATCTTTACTTTTGCCAGGAAACCAGGCTGTGTTTGTTTCTTCACCTCATTCTGTCTTGTGAAGGACCCTCCTGAACTCTTGTCTATTTCAGGTCTTGGAATCCAATTGCTTTGGATTTTATGTTTTAATGAGAGTGTTCTAGTTCAGGCATTCTTCACACTTCAGCTATTGCCCATCATTCAAAAGGAACTCTGCAGTAATAAAAATAACCCTCCATTTCCTTTTGCTCTTCCTATTTGACCCTCAGAACTCTTCTCAGGATTTCTTGGAAAAACTTTAGTTTTTTTGCTTTTCTCCACTATTGTGTTACAGTAGCATCTGGAAGCTCCAATCAAGATGAGAACACTGTGTGCAATGCTCAGTGCAAAACCAAGGAAGTGTCATTTTGACTAAGCAGAGAAGAGAGTTTAACAGGAGGTAATGAAACTTCTCAGAATATTAGTAGAAAAGCAAAGAGCAGAGCTCAACTTTTGAAATTTCTGCTGGAATGTATCCACTAGATTGCTCTTTTGCTCTGAGTAACATTATTGTGGCTGGAAAAGCCACACATATTTTAAGAAATTCAGCAAATAAAAGTCTGGCTGTGTACAGCCTCCCATCATGTCTGGATAGATAAGTAGGGCAAAGAGAGAAAAAATATTGCCTTTTTCTTTCTGATAAGAAATAAAGCACATAGCTTACAACCTTAACCAAGAGTTACTCAGAAAAGATTGTGGGAAGGGCATATTATGTTACTGAATCTGAGTGGTCAGTCCAGACCCATGAAAAAAAGGGATTTGCCTGGGTGCCTCAGTCTGTTGGATGGTGGTTCTTATACCATTCTGGCCACCTTGGTACAATACTCATTGCTTATGCACATTCCACATGATGTGTGTTGTATTTGTTCTTGAAAAATGAATTCTGTGAAGAGCATTACATATGGAATGGAAAGAAATCAAAGTTGGAAATAATCATATCAAGTTCTCCTTTGTTTAAACAGATGTACAGCCTACACCATACCTAGGCAGTGTTTCCTTGCGTCCCACAGTGTACCCTCCAAACTCTGAAGTTCAAAGCATTTTCTATGCATTCAAATGTCCATTAATACATTCAAGGAGTGAAATCCTTTCTTAACTGCAAAGGGCAGGAATATCTATTGATACCAGTGAAGAGAGTATCTCCTACATTTCCTTCCTAAAATTGTATGGTTTTGAGATTTAATGTTCGGTTTAGAAATGGTTTATTACCACCGTTTAAGTCATCAGCTTTAAACGTATTTAGGCTTTTTTATTATTTACTCTTATCTTTCTTGCCAGCATTGGATACCAGTATAAGACTTCATTCTAAACAAAAAACTCTGTCTGCGTTATTGCTGGAGGAAAGAGTGCTAAACTGCTTTTGCCCTGCTTTCCATTCAAAATATCTATAGCCTCTCTCTGAGCCATCTTCCTCAAAGTTCCCATCTATTTAGCATAGTAAAGTTGTGTCGCACATCCATAGTATTGTTTTCCAGAGCTGCGCTCTGTTTCTATGGTGTGTGTAGTTTGGCCTGTAACAGTAATGCACAATGCAAGGGAAATGGCAGAGTCAAAAGATAAAAGTTGTTTGGTTGCAAGCAAACAATTCTGATGCGTTTATTCCTTTGCTTTAATCTGTTTTATTTTGTCAATGGAACTCTAGGATTTATAACAATTGATACAAAATAGAGGAAATTCTTAATACATTAAAGCAAAAATGTTTTTATTAATGGTCCAAAGTAATTTCAAAGGTAGCGGAACCAGTCTCCTTGTAACTAAACAAAGATTTGCTACAATTCTGTCCCTGTGCATGTGAATGCTCCTATCAGCATAAAGAGTGCTGTCAGGGAAGGCCACTCCTTTCCAGGCTTTCTCCAGGAGTACCGTATCAGTCTCTTCTTCTCCTTTGTGCTAACAAGTGACTTCATGCAAATGCTACTCCCAGAGATTTAACATTATGATGGTATCCAAGAAAAGGGCTTTGAGTATGCACCATGGGGTCTGTTGGATCTTTCTCTGCAGTGCCAATGTAGATCTTGTCAGAGCCTCCTGCTTGGCTTCCAGGTTTGCAATATACTTCTTCAAGCCCGAGTATAGCAGCTGTAGTCCTGCCTCCTGCTCCTTCAGCCTCTGAAGGGTTTCTTCCCCTCTTTCCTTCTCACGAACAATTCCCTTCTCATCAGAGAAGTTCGGCTGGTTGGCGTCAACAGCTGCCAGCAGCAAAAGGAGAACCAAGAAGGTTCCTAAAGCCATGGCAGATCCTTCCTTGAAAGAGAAAGAAAGATATAATGATCCAAGATTTAGATTCTCAAGAAGAAAAAGAACCTTCACACTGGAATAAAAGCTTTCGCGTCCTTTCTATCCCCGAAAAGTGCTGGAGGCCAGAGGTGCTCCTCAGCCCGTGCCTGTTGCTGCAAGCTCCAAACTCAGCTGCCCAAAGAGGCTCCATCAGCACATGATGAGGGGGAAGGTGTGACACGCAGGGAGGCAAAACAGAAATGGCCATGTTTGGGGAGAGAGAAGTCCAGAATTTTAGATGAAAGAAGAAACAAAGTCCCCCAAGCAGGAGGAGGAGAGATGGGGCCTAACAAGCTGGTTGCAGGCTGATGAGGGAGACGTTCCTCAGCTGCTCTGCCAGGCCTCTGCAGGTTGGATACAGCAGGACCCTCTGCTGGGGCGCAAGGAACAATGAAGTGCTGTGAAGGAACTGCTGCTACAGAGCCCACACACTAGCACTTGTTCACGTGAGTTTTAAATCTCAAAAGAGAGAGTTTGTCAGTTTGTGAGGCTCTGCCACTACTACTGAAGGCCTGGAGATGTTGGAGAGACCTTGGCTGAACCCGAGGGGCTGGCAGAGGGTCACTTACCAGCAGGTGCCTCTGAGCAGTAGGTGCGGCTATGCTGCAGCACCTCCCTCTGCCACCAAACTTCTCTTGTTGCCTTGGAGACACTCCTGGAGCAGTTGGGTTCCAGGGTCATGGAATCCTAGAGTCCCAGGGTCATGGAGTCCTAGAGTTATTGTATCCTAGGAAACCATAGATTCTGGTGCTGATTTTTTAAAATTGAGATGATGCTAAGCCATCAGGTTCCCAAGAGCATTCTCCATTAATTGTATTTTCAGTCAATTGCTCATCTCTTCTCAATTCCAGTATTCTTAAAATTTTTTACCCTTGATTCTTTCCCTTGGGGAATTTACTATAAGCATCGTCAAAAGACTCACACACCCAAGCCTCATCCAAAGTCCACTGAAGCCAGAGTGGGAATTTAATTTCAATTTTAAGGAGTGTTGGAACTACGTGTCTTCATCCCATTTTAAGTTGGTGGTTCACATTTACTGCTTATGTTACAATCCTCAGATATCTGTGATTATCACTCAGAAGCTAATGCCATATTACATTTCAGCTGTTCCACAGAACTATGCTGTATAGCAAGGTGGCTCAGAATTCTCATTTTCAGTTAAAAAATACTGGACTATCTTGTGAAAACATTTTTACCTCAAATATTTTATGATAAAGCACAATGCTATCATGAGCAAAGCGTGATGGAAGAAGTGATAGTATAGCCTGAGTCTCTGTTTTTAGAGGTGGCTTGAAATGCAGACATGGTGTGAGTTTGGCTTTTTATATTGGTTGTGATTATTGAACCTGCTTTGTTTACACTTAAATCTTCAGTTAGCCTGGCTTTGTTGGGTTCAGCACCTGCACAAAGGAAAATGAAATGCAGCCAGGAACACTAACCTCCTAGTTTGGACTCTCTAAAGTGAATGGAAAGAGAAGAACGTGTCTGAGATAGTAGCATAACACAATATACAAAAGGCAGGAAGATTATTTAGGTTTCTGAACTTACTAAAAAATTTTCTAGTGACTCCAAGTGTAAAATAGCATAGTAAAATGTTTGTATCTAAGAAGTGAGAAAGGGTGGAATAAGATTTAATTGGAAAGGAAAAGAAGGACCTTCTAGTAGGGAATAGTTAAAGGTTTGGAATAAAACAGGAAATGAGATGCCAATACATGAACCTGCTAAATATGCATAGTAATGAATAATCTATTGTTCTCTAGGGCAAACAAAATTACTTTATCGCTTTCCCTCTGAACAAAGAAAATTCAGTGATTATAGACGTGGTATTTTCTATTAAATACATAAAACTAGTGTTTCAACAAAGGGGTAATGAGAAAGGGTACTTTTGAAAGTAGAGAATTAGAAGTGTACTTTGAGTATTGAAGAAAAGAGGAGAGTAACTGAAATTTCAATATTATGCATTTGGGGGTTGGAAACTAGAAAGTCTGCAACAACCTGTAGTTTATTCTATGGAAAAAAAAAATAGGAGGAGGACCTACATATGCTGGTTGATTGAGATGACTGTGACTGCCTTGCCAGTAAGATGTGGTGATGAAAGCAGGAAGCTCATATATGCTCATATATGAGATTTCTGGTGAAGATAAAGTTGTACTAATATCACTCAAAATTACTCTTAGACTTTGTTTTCCATCAAGCATGATATCAAGCCTTTGAATAAAAAAATAATTTTACAGGAACTACAAATCTACTCAAAGCAGTGGGCTGGAAAGCACATAGTTTCATAAAAGGAATCTGAAGAATTTTGCTTGTCAAGTCTTGCAAATTAGAAGCTGGGAACATGTGTTTGCTTTCTAGAAATGCATTCAAAGATAAAATCTGATTTAATAGGAAAGATGAAACCAAATGGGAATTAACTGGCTTTTAAGAAATTCAGATTTAAAAAAAGAAACTTCCAACCAAACTTCCACTGTGATTCTAGAATAGCCATTTAATAGTATGTATTTGAGCCTTCTAAATTATTTTTGAGTGATTTTTAAGCCATTTATGAGCAAATTGTCTGATCTGGTTGCTTCTAGTATCAGACGTGTAGGTTTGATGGCATAAGATTTCCTTTTCCATCTTCTGACTTCCACAGAAATACATAAACCTGTGCACAAATATTGATTATTTTTGATTGGAAAATACTTTCTTATTTCATTGAGACCACCCAAAGTATTTTTTCCAACTCATTCCACTATTTGTGACACTGTGTTGCTACTTTTTAGTCTTTTAAATTTGTCTGTTGAAGGCTTTATATTCTGACGGGAATCTTAGGAAAGCCAACATCAGGCTGTTCTTTTCTCACCTTTTTTTTGACAGTTTTAGCTGGGGCTGCTGTGTAATAGATGTGAACAAGGGTCTCCAAATTCCTCTAGTCTCCTGAGTGATACTGATCTCATAGCTCCCTGTAAAATGCTTGTTGCTCCCTTCATTAAGTAATCCAAGCTTTACTTAATCAGTGGGGTTAGGACCTTAAATGAGTAAATAGTAGAAGGTGAAAGGCTAATGCTGCTGCTCATAATGTATGTCATAACTCCTCTGAATAAGGCACAGAGAGCTGTAGTGTTTGTTATTAAACTACAAATTAAGGCAGATTTGGAGGAAGAAAAAAAGCAATGCTCAATGAGGCACTAGTGCTATTTTCATGGACTCATGTTAGTCTCCAAATTAGTCATTGCTTGTGATTGTGTCTGAGCACTTTTACTGCCTGTGGCCCCAAATTATGTCCAGTGTTGTTTTTCTCCTTTTCACTTTCATTCCTAGTTCTCCCTCCCTGCCAGGTGTCTCTCTGTTGCAGCATATTGTTCTTCTAAGGCCACGAGGAATATTGTCCCCTTCAATTCCAAGTGTTGCCTGAGTGTTGGGAAGCAGTGAGACAGGATGAGCTTTCTTGAGCATGTTCTCCCCTGTTGCTGGCCTTGCTCACTTTTCTCCTTCACAATGCAGGAAACTTGCCCTGTTATCTATGAGAGTGAGAACTGTACTCAGGAATCTGCAATTTAAATGCGTGCTGATGGCAACATCCCTTCAAGATTATCATTGTGCTTCAGTCACCATGTCAGATTTTAAACTCCTGGAAGAATCTGCAAGGAAGTTCCGAGTAGTTTTGTCATGCAATGTTCCCTGAGGCACATTCCTCTTTATTTGCGCTGAACGAAGTCAAGAGTCATGGTTTCTTCCATTGTGCACAAATCTCTCAGCTCTGCTATCTCATCTCTCAGGAAAATTATAACTGTTGCATGTTTTTGCAAGCCCCAGGCTGTCATTTCCAAAGAGATTGAGTCTGTACACTAGAGAACAGTTTGTTATAAATCATCAGGTAATATGCTGAACAAAAGACCCAATATCCTTCACAGAGCTGGGTCAGCAGATTATTTTTTGCCCCATCCCTCATGTCCAAATTTTAGAGTGGCTAAAATTGCCTGTTTCTAAGTCTGACGGATTCCTTAAGTTGGATCAAAGCTTATTAATTCTGATTTGAGTCCTTAACAGCTTGTTAAATCTGAATATGCCATTATCACAGGGTTCAACAAACTTAATGGTTTTGAAAACTTTCCTTGGTTTACTATCTTATAACAACACTGCAAATACAGTAATATACACTGTTGTATGAATTAGTGATATTATACAAATATACATTTGATAGACCTATTTTGGTTGGTAATCAATGTGACAATATTAATATGGTCTTTGTTCAGCTTTGCCTGAAAGGAGGCCAATTAACAGCCTTATAATGTCATTAACTTTCTGATAGTGGGGCTTTTTTGCATTTTCCTCCTTTCTCTCAGGAAATTATATTTTTTTACTGCGGTCTTTAACTTCTGTGAACTCAGTGTCTCGTGTGTTTGTCAAGATAACTACTATTTTAGCAATTTAATGTGCCTGGCAGGAAGTAAAACTCCTCAAAAGGAGCTTGAACAATGCCTCAGTATCCCTTCAGCTGATGTAGGCTGGGTAGGACTGGACCTACTTAAACTATTCCTGTGTACAGAAAATTAGCATGTGATAAGTTTATCCTAAACTTTACATATACTAATCAAGCAAGCTTAGTTAGTCTGTGATTTTACAGGGTGACTTCAGAAAGTTCTGCAGTGTGCCAGCAATTCTGGGCTGGAATAATATTTCCAGATATTTTTAGAGGGACAACTTACAGTGAGGATTTCACAGAAAAATGTAAAGATCTGAGGAGAACACTGGTGCAGCATTTAACACTAAATTATTTATACGGCCTTTTAGAGAGGCCTGATGAAACAACTGTAAGTTCACACATCTCATGCCTTATATATCACAAGTGACTACTTGGTTTTTACTTTCCTTATAGACTTTTCTACAGTGGGGATCTTTGAGTAATTCTGCTTTATCCATTGCTGACTTAATTTGGGGAAGTTGTTAGACTTTGGAAACTGTAACAAGTGAGTAATCATTGAGGCAGATTAAAATAACCATTTCAATATAGCCTGTTTTCAAAACCTAGAAACTAGCTTTTAGCCATGTGTTCTAATGGTTTAAATAATTCATATTAAAGTCACCTTTTGTCACAGTGAAGTTGGATTCCTAGTGTTCCATTGAAATGAAGTAGGTAAAATTAAGAGGGGAAAAAAAAGAACACGCAGCAAACCATTTGGCTGTACTTTTGTCTTGCTGCATCAAGTACAAAACCTAAATATTTGTAGGATTCTATTACCTTAGGAATGATCTACACAGTAAGCGTACTCACTTAAAAAACAGGAATCTGATTCTTATCTACCTTAAAGTTGCTCTGTGTTTTTTTAAGCTATCTTTCCAGTTAACTCAACAAAATTTTGCCAAAATCAGTGCAAAAACAATATCATGTATCTACAGGGCTCTTTAATGTGATTGATATCATGTGAAGCAATTGAAGATAAATGAACACTGTCTCTATGGCTCTTCTCTCTCCTTCCACTGTGAGTTGAGTTCTGCAGGCCGTTATATTGATGTGGAAATTGGCCCTGGCTATATTGCATACCCATGAATAATTCTGAAAAGATGAATTAGAAAAAAATTAGAGATTATTTATGTTCAAAGAGGGAGCTAAATTCGTTCAATAAGTTGTTTGTTGCCAATTAATTACCTTCCACTAATCAGAATAATAAATTTGCACACAGTTGTAAGATTTGGCATAGGCTTTCACCATAGGCTTATCTGGAAGCAGTACTAAATGCTATCATTAGGACTAGTAATAAATCTGTCATATTAGGTGAAAATGGATAAAAAGGCTAAGAAGCCTTGAAAACATAATTTGACTGATCAGACGTCTTTACACTTTATAAATATGACCACTGGAATTATTCACATGAATTGATCATCTCTGGTTTCTACACAATGTTATAAAACATGAAACTTTTGCATTTAGTGAAACTCAGTGCTAAATTGGAGGTTTAACTTTCATGATAGTATTTGCAATTTAAAACATAAGTGTATGTGCTTCAAGCCGGAAATTTTAAACAAACGATCTACTCATTAACTCTTGATTTTTGTATTCTTGTAACACCAACATGAGAGAGATCAATCATTTTGATATCAATCCACCTTGTCTGTCCTAAAAATCTGGATTCGTTAGTTGAAAAACTACTTAAGGGGTGATAGAAAATAGCAAAAAAAAAAAAAAAAGGGGTGGGGGGTGAGGGGGGGAAAGAGAGATATTGGTAAGAGAACTTTGAATATCATATGTGTCTTCTTAGATATTTAAAATAGGAGTATTTTTTAATGTCTTTATCCAGGATGAAATTTGCCTGCAATGTCTATGTAGTGCAGAAAGGTCTATATTAAATGAGGTCCAAACATCTTTTGAAGTAACACACTTGTAACAGGCTCTAAGGTGGCCTCAGCCAGTGACACCAGAGGATTTTTTCAAAATTGCACAATTTTTGAAAGACTATGTTTTTGGCAAGCACACTAGAATTCTGGGTATTCAAATAGCTTGTTACTCAAGTTCAGTTGAGTGCTCTTGAAAACTGTGTCAAATACTTTACAACCTCAATTAAAACAGAATGCCTTTTAAGAAATGTTGGAGACTTTCTCTTGAATTTTCTTTTTTGCACTGAATTATTTTTACAACTGTTTTTACATTAAATGCTGCTTTATAATGTAGAGTCTAGATAAACTGCCTTTTTGTCAACATGCCATGGCCTACTAAATTCAGTAATTTTAACTTGTGGGTAACTACTATCCATCTATGTATCCAGACATCTTCCTTTTAAGAAGGAAATCTTAAAGGCACAGAAGCAGGCTGTGCCCATGTGCCAGAAGATGAGCCGGCAGGGAAGAAGACTGGCCTGGCTGAACAAAGAGCCTTGGCTGGAATTCAGGAAAAAAAGGCAAGTTTATCACCTTTGGAAGAAAGGGAGAACCACTTGTGAGATCTACAAGGATACCATGGGGTTATGCAGGGAGAAAATTAGAAGAGCTAAAGCCCAACCAGGATTAATCTGGCTATTGCTGTAAAAAACAATAACTAATGTTTCAATAATGTCAATGAATTGACAACAAAAGGGAGGCTAAGGAGGACCTCCCCCTTTATAGGATGTGGGGGGAAAACATGGTGACAGAGGATGAGAAAAGGCTCAGGGCATCCAATGACTTCTTGCCTCAGTCTTTCATAGTGAGGCCAGCTGTTCTACATCTTCTCAGCCTCCCTGAGATGGAAGACAAGGGTGAGGAAAAGAATGAAGCCCCCATATTCCAGGAGGGAGTGATCATAAAAGTCTATGGGATGGATGGGATCTACCAAAGGATACTGAGGGTCCTGGCAGAAGTGCTCACTGGGCCACTTTCCATTATTTACCAGCACACCTCTCTGCATGGAGAGGTCTCAGCTAACTGCTTTTTAGCCAGTGTGACACCTGTCTTCCAGAAGAGCCAGAAGGTTCATCCAGGGAACTGCAGGCCTGTCAGCTTGACCTCAGGACCAGGGAAGGTTATGGAGTAGGTCATCCTGAGTGCCATCACGCAGCACATCCTGGACAACCTGGGGATCAGACAGGGGTTCAGGAAAGGCAGGTCCTGCTTGACCAACCTGACCTCCTCTAACAAGGTGGCCCACTTAGTGGATGAGCAAAAGGCTGTAGCTGTTGTCTGTCTGCCTTGACTGCAGTCAAGACCTTGAAAGTGTTTCCCACAGCATTCTGCTGGAGAAACTGGCTGCTCATGGCTTGGATGAATACTGTGTCTGGCAGGACCAGGGCTGTGACTGTCCCCCTGTCCTGGGCACTGGTGAGGCCACACCTCGAGTGCTGTGCCCAGTTCTGGGCCCTCACTGTAAGGAAGACATTGAGGGGCTGGAGAGAGTCCAGAGAACGGCAGTGGAGCTTTGGAAGGGTCTGGACCCTTTGGAAGGGTCTGATGAGGAGCAGCTATGAGGGAGCTGGGGATGTTCAGTCTGGAGAGAAGGAGGCTGGGGAGGAACAACTCTTTTTATTACTGCCTGAAAAAAGGATGGAGCAAGGTGGGAGCTGATCTCTTCTCCCAAATAACCAGTGATAGGACAAGAAGAAATGGCCCCAAAGTAACCCAGGGGAGGGTTAGACTGAAAATTAGGGAAAATTTCTTCACTGGGAGTGTCAAGCACTGGAATGGACTCCCCATGGAAGTGCTTGAGTCACCATACCTGGAGGTATTTAAAAGCTGTGCAGGAGTGACACTTAAGGGCAGGGTTAAGTGATGGACCTGGCAGTGCTGGGTTAATGGTTGGACCTGATGATGTTAGAAGTCTTTTTCAACCTAAATAATTCTATGACTCTATAAACATCAGGATCTGAGCCAGCTAACCAGATACTTTTGCTGAATTAGAGGGAATTGTGTGAAATCACACAAGTGAGGTCTCAAGTAAGACTTTGCGTGAGCATATCTTGTTTAATGTATTTAATGACCTGAAAAATAGTTGTAAAAGCAGGACAATACAAGACTGAAAAATGCTAGAAGAAATTATGTGTTAATGAACATAAAGTAGTATGTGTGAGGGGGTAAAGGGAACTGAAGCACAATTTCTTTCTTCACATATATAGTGAACTGTGTATTATCACATTGTGTATTATCACTCATGAAAAAGATTCTGAAATCAAAATAACTGTATTTTCAGAAAAGTAAAAATGATATCCCTCTCTGGAAAACACTTTGGTAAAAAAAACTAAAGAATTGTTGGAAAATAGGAGCTGTGAAGAAAATATGTTTCAAATGTATAAATTTACCTGAATCTTGTATATTGTGTTCTGTTTTCCCCATCACATCTTGGAACACAGGGAAACTAGAAAAAGCATTTTGAAAAGGGAAGAGTAAGTGAATGATCAGAGAGTTGGAATACTGTCTATGAGGCGGCAGACTAGATAGACTGAGTTTCTATACCATGGAAATAAAATAACCTAGAGAAGATGGGGTAGAGCAAACAAAATAATGAATTGCATGAAGAGGGTCAATACAGAACCATCATTTCATTTACAGAGTCTCTTAGAATACAGCAACTCAAGTGTTTGTGTTCATGTCTCCAGGCAGCAAGTTTAAAATAAACAATAAGAAACACTTTTTCACACAAAAAAAACCCCCAAAAAACAAACCAAACACAATGTGAGACACTGCTACTAGATGTTGCAAAGGCCAAAAGTTTAACTGAGTTCAAAAAGGGATTAATGGCTACTTTTGTTTCATGAATTGTAAAAAACATCCTACTCAGACACAACTGCTGGCTGAGGAAGTTCCTAAACCACTAATTGCTAGAAGATGGGAAGGAGGGGTTGCTCAGCTCTTGCCACACTTCTTATAATCTTTCCTTATGCATCTCCTAATGGGCATGTTGGGACCAGGATAATGGCCTAAACAGAGTTTGTTTGGGTTTTTTTTGTCTGAACCATTATGGTTGTTTTTATTTTGTAGGCGTAGGTTTTTTTTTTTGTTGTTTTTTTTTTTTTTTTTTTTTTTTTTCAGTAATGGGGAGACAAAATGGAAATTTCCAACTTTTTTTTTGAGTTCAATAAATGTCATCTGGAATATGAATCTTAATAGCTAATTAGGGATGATCACACTGTTTTGCTTTCCTCATTTTAATATGTAAAAAATGAGTCCACAAATTAATCTGTGGAATGCTTAAGAAAGTTTTCTCTAAACAAAGTGAGTCTTGGATGAAGGTGAATCATTTATGTATTTTATTCGAGTGGTAATGATGTGTGTCTAATTTAAAGGACAGTGTGTCAGAAAGGCTGACATATTAAGCAGCGGGAGTTTTTTGTCATCCTCTAGAAGGAGATGAATGGTATTACTTTTTGCTCTTGTTGTCAGTTAAGGAATACTAAGTTTCCGTGAAAAAATATCCTACATTCTACAGTTGTCCTTCTGGCAATTAGTAGGAACAGACACAAACAAGGAGAATTTCTTTAACATCTATGATTTTCTTCTTTTTTTTTTTTTTTCTTGCATAATCCTAATTACCTTTTTTTTCTCTCCTTAGAGTGAAGAATGGCTTTTGGGACTAAAGGAAATAAGAATTACTTTTTTTGTTGTTTTGTTTTGGTTTTATTTCCCACTAACTTTCTATTCTAGTTTTTTGTCCATGTGAATTTATAATGTAGAAGTTTATTTTTACTCACTAAACAGAGATTTAATTAATTATCACAGTGCACTTTGGAAATGAAAGATACATTACTCTGTGTCAAATGAGTTTATCCTGTTCTGCATGCAAACTATGCACATCGTTATAAATCATGGTCTCAAACTTTTAAAGTTGTTGTTTTTGTTTATTAGGAAACCTTGCTTCAGATCCAAAAAGGCAATAAGGAGACTACATAGCAAGAAGAAAGTGGGCCTCAATCGATCATGAAATGCAATTACACAATATTCAGAGCTGAGTGAAATAAAGACCTTAAATAGCAGTAGCCTGTAAAGTTTGAAATTAAAAGTAGTTTCATCATATATTGTGAAAAGATAGTGGATCAATGAAACTGATCTCTTGTATCTTGTTTGCTGTCAATTTACATGAAATGATACTTGAGGTGAGCCTCCTTTTCCTGTGTATGTAAATACATTTTTGTTTATTTATGGAATATTACTGGAGTGGTCTGGCAGGAGATTTCTTGAGTTCAGCTGGTGCTCACTGTATAAATGGAAGCACAAGAATTGAAAAGGCTTCCACCTGGTCCTCCTTAGCTTAGCTAATGTAATTGCAGATTTTCTTCTAGCAGTAAAGCTTTATATAACAGCACAGAACGTTACTGCTGAGTTGCAGTAAATCAGTATCTGAATTAAGAGAATAGGGACTATGATACAAACTTTTTGTCCTTTCTGATTCAGCATCATAAAAATCTGCACACTTATCCAGAAGGTAGACAACAATCCACTACACTGTCAGTGGCTGTAGGATACCAATAGAAGTTCGAGAAAAATTGTTAAATCCATTTTCTCTTGCTTTCACTTAATCTAATTTCTTCTTTATCTTCTATCTTCAATTCTTTGGAAACCTTTAGTATGGTTGGGATGAGATTAAGGTATTTTTATTTTAAGGGTCTGGGCACCTTATAAAAAAAAATGTAGGCATCTTCATCTAAGACTATGAGATTTGTGGCCCCCCCAAAAAGATGAACTCAGAATCAGTTAAACTTCTGTCTCAGGTACCACATTTTGCTGGCTGGAGGGTGCAAGGGCACAAAATACAGGCTCACTGCCCTTGTGTCAGGGTACACTTGTCAAGGAACTTTTCAGCCTCACTGGTTTACACCATATTTGTTGTAGTGTAAAAAATGCACTTTGGAATACAGTGTGAAAACTGTACAGAAAACAATGAGAAATAAGGGGGAAGGTAAAGGTCTGGTCAGGAAGTAGAATCCAGATGAAGTTTAAAGGATTATGACATGGAACAAATAGATATTGCTGGCAGTATTGCTCACTATCTTGGTTTGGCTGTGTAAGTTGGAAGGGCTTTGGAGAGATGTTGCAAGATAAAATTTTATGTTAAGCACTTGATAGGCCAAGTGTCTAGAAAAACCTGACAGTCCTATAAACAGCAAGCAAACACATTCATAGCTTTGCTCCTTCTCCACATTAAACTCTGAATGTACAAGGAACATTTTCCCCAAAAAACATACTCTAAACTTCTGTTTGCTTATCTATAATATCCACTGATTTTTCAGATATAATTTCATAGCCGGGTATGTAGTGTAAAAGTGATTAGAAATCCAGAACCTCTTTTTGAAATAAAGAGCTAAACGTGTCACCGTGTTACTGCAAGCAAGTTGCTTGTTCAGTTATTTGCCTTTGGTCAATCAGTTGCAACCTAGTATTGGGTGCAGCTGTATGGTGCTGCTGGTTCCAAGGTTGTTCTGCTTTACCTCATTCTCCCCTCTCCTTCCCTGCCTTCCAGCATGCACCTGATCCAGGTGGACTCTGTTCAGCGATGGATGGACGACCTGAAGCTGATGACAGACTGTGAATGTATGTGCATTCTCCAGTCCAAGCCCATCAGCATTGAGAAGGAGGAACAAAATGAACTCATCCTTTCCTCGCAGTACAGCACCTGTGATAACTTGCAGCTTCTGCTGAAGAGAGCTTGGATCATAAGCACGGAGCTGACCAGGATTGCTCAGAAGCTGGAGAAGAACAGGTGGCAGAGGGTCCACAGCATGACAGTGAGAGTCAACTGCCACGTACGCTCCATGATAAATGAGTACAACACTTTCTCCAGGAGCTCCTCAGAAGAAATGCACCAGGTGAGAAGATGCCTTAGCTGATGTCCTGTTTCTCTCAGTTTTTGAATTTTTATTTTGTTGTAATAATTAAAACTTGCTTTAAACAATCCGGAAGAAACGCTTGCATACTGATTCTGGTCCCCTAAGACTTCCCAATCCCTTTTCAGCAATGGAAATATTTTTGACTTACTTTGAATCCTATTTTATCATGGGCTATTCTGAATGTTAATAATGTAGAAAAATTGCATTGAAAAAATATTTTGCTTTTGAGGACTACAGCACTAAAGTATTTTGGCACCCATCTGTGAGTTCCTTTGCATTTAAAAATGTAGAAAATACTGTGGGTTTTTTTGTTAACCTCAGTTTTATATCTGTCTTTTTTATTCAGAAAAGTAGATGAAGGGTGTTCATATGAATTACTATGTTTTGAGAGGGTTTTCAATTAACAAACAAGGATTTATTTTTGTAAAACAATTGTGTGTATGCCTATAACTTTAAAACCACTTTCTCTTGCTCTTCCCACAGCTTGAAAAACTTTTAGTAGACAAGTGTTCAGAATTTACAGCATTCACAGAAAGGTAACTTAAATTTTGTAGATGAAACATTAATTTTGCTCTTTTATTTTGTTGTTGAACTTCTAATGAGAAACACAAATCCATAGGCATCCCCAATTGTTTAAACTCGGCTGCTGTAACTCTGCAAATCTTTCTAAGTGTTAATCTCTGGTGGATGAATTGAGTTGCTTTTACCTAAACTGCATCCTAATGAAATGGGATCTGCTGTTGCACAAAGAATCTCACATGGATGCAAAGCCCCATGCAAGTGGACTTTTCAGGACTTTTAGACATCAAGGGAGAAAGTCTGGCTGTGACAGATATCAGTGACAAAGTTCCCTTCTAGTTCTGTGGAGTCAGGATTTCAGCTGGTGTGAAAACTTGGGTTTTGAGACTCGTACTAAGTGTTCCTGTATGAACGTATCCAGACATTGTAAATCAAACCAAAAAAGTAAATACACGTGTAAATGTAAATACACTTTTCTTTAAATGTAGTTGTAGGTTTACTCATCTCCCTGCACTCTGGAATGCTGAGACTGGAAAATAAAAATCTCTGTAATTCTTCTCATGCTATTTCTACTTTCTAACATAAGTTACCCATTTCCGCCAGCACAGTTCAATCACTCTTTTGGTTTACATTAAACATTGTGCAAGTCATTCTGTTTCAGTGATATCATCAGGGAAAAAACACCACCTAATTACTAGGAAATAACATTTTTTTGAGTACTATTGCTTTTTGCCAAACCCACACAGCTCATATTCATGTTTTATATTCTACTATGAGACACACTGATTTAATAATGAGATCCAATCCCAAAGTTTCTGCCCCAAATCAGCCCTCTCCCTTTTTGTCTTTTGACAAAAAATTGATATAGGTGGCTGACAAACAGGTAAAGCTGAAAAGGTGACCTGTGTGCAGGTAGAGAGGCTGATCACCCAAACTAAACTATATCTTCCATCACAGTGGCCTGCCTGGGTGGAATATGTTTTGACAATACAAACGAATCCATTTCTGTGAGGAAGTATTCATTATTTTATTTGAATTGAATAAAGTTTTCCATCTTTAACTCATTTCTTCAATTACAGCCAAACATCACTGGTTACAGAATAAATGTTTTAACTCTGTAAAGGTGTTTTATGTATCTTTCTGTATAGAAGGCCAAATTTTATTTTTGATTATGCTGTTTAACTCATCTGGACACACATTTCTTTCTTCATCCTTATCCTGCCATCATTAAACTATGACAAAAAAGATAAAGAAATGAAAATCACTGAAAGCCCTTCACTGATCATCAGGCATCCAAGAGTGAAACTATCAGCATAAGAGGAAAAGAGCAGTGTTGAACTGTATAAACACACAGCATCTGCAGCAAAATTTAGCCTGCAGTCTGTGAGGTAAATTGTGATCCCAAAATTATTCAGTAGTGTCCGCTGTTATCCTTTCATGGTGTATTTACTCTGTGTAGACAAAGCTTTGGTTAAAGTCTGGAATGATGCTAATGACATGAAGTCCTTGTGAACAACTGAATTCCAATTATATCCTGGGATTAACACTGACCTCACCTCTGAAGATCAGATTTGTTGCATTTTTTATTCCTTCATCCCTTTCCCATCTCTTTCTTTTCAGGTGCTTACAGACTGAAGATGAAGAGATACTGAAGTCCATGAAATCTTGTGTTAATGGAACGCTTACGACCGTTGCCCAATATTTTGGTCAGTTGATAGAGCTGGTTTTAACACAAGAGGCACAGGTTAGTTTATAGTAAAAAAAATCCCAAACCAGAATGGTCTTTAAAAATTGTTGGATCTTGAGGGCAACCCTCCATTAAAGATCCAAGGCTGGATTGGATGGCACTTCTGAGAAACCTGATCTAGTGGAAGATGTCCCTGCTCACAGCAAGGAGATGGCAACTAGATGATTTTAGAGGCCCCTTCCAACCCAAGCCATTCTATAATTCTGTGATTAAGAAGGAGGATTAGAATTACAACTCTCATTTTTCAACAAATTTATGATCAGTAACTTAAATATGTTGTAATGAGATTTAGGTGTTCGTATTCTCAAATTCTCCAGTAACCTTAAATCCCAAACAAAATGATGTTTTTGCTTATCATGTTACTTATTTTTCCTGATGTCTCTTTCTTGCAAGGCATCTAAATGATAACTTCTGGTTGTCTCTTCCAGCTTACCCATTCAGTGATTCTGATTCTGTGAAATACAATGAGTAATTACTCTGGGGCTGCAAATGCATTAATTTATTTCCATTAGATCATTATTGAAATAATAGCAACTTGCAAGTCTAGCCAACCTGTCTGGACCTCTCTTCCTCTCTCTCCTTTTTGCATGCTCTAGTCTTTCTCACTTATAAAAACCTCAAACGTAATTCTGCTCAAAAAATTTGTCCATGTTTTAGAGGTGATGTTATGCTGAAATTTTATGTTGTTGCAGGAGAAAAAGAGGAAAGGAGAGGCTTAGTGAACACAAATAGTCAAAAAGTATTTATTATAGAGCTAAAACAAAATTAATGCATGTATTGGTTAAACTCTAATATACCCTGATGTGTTAAGATGACAAAAAAGTGGTGGTTTCAGAAACATCCCTTCTAGTTTTAAAGGTTTATTACTAGGAGGTGAGAATATCCCAAATATATTTGCAGAACTATAGTCAAACTAACAAGCTACCTCCTAATGCTCTGTGGTTGGGATTTATGAGAATTACATGAAATGTATGGGTTGAAGTGTGTAAAAAACTTTGCATATTTCAAATTCAGTGAGTTAAGTTATCATTGTTAAGATGTTTATGCTTTTCAGTCTGAAGAGCAGTTCTCCACCGCTGAAATTTCTGCCTTTGGGCATCTTGGCACCTACCGTCATACCTGAAATCCTACTCCTTTTTTATTTTAAGGGAGTGGAATTATTGACTCCACATCATCTTGTGTGTATTTGTGTGGCTGGAGGACTTGGATTAGAACTCATTAATGAAAAACAATTTTATGAACAGTTTTCTGAGCTTCTCAGTTAGGCGATGTGCCCACTTCTGCCATAAAAACACCTTGTCTGGTGGTAGTTTGCTGCTCTGAAGTGTATGAAGTATCTGTGTGAGAGATTTCAGCTTAAATTGTGTGCAGAGCTTTTTTTCCTAATCAGTGTATCAGGATCTAATTCAGGATAGGTTCATATCAAATTGTGAACTCTTAAGCTATGTCTTTTATGGAGTATTTTTTTCTAATGCATTATTATGGAGCATTTTTCTAATGCTAAAGGTGGAAGAACAGAGCCTCTTAAAGGCAAGATAATTGAATTTTTTATACATAACAGTGTAAAACGTTAGATACTTCCTTGCATTTCTTTCAAATTTGGATTAAATACAAAAATGCTTACCTTCCTCCTCCTAGGAAATAGAATTAATTATTCTAGTGGTTCTACATCTTTTTTCAGAAATATAAAATGAAATAGACTTCATGTTCTTTTCACAGCTGTGTGTCTCCAAAGCTGCAATGATACAAATGCAAAAATAAGATAATTATTTTAAAATATTAAAAAATATTTAATATATTTCATACATTGGATAGATAAACTATATTTCTTTATAAGAATGTTTATTTGTCAGTGACATTTAGACTGAGAGTAGTGATGAACCCAGAGCCTTAGAAAGTAGTGTAAGAAAGGGTGTAGCAATATTCCTTATAAATAAGGTGGAAATCTTGTATCACCATGTGATTCAGCTTGGTAAATTAGGTGCCCTCTGAAAATTCTGGTTGAGTCCCAGATGAAACACATAAATAACTGGAGAGTTCCATACCGAATGTTCTCACACCGTTGCCTTACCCTGTTAATATTTCTTTTAAAATAAATATTAATAAATAATATTATTAATAAACAATCCTTGGTTATATCCACTCAAATGCAATGAGAAATGTGTGTTGTCAGTCTGACTCCCCCAGGTTTTTGTCCTGTATCCCCCAGAACCTGCTGAGGCAGATAGAGCTCTCAGGCAGTCTGTACGTCACAGAGTCAGCCATCAGCAGTTTGTTCAGCCTTGCCCAGGAAGGTGCTCACCTCTGCCGCATCATAGCCAAGGTAAGGGATGCATGGGGCAATCCAAAGCAAGCTAGCAACACAAGAAACCCATTTCACTAAAGAGCAACAAAATTTGCTACTCAGAGAAGCTACTTTTTTCTCTTTTTCTTGTGCTTTTGCAAGTCTTACTCTACAGTTTACTACCACAACTATCACATTAGAGGTCTTTTCCTAAAGAGGACCACATTCCCCCAACGTTTAATTTAATAAAGCCCAATGCCTGTGCAAGCAGCTTCAGTAGGATAGTTGGATGATCAACTCAACAGGCCTCTCAGCATTGCTTCAGTTGCAGTTGTCTTTGTGCCATCTGAGGTATTATCACTCCATAATTTTGGGAACATTTTTAGTGTTTCTCCTTTTTAGTGTATCTCCTAGTACTTTTTAAATACCAGCCATGTAAATGGAAAGAAACTTTACAAGAGGCCATGACTGTGGCAGACTGTGCAGACAAACAGCAAGACCTCTTCATCTGTGTGTACTGCGGGGGTTAGAGCTATTATTAAAGATGAAAGTTAAGAAATGCTTTGCATTCATTATTATCCTTTTACAACAGACCCATCATTGTAGATGCAGTTGCTTTTGCCAGTGTGTGTTCTCATTTACTGAGGAGTTGGTGCTAACTTTTGGTATAAATGAGTCATTCTGTCAAGATCCATGACACTGGAAAACCCTGCAGAGTTTGGACCTTCGAGGACACTTGGGTCTAGAAAATGTGAGAAAGGTGGGACATGGTGTCTTGTTGAGGATAGGATAATCAGGATATGCAGAAGGAGGAAAACCTTCCTGCCTCAGCTATTGCTTGTGGAGTGCTGTGCCAGTTCCTTGTCCTACTCAGAGGCAGGGTCAGACAGCAGCATTTATTTACTTCTATATGCCTTTAGATGGATATTTACACCATAAAAGACACCTCTCTGTTCTGAAGGCTGAGAATGAGCCAGACTCAGAAACCTGTAGTGGATTTTGTCAACAACCTGAGAGGTTTGGTTTTTTTCTAAATTGGTATTTGAGCTCCACTCAGTGGTACCCAAAAACAATGCTAAAATGCTGATTATTGAAGAAGTGCAGAATCAACAAATTAAAGAAAATTAGTCTCGGGCTTTTTATCATTTTACAACTTCCATAACAGTTTAATTTGGCAGAAGTGAAGTCTGACCTTTCATAAATCACTAAGCTAATATATTGCTAAAAATTGGGTGTGTCACAGGTTTACAACTGAGGAAATGCATCCTGTTATGCAAAGACCCCTAAGTGGTGTTTGGCTGCCAAATTAGAGAGGTAATAGCATCACCTGTCCTGTGCCTCTGCCTGCCCTGTGCACTGGGAAATGCATTTGTCCAGACTGACCATTATCCTTCACCTTCAGTTACCTGCATCAGTGACCAAGGGGGCAGAGGAACTGTAACAGACCAGAATTTCAAATGGGTAAAAAGCTCTGTTCAGACAAAGAAACTTAACAGCATTGAGCTCTGCTTTCTTTGAAGGTTAACTTGCATCTTCCCAAAAGCTCCTAATGTGGATAAAGCATATTTTTATTTCTTGTTTGCAGACTTTGTGACGTTTCCAGTTTTAGACCAGATAACACATGAAATGCTGCTTGTGCTGTAATTCAAGTTTCATTTGTGACAGGTTTCACAATCTCTGCAGCAGAAAGGAAGAGACAGGCACTGGCTTTAGGTAGCTATGACAGTAAAAATTCAGGATGATTTCAAAACAGAAAATAAACAACAACAACAACAACAAAAATCCCAAACTGTTCTCAGTGTTTATGACGGTGAAAAAGGATTGAAGACATGAAAAGATTTCAAAAGCTTTTATAGAATCCATGGTCCTATCGAGAGCTGTGATAGTATCCTTGATAAAAACTGGCCAGAGAGGTTGATTATTTGTTTACTGTGAAAGAGAAATTCAACAAATTTGTCCTTGTAACCTTGAAATTTTACTCTCCATGACAAAGTGTGGTCTTGTGGAACACTGCTGTTAGGTTTTTTCCTGTCCCAAGCTGTTAGTTACATCTCTAAAACACTCCAATCTTGGATGTGCAAAAAAAACCAACCAACCAACCAAACAAAAAAAAAACCAAGACAGTGTTGTAAAGCTACAATATTACAGGAACTGGTCTCTCACTTTGCATTTCAGTAAGGGTGTACCAGTCTTCTCTCTCCTTCTCCCCCATCCCCTGCTAATATTTTACAGAAATTAAAAAAGATTATCAAATTCTCCCTTCTATGCTAAAGCATCCCCCATAATTTTATTCCACCTACAGGCGTTCTTTGACACTTTTTTTTTTTTAGAATGTAACTTTGTAATCTGCTGTGAAAAAATCATGTTGCTGACTCACCCTGGCAGCCAGTAGTAGTTCTCACTAGCTGTCAGAGACAGAAAACCTGAGGTCTCTAACAAAAATGAGTAGTAGCATGGATGGACAAGATAAGAAAATTAGCATTACTTGGAGCAAACGGGTTCTAAATAGATTTGGATTTGTGACAAGCAGAAGAATTGGTAAAAATCTGTTTCAGAGTTAAAATAAATAGGTTATGGAGTGATAAAGACAATAGCATTTTTTTTAAAAAAATCATTTTACTCATGATAGAGTCCAATACCAACTGTATTGAAGAGAGTGCCATGATAAAAGGCTTGTAAAGGAGAAAGGAATAAAAATGAAGATATTCATACCTCATAACAACTCCCTTGGAGAATACTTGACTATTGGAATTCCTTATGGCTGTACAGCAGATTACTTGCTCAAGAAACTTCTAATGCATCCTCCCTTACCTTCTTTATATGCCAGTTCCTTTTCTAGTGAGTATTTATGATGAAGATCTCTTTGGAGATCATCTGTCAAGTTAATTAAAAATGTTGTCAAAGCCTTGACGAGAATTTACTGCACTTTGTGTCATTTCAGGCTGAAACTGCAAAATATTCCACTTTAGAATTAGGTGGCTTTTTGTTTCCCTTCTTTATTCACTCAATGCACATAGTTTTGATGATTGTATTTCAGGTGATTTCATTACCTAAACTTCACCCTTCTGAACAGTGTCCCACAAAATTGAATTCCTGTTATATAGGGGAGAAGGAGGTCATCAAGTAGTAAAGCAAGTGTCCCTCTCTTCCTCTGAATGTTTACCCACTTGACCAATTTATGTATGTCCCTGTCAGATGGAATGGTTTGGTGTCATTGCGAAAGATACAGGGGATGAATCTTGAAAAAGGTGAATAAATTCAGAGAAATGCTCTGGTCCCAGTGAGAGGACTGGTTTCGACAAGCCATGGAATCAGGCTCAGTGCTTTTCACCCATCCAATATTTCATTTACAGATCTCTCGGTTCATTACTCATGGTCAATATTTTACAGCTTAGTAATGCACACGGGGCACAAAATAAAGAATACATATCTCCTCCTGACAAATGCCATGATAAATCACTTCCTGTCCATCAAAGGCAAAATCAGGGCACCCATTTGGCATAGAAAAGGCTTAAAGCAAATAAGCCAACATCACTTGAGTGTTACTAGATTTGTCAACAAACTTCTGCTTATTATGGCTGAAGCAGAAGATCAGATCATCCCTGATTCAATTGAACTGTGTGAATATTCAAATTGATAATGAAATTTAAGCAAAACCTCTCAACAAAAGAGTTACCTTTGGCTTGGGGGTGACAGTGCAACAGCTTTTTCCATATATTTTTGAGAGACAATGGAGTACTGCTTGGATGAAATGTAAGCATCCTTTTGTAGAAGGAAAAATATGACTGAAACTTTTTTTGTTAATGCACAGCCTCTTTTTTAATTTAAAGGCTCAGAAATATCTTTCTGCACTAGGCTATATATAGTAGTACTAGATATAAAATAACAGGCACATGAACTTTTCTTACAATTTCAGAAATAAATTTTACTCCTAAAAAACTTCAGTGAGCCTGTTGTTTTCACTGGTGCCACAAATTCCCTATACTTGTGCAAAGATATGATCTAAAACTTCTATCTGGAAAATGCGTTGAAGAGTTAATTTTGTCTAATTCTATATGACTTGATATGATTTTTTTGTTAGACTGAATGGTGGGTTTTGCTTCCTCTATTATTCTCTACAATATTTAAGCAGAACTAGTACAAAAATATAGAATTCTGAAAACGAGTAAAGTCTGAATTGTAGCTCAGAGGTTTTAAGTCAGTATAACCTGTTGAGCTTTCAAATAATGGTTGAAGAAAAAATGGCTGAGGAAAAAAAAAAGATTATTTCTGTGAGTCTAAAAATATTTTAAAACAGTCTACTAAAACAGGCTTAAAAAGGGTGTACTTTTCACTTGGTCCATGATTTCAACTATTTTTATTTTACTGCTGTAATATGAACATTTTAGTCTGAGATCTTTCATCTGTCATCAATAATTTAAATCCTTTCATCTTCATCATATGTCTGATTCTACATCATAAAAGACATACGTGGTCTACCTGATAGCACAACATTTTGAAATGAAAAATAATTTAAACTCCCACACAAAAAGTGCAACACTGTTGATATTTATTTATATATTTACATTTGTTGTATGAAATTTGCTAAAACATATGTTTACAACCTGTGTTGGAAATTGATTGAGGCTAGTTACTCTAATATGTAGACATATTTGCCACTATAGTATTTAAAGAAAATCTTTTAGGAATGCAAATTTTATTTATTAGAGGATGAAGATTTGGATTGTATCTGTTTAGAATTTGACCTATTTCCACCTTATTTTCAGTACCTCTTCAAACATATGACCTTCCCCTTCATAATTTTAGCATTAAGTAAATTTTGTGTGGAGTTCAGAAATGTAGAGGAATGGGAAGTACATGCTAACAAAAATCTATTTTATACTATTAATATAGCTGAAGGATCAGTTAAATGTCACTCTAATTGCCACTTATTGATGGTTCTTTGTAATTTTTGCAGGAATGTCAGCTGTAATTTAAATGGAGCTTGTAACTGGTAGAAGTCAATCACTTAAGCACACCTCCTACTGAGGTTGTATTACTTTTTCATCACTTGGTGTACAAGCATTAATCCACTTGACTTCTCTGTGTGAGCTTAACATCCTCTTTGTTGGTGTTACGATAACAATTTTGGATAAACTACTAAAGGAATCTTCTCCCCATCCCAGTCTTGATTAAGTACTGAGGAAACCTCTAGTACTACTTTCCTGATTGCTGTTTTCCCCCTACAGGAAGGAGGCGTTGTTGCTCTCTTTAAGATCTGTCGCCAGGATTGTTTCAGGTGCCTTTATCCTCAGACCCTGAGAACACTGGCATCAGTTTGCTGTGTAGAGGAAGGGATGCACCAGCTGGAAAAGGTAGGCACTTCAGGATTCTTTACTGACTGTGTCCAAAAATAGAGAAGCTTTGTTTTTAATCTCTTCCAGAAATTGTTCATTTGGTGTTCTTTGATACTGTGTTCCTTGCTCTGCTGAACACATCTTCAGTCTTCAAAAAATTAATCCCAGCAATAGCATTATGCTTGCACAAATAAACTTTGTAAGTGGGGATAATCTTGTAAAGCAGATAAATATATTACTGTCCTGGGTTGTTGTATAGGATGTGCACAAAGTATTCTATCACCATCTTCATGGACTGTTGAATCCAGGTGGGGCAGTGTTTTCCCAGACCCCCTCCCTCTGGGCCATTATCTTCTGTTAATGGCCCATCAGATGCCTTGCCCATGACTCACAGATAACTCCCTCCGGGAGTTGTCTCTGTTTAATGGGCCATCAAGGACCCTCTGCATGACTCATCATCCCATTGTGAGATGCTCTGCCCAGGGGGAGGAACCAAGCATTCTCACCTGGATATAACCTGGAGTTTGGGACAGTACAGGGGGCCCTTACCCAATGGGTTCCCAGAGGACCTGAGCTACCAGACCTTTCTATAGGATCACTGCTTCAGGAAGACCACCTCATCTGGACTGCTTCCATCACTCTGCTCAGGTTGTATTCTGACTCTGTCAGTGGTCTTTTGTATTATTGCATCTATTTTATTTTACTTTCTTTCCTTTTTTCCTATTAAATTGTATCTCTGACTTGGTGCCTCTCATTTGTTTTGCTTTCAAACCACTACAATTAGTGATTACATCAAAAAAGGAGAACAAACTAGAGAAATTATATTTTCTGGACTCTCTAAAGTGTTTAGAAACTCCACTCTTTCAAATTGTCCTTAAAAGACAGTAGGCTTTAGACCACTTTAAATCCTTTCCTGATGCTCTGACAGTGCTCCTGCTTGTGACAGTGCTGCATCTTGTGAGAGTTGCAGTTACACAGAAAGAAGTGGGGCAGATACAGTCATTAGTCAATCAAAAACTGTCTGCTAATCAGCAGCAGCTTTCATAAAAGCCACTTTTAACTGCGATGGCCAACATCAAAACACTATCCAGACAAAATTATATCAACTTCTTAGGCTCCTTTCCTTTCTCACATTCACTGCATACTGCTATATTTTGGAAAGTGAACACTTCTGGTCACTAAATCATGATCTCATCCTTTGTATTTCATAAAACAGTCATCTTCCTCAGCTGAATAATGGCCTCTTCAAGTTAATGATAAATGATTTCACTGCTTCTTTACATTGATGTGTCTTTGTATAATTTACTGCCCCAAATTCAAGCAAACTGTGACAGAACACCTGCAGCAAAAAGCAAGCCTCTGAGTTTACAGTAAGTGAAGATGACTTAAATTTTTTTTGACATAATGCTGGTTCAGACTGACACCAGAATCAGTCTAAAAGGATCTTTCCTTATGTTCACTATAATGGTGGAGTTAATAGAGTTAGAAATGAAAAAGATTGATTCAAGTCACCTGGTCCAATTCCTGGCAGCATCAAGATGTGTTTAACATGGCCCATATCAAAGCTGATGGAACAGGAGTCCCAGAAAAAGCAAACACTCTCAAGCTTATATTTCTTTAATCTGCCCTAATGTTGGCCACAAGTCAAATTGTTCAGGGTAAACTTGATCACAATCAAGGTTGGAGCAGGGTTTAAGGGATTTTTAACTGAAATCCCTACCTTCAAAGGTTTTCAATTCTTAAAGCGTCGTCTTTAAATATGAATAGTTTTTTTTTCTGTCAAAATTTGAAGTACTCTTCCAAAGAACACAAAAGAGAGTTAAAAGTATTAGCAATCCTATAATTACATAAGTTATCATAGGACTTCTTATCTGGCAGAAAGGGTGTCTTCTTTTATCCGACGAAGTATTTGGGTGCCGGTGAATAATTTAATTTCTCTAATATGGATATCATTATGCCACCTAGTGCATTAAAATATCAGTGCAATTTGAGCTGGGTTTTCAATGACAGATATTTCATTCAAAAAACCCCTAAAGTTAGCTACCTAGCAATTCAGATTTGGCAAATCAAGGTTAAAAAACAAAAAAACAAAAAAGACTCCTATGCAAGCCCCCCCCCCCCCGCCCCGTATTTCTTATTTTTCAATTAGATTGCACAGCCATTGCAATGTTTAAAAGAACACTTAGAAGTAAGCAGCAAGAGCTATAATTTCTTATGAAACACTTATCTGAGAGGTGAACTAAAAGGAGGGTGGTACACTTTCTGCAGTAATTACAGTGCTTAACTACTAAAGACATCAGGGATATTATTTATCCAATGGTCTTTGATCTTGCCAATTCAGTGCTCATTTCTAAAGATGCAGAAAATGGCCTATTTTAATAAAAAGCATTTCTTCCAATTTTTTTTTTTTAAAAACAATTCTTGTTCTTCCCAGACACACATCTATAATTATATCACACTGGAGAAAGCCATTGTCACCTTTTTTATCAGCTTGATAAACAGGCTGTTGTAATTGCAGTGATAAGGTAGTTGTTGCAATGATTAGTTTTTCCTCTTTTAGGTGAATCTAGTTGGGTCTGTGAACTATGATGTAAAATCAGTTAGTTAAAATGTGAGTTTGGAACAATTATTTCACTTGCAAGTACTTTGCCGAATTTTGATAATATTCTGGTACTCTTACTTTGTTTTACATTGAAGTGCAGGGCTCCAGGAACTCAAGAGTGACAAATTAGGCAATTAAAATAGAAAAATGGTGAAGAAATAGTCTCATTATGTGCTTGAGGACCGCATAAATAAATGTTCTCTGTAAGCTGTGCACAACAAGTGGTAATTTTGGTGCTTCAAGCTGCTTGTAGGTATCTGGTTGTTTGATACACTTTCATTTTGTAATCCACAGTGACAACAGCAGGTTTGAGATCGTCATTTGGTCTGAGCTTCCAGACCAGTCCTACTTCAGAGTGGAGCGGAGAGACCTGTAAAAGCAATCAGAACATATTATTCCTACAGCTATTTGTCCCTGTATCCAAGAGAACTTTGTCATCTGTGTCTTGTGGCACTCAAGCAATTTTAGGGGAAAGCTTACTCCACCAGAAGAGTTGGTTATCCTTGATCTGGGAATTCCAGAGTTTATACAGACAAAAGAAGTAATACCGATAGTTGGAAACAGAGAAAATAGATAAAATCCCTAAACCCCCAACTGAAAGGAGTTTGTGACAGCTGAGCATGACTGAAACTGAAGAACAATGTTAGTGCTGGATATGCAGACAGACCTGGTGGTGTGCCCTGCTCTGATGTTTAGGACAGAAACACAGGGATGTAGTGCGAGATTGGCTCTCAAGATTTGTTGAGGGTTCTGGAGAGAAGAGTATCTGAACCTTCATGAATGTATTTTGTAAACTTAATTCACCTCAATGTAGCAAGGAGAGTTGGAGACACAGAGCTGGGAGAGATTATTGTGTGTATTTAGTAACACTTAAGATTCAGAAAAAGTAAAAATTGTGATCTTGGTGACATATATCCTGCAAAAATTTCATTAGGAATAACTGTAGTTCAAGTAATGCTTTTGTTACGAAGACACACACAAAATCTAACAGATATTGTCTTCAACATGGAGCAATATTGCCTGAAAATGGAGTTTGTTTGAATAGACTTTTCTTTTTTTTCTAGAGCAATTCTTCAGACCTTACCCCTCTGAGCATACATTAGATCCTTGCTTTGTAGAGCTGTCTGAACAAAGTGTTTCCCTTACATTTGGTGACATGCAGCCCCATTAAAGTCTAAGAACTGTGGTGGTTTCTCTGCTTCAGGGCTGTCTGTAAAAAAGTTGGTGCTGGTGGTACTAAAAGGCACATTTTTGCCCTGCTGAAGCTCAGTTGTGTGGTTTTCCACTGAGACTTCTGTGGCAATAAACTTCCTACTGCAATAAAAGAACTGCAGAGCTTTTTCAGAAATAAATAGCAAACAGTGCAATGTACTGCATTTTTTTACTGTGCATTTGAGATATTATCCCATTAAAAAATGCTGCTTAGGTGGGACCTAGATCAAAGGTCAACTGCCACAGAAACAGGATGATTATACAAACAGCCAGCTACCTAAATTTTAACAGTGTGCTGAGTATGGTTACTTACATTGTTTAAACTACTCCAGAAAGCAAGACACCTGGAATCAGCTCATCAAGAGGAGATAATCCAGAGACACTGGTGACAACAGCTGTTACTTTCATTAGTAAAACCTTTTTAACAAATTACACAGCTTTTATCACTGTGCTTTATGCAAAATTGCCCAGGAATAGATTACAGATTACTTTGAATCCTTCATTTAAAGCACACTAAATCAAATTACCTCCAGAAGAAGAACGGTAAAGAAAGAATGAAGTGTACATTATTTGTGGCTGGGAAACTACATGATTTTTACAAAGACTTCTAAAATATGAGTGACATAAAAATCTATTACTCACTGTGAACCCAGCCTGAGTCTTAAAATGACCATGTTCTCATACACAGTAATAATTTCTGCATGATGGTAATGCAGTCTGTCCATGATACAGCTGAAAAAACAAACTATTCTGGGGAATCAAAAAAAATGTATATTATAGAACCTCCTACATAACTTTTTCACACTTCACATAGATATAGAACTCCACAACTTATTCACAGTTTTTTGGTGAATGTGTGTTGATTACTTAATTCAGCTCTAACCTCTGTGAACTTTCAGTTTCAAATAATATCCTCAGTTAAAATCACGGAGTAACTTTGTCTCAGGTGAAGTCTCAGCTACTAAAACCACTGAAGGTCCATGTGACTGTAGGGTGAGACAGAAAAGAGAACTCTATATTAGGAAGAAACTCCTCACTGTGAGAGAGGTAGAGCACGAGAACAGGTTGCCCAGAGAAGCTGTGGATGTCCCATCCCTGGAGGTGATCAAGGCCAGACTGGATAAGGCTTTGAGCAGCTCGGCCTAATGGAAGATGACCCTGGCTATGGCAGGGATGTTGGAAGTAGATTATCTTTAGGATCCCTTCCAACTCAAATTATTTTATGAATCATGGAAAGGCCTTTGATTATGAGAGCTAGGATGGTGTGAAGATAAACTCACTAATTTGAAGGCTGAATGTGAAAGTTAGCCAGTGCCCAAGGATTTAATTGTCACAGCATGGGAATGCTCTACAATAATGAATGTCTTAATTTTCATCCTACCTGGTATACAGTGGAAGTAACTTTGTACAATGCAAGAGATGGAAAATTTTCCTGACCTGAATGAACTATATGGCTGCCTTCATATTTCATTATTCCAAATGCAAAATGTCCAGGGATGTTATTAATAATACTCTTCTAGAAAAAATATGTGAGATTGCCAGTTTAGGTAGGAGAGACCCTTGGGTTGCTACATTTAAAAGCTTATCTGCAGGTTGTTTGCTTCTTTTAAGAGGTGCAAGTTTTCTGAGAAACAGGGAAATGTTGGTTTTTATTATGGCAAATGGTGGCTTATTTACAGGACTTCTAACAATGAGAAAATTTCAGCAAGTGCATATCTCTGCCTCAGCCCATTGGCCCTTTTTACTGCTCAGAGAAGAGCTTCGTGTTAGTGTTTCTTGGCTTCTTAGGTGAAAAATTCTCATGGCCTATTTTAGTAGTTTCAGAACAAGGATTAGATGATCTCAAAGGTGATAAAAATTACATGGTTATTTTATCCTAAAATGAGTTCAAGAACTCCAATTGTTTAAGATTTTTAAAAAAATATTTTCAAAATGGCCATAGTTTTCAAGGTTTTGTTTTAATACATAGAGAGTCAAAATTCATGTTATTCTGTTTCTTGAGTAAGACAGGATAAAGCTGGGTAATAACAAAGTACAGGATTCTTAGAAGCTATTAGATGGTGTCAAGCTGTCAAGGAGCCCTTCTCTTGTCTCTTTCCCACAAAAACAAGCAACGTGTGCAGTGTTACAACCCCTTCTGAATTTTTCACAGGTCATGCTGGCAAACACATTCTTAATGCTCTTTTGTAAAGGGGAATACCATTCTTTTATGTTCCCTAAAGCAGTGCTTGTTTACAGGAGAAACTTGTGAAGCTTCATGGTTGGGAAGCCCAGAAACTTACTTTCTGCGTGCTCAAAACCACAGAGCACTCGCTTGTGTGCTGAAAACATGTCAAATGATTTGGGTGGATAGGGTTTAAGTGATGCATTGCTTTTACAGCCCTTTGGCTGGAGAATCAACTCTTCTGGTCTGCATAATTCACTTCTTTTCAACCTGGAACACTCTTTTGGTTCATCTTCCATAGTCGTTTGTAGCCAGGCTTTGAAATCATACTTATGAAGTTACACACAGTAAGCAGGGATAGATAAAGCGGTTTCTGAATTTTGAGAGAGAAGGATAACCTTTTAAAGACTAATTCCAGCCACTTTTGACACACAGAGCACAGCAGACGAAGTTGGTGGCATTGATAGCTGGAGCTGGGAACAGTGTCTCACTGCTGTCAGTGGATAATTGTGGTAGTCACATGAGAATGAAGAGCAATGAGAAAGAAATGTAAGTCAAACTTAAGAAATACCAGGAGGGACAGCGTCTTGAAGCTGCCTTTCACATGGCCTTTTAGATAACCAGGCATATCTGTTTCAGTAGCTGAGTTTGTGGTACAATTAGATAATGTAAATTTCTACACTTGCAGCTCTTTAATTTACTGGACACTTCTTCTGAGTAAGGCTGTTTAATTAATTGGCAGTGAAAAATGTGCTGTGTTTGGCAAATTACATTTCTGTCAAAGCCCCTGCAAGATTCATTAAATCATATCTGAGAGTGCAGGAGCTGCCGTTCCTCAAGTGCTCCATGTGTATTAGGTGGTTCAAGTTTTACCTCTGACTGCATAGCTATGTACACAAAATTAGTAGATGTAGCCACTTTCAGCACTTTTCCAGGCAACAGCAGCAAGACTTCTTGGGTCACTGCAGAATCTGACCATCTCGGTTGCAACAGGCTGCTGTTCTGAGGCGAAATAAGGAAGTAATGGAAGTGATATTTGTGAATACTGGAAAACAGTGTGAAAAGAGGTTTAAAAACTCCCCATGCCTCCCCCTCAAACCTCACAACAACAACAAAAGAAAAAACCCAAAACCAACTGGGAACCAGTCTCTGGAGTAGCATTTGATTTGTTGAAAACCTTCTGCCAGTTACACAACGGATTAAAATTTGTTCACTTTATGGTAGTACCCATTTCATCATGCAAAAAGGAAAACAAGGAGATTTTTTCTGCCTCATTCAAGAGACATAGAATTGAATAAAGACAGACAAGCTGGTGCAGGATTGTGGTACATTGCCAGATCTCCATAAGAAAAAAGTATACACGAACTGCTTTGGCTGAGATTATGGCCATTATGTCAATTCTGTTAAAATGACTAATGAAATTAGAGTGGTTGTGTTGTTGTCCTGATGCTCTAAAGAGATATGTATCTGTTGCTCTGATAAAAGATATTAGCTGTCCTTGCAAACCTTCCTTCACTTAAATCATATAGATTTTAAAAGAGGGAGAAAGGAACCAGCAAGTGTAGCACTGAAGATGAACATTTTGATAATACTGGTGAAGGAGGATAATGTGAGACTTGGCTAAGGAGTTGGTGAATACCTGCTTTGGGCTTTGGAGGACACAGATTCTATTGTTTATCAGTAGATCCTCATTTAGATATCTGGCCTTTCCCAGATTCTGCAAACATATAAATGTACACTCAGCCTTAAACATCTGAGTAATTTAATTGGAAAAAAAAGAGAACCGCTGCCTGCTAAAAATGTCAGCAGATGTGCACTTCTGTTGGTCTGTTCATGACAGAGATTTCCAAAGGCAATAAATTTCATTAAGTAAATATTAATTTGTTGACTACTGAACACAGTGCTGTGGCACAAAGAAAAACTTTTAGAGTTAAATCAAACAGGTGATTTTTTTGGTAAACTTTGTCTGCCTTTTCAATGGAGTGCAACAGGCAATCTATGAGTTGATATAATAATCATAATAATGGATAGATTTGTGTGTCAATTCAAAGTGAGCTGTCTTCTAACCCAACTATGAATACTTAAAGTCCTTTCTTGGTAGTGTGAGTCCTTCCACATCACCCACAGATTTAGGCTTTGTGAGATTTGTCCTGTACTTAAAGTGGTACATATTGCTTAAGCATGGATCTGTGATAATGTGTCCACATGCAAAAATTTCATAGCAGTCAAAGCAGCCCTGTTTTATTGGGGTTTTTCTTCATTTTTCAGTAAGACCTGGTCAGAGGAAGGCATTGCAGGTATTATCACTGGTGTGCTTGGAGTAAATCTTGCCACTGTTATACTTTTTTCATGGCTCCAGACCAGTGTTCAGCAAGTGAGAGCTGACAGAATGACGTGTACTCTGGCATTTGGTTTCCATACAGGATGTAGTTACTGATGGAGGAGCAGCCACTCTTCTAATCTAACCCTCAGCTCTGCCTTTTCATATGCCTTGATTTTATTAATTGAGATGCAGGAGAGATGCTACAGATTTTTTTTTTTCTTGTTCTAAAAAGATAAATTTCATTGAAATAGGTTTTAAAAGCTGAAAAGGAAAGTCCCATGGCTATGTCAGGTTACAGAGGTGTACACTTCAAATGGCAAGATCAACTTGGAGTAGTGCCTGTGGATTGCCATCCTCTCCAACTTAATTTTGAAAATTTGGACTGGTGCCAGGTTACTGCTCTGCACTTGTTTGGCTCCCATATAATTTACACATGGTTTTTGCAGTCAGTTCTGTTAGTATTTTATGCTATCTATTGATTTTATATTTCGCTAAGTATTTTATTTCAAGCACTCCAAATAGCTCTAGATTTATGTTTCAAAAGTCAGGATGTTAAGAGAATTTTATAAATGAAAAATAATTTGGAAATCACCAGATGATGATTTTTCTGTAACAATTTAAAGTATTACCTGAAGTGATGACAGTGATCAGGGCAGCGAATGATCCATGAATGACGTCCAAAGGAACAGAAGCCAGCACATCAAATAACAGGTGGGTTTCCCCTACCTAATAATAATAATAATAATAATAATAATCTATCAAGCAAATTTAATTTTAAGATGAAAGAAACAGCTTACTCAGCTCCTAAACTGAAGGCAGAGATTAATGAGAATCAATTGAAGCATTAAAAAAGAGTGCAAAGCAGAGAGCTATTTTGGACCTCAAATATTCCCCCTTGTCCCTGACAGAGGCAGAAAACTGGAAAGAGACGGCCTTACAGAAAGACCCATCAGATGAGTAACTTGATGATCGTTTTCTCCTTACTCAGCAGAAAACTGTTGTATCTCATATTTGCATTTGTAGGCAGGTGTAAGCATATGTACTGAATGTGTTTAGGTTGCACTTTCTGAGTAGCTTAGCTGTAGCCATGATAACGGAGAGATAGGAGTGAAAATCCTTGTAAAAGGAGACAAATACAAGTAGATAGTTCCCCTCTCTAAAATCTCTGCTAATAATAATAAGTCGTGCTGATCTAACCAATCCATCCTGCTGTGGATTTTATGACTCAGTATTGTGGATGAATTTTCTGGATCATAGGAAAGTCCAAAGAGTTTACTGCTCAGAGCTTCCCTTTCTTGTTTAGCTGATCCTTGAGCTCATCTAAAACCTCACTGCTTTCTGAGACCTCTGCAGGAAGGAGAGCAGGTACCTTTCCTGTAGAGATCTGGTAACATGTCAGGGATTTAAATGCCTCTGGAGCCTGAGGATTCACTGCCAGCATTATTTTTCCTTTGAATCCTTCTTTCATGTTTATTTTCCTACCTTAATTAGCTATCACTCTTAGAATTTTCTAGTGCTCCATATGGTTTCTTGTGTGTCCATTCCTCCTTGCATAACATCGATTTTCAAAAATGTTAATATACATTTAATTTTGAAAGGCTGAATTCTCAGATACACATTACCAAAAAAGCAAAAGTAGAAAATCTTTTCTTTATTCATCTAATTGCAGCTATGGGATTCCTTACTAATATAAAACTCGACTTACAGAAGTACTGAATGGCCAAAACTCTAAAAAATAATTATTTCTCCTGATTCCGGGTGATTTATAATTTTCTTTAGGTCATGCCAGTTGGAAACAAATAGCTCTGTGTGTTCATAAATGAGCTGATCTCAGTCATACATGAGGGAAACATGATGGAGGCTTCTAGACAAAGTGACTGGCTTACTTGGTCTGGAAATAGATACTGGTCTTGTATTGGGGTTACAAGACATGAGCACACTACAGAAAATTTGTTTTCATCACCAGAGCATCCATATTCTGAATCAACTTCTCATCTTGACCACTTCCTTATGCTTGCTTTTTGGTCGTAGTCCAAACTGGAAAAAACACAGAAACCTCAGCTTATGTTCAGCTTACAACTTGGCTCTTTTCCAAAACCGCTTTTGCCATTCTTGTACTCCCAGGAGTGCTTCTGCCCTTCCTCCAGTTAGCATGGTGGTAACAAGCCCTTGGATCACAACACTTCCCAGAGTTCACACTCAGGCAGGGAGGCTCTAAGATTCCTGCTGTGACTCAATTCAGTGCATCTGTAAGGCGGAAATCTTTTCTAGCTGCAGATACTAAGGGACCTTTGCAAGTCAGGCCAAGAAGGGCTCCCAAAATGCAAACAATCTGGATATTCTTATTGAGAAGGAAATCCACAAGTTTGTATTTTGCAATTTTTAATTTTATTCAGTTGCTTGTGGTTTTTGTTTGGTTTCGCACAATGTTTGCCAAAATTGCAGTCAAAATATTTGGTCAAACCCTCCTTCCTCGTCTCCAGTACCCATCACTGCAAGAAAGTCAGAAAATTCTTTAGAAAACAGGGAAAAATACATGCAGGAAACTTTTACAATACCTACTTAGGCCAGTACTAGCTCTGGCCACTGTTTAACATTTTACCAGTAGGTTTGCTTGGTTTAAATGGGTGCTAAGCAGTTTAACTTTACCACTCAAAACAGCATTATAGAAATAAAAAACTCCCTCAGGCTTTTCCTAGTGGTAATATTCTGACTCTGCTACACAGGCCAAAAACTAGCCCTTAGTGGAGCTGACTGTTTTTCACAGAGGTTGTAAAAAAGAAACAGAGGAAATCAAACCCAGTATAATTCAGCTGGCTAGTTAGATGAAGCCTGGTATCCTTTTCTTGTCATGTACATTTGAAGTCAGGGCTGGCATTACTCAGGTGTAGTGTCTTGCGTGTGCTCCTAACAAACCAAAGGAAGTTAACCGTGAGATTTTTCTTACTTCGGGTTTGTAATGAGCTCAGAGCTACCATGTGGCTTAACTGAAGCTCACCCATGATATCTAGGAGTCTCCCTGTATTTCCTAAAATAAGGGAAGGTAAAACAATAATTAATGGCAGATGATGTAAAGATGTGTTTGTGTGTCACTGTAAGGGGATTTTTTTGCTTAGGCTTGTTTGCAGGAAACCACTTAGGTCTGGCACACTGCCTGATTTCCTCTAAAACCTTCATGTTTCATAAAGCATCTTTGAGAACACTTAAAGAGTTGTTGGAAAAATAACCTCTTCTGGTAAAGATAATAATCCTGTTAGATAAACATCTAACAACATTGCTTGTATATTTACCTGACCTGTACCATTCTTCTCTTGCTTATCATTAAGTTCCCAGACAGTAGCTCTTTCATTGACTGTTCCTTCCCTTGCCAGTACTGTCTTGAGATTTTTCTTTTTGAGGACTTTCAGTTTGTTCCTTTGCAGTCCCTGGGAATGGATGAGCAACTTTTGTATGGATCAGGGCATACTCATCTGCTTGTCTGACAAGGATCTTCAGCTGAGATCCTTATGGGATAAGAATTCCTTATGGGGCCAGCAGGTTGAATTAAGAAGACAGAAGCCTTTCCAGTTTTTGTAGGAGCTCATCTTTGTCAGTTTGTTCTCACAAAGGAGGTGAGGAAAAGTTTTCACAGTAACTTAAATTAGCCAAGGAGCAGCCCTGGCTGACCAACCTAATACCTCTGTGATGGAGCGACTTCACTAGTGGACAAGGGAAGACCCACTGATATTTTTCTGTATTAATGTCTTATCATCTGTAAGGCTTTTGAAATGATCTCATACTGAGAATCCTGGCACACTGGATGTGTACTTCCTTTATACTTCATTTTTAACTGACAGATAACCTTATTTTGCTGTCACCATAGTTTATTCGAAACTAACAGCTTCAAGCTCAAGAAAATAATATTGAAGGAAGACACTGGTCCAAATATGGGCTCCTGAGGGTCCTCACTCTTCACTGCTCTCCATCTGGACACTGAGCAGTTGACTACTACTTTCTGGTTGTGACAATCCAACCAATGCATCATCCAACAAACAGTCTGGGTCTAATCCTAAGCCAGCTGGTCTAACCAATGTTTCTTTCTAGCTTCTATTGTGTCTCCATAATGACACACTTGTGTGTCTCTGCCATAGTCCAAATGTCTTTTTGTCTGTCTTTGTTTAAAAATAGGCTTAGCTGGATTGCAAAAAATGGGCATTTCTGGCATGAACATTTCAGAAAATTGGATTTGGAAGGAAGGCTAAAGTTCTCTCCTACGTACATCCCATGGAGACTTGTTGACACTCAACAGGCAATCTGTAACATCTGTTATTGAAGTTGATTTTTTCTATTCAATGTGCCATGAAATCCTGTGATGTCATTACTACAGTGGTATCTGACAATAGAGCACAAACTGTCTTATCAGTTTTAGTAGTCCCTACACTGCTGTTAATTACAACAGAGAGGTCAATATACCAGCTAAAGGTGCTCCCTCTGTCCCTCAGGACTTAATATCCTTTCCTCCCACCTGTATGTACATCCATATTTTGTAAGGAGACAAGCATCTTCTATGTGCATCTTGAATTTTCAAAGAAGCTCCTTCTAAGGAGAGTTTGTGACAGCCTCAGTCTGACTGAAGGCAGTGCAGAGCTCGATGCTCATGAAGCTGAGCCCTATGCTCACACTGAAGTGACAATTGCCATCAAATGGCAATTAAATCTACTCCATAAAACTAATATTTAATTGCTATTAATTTAAAAGTTGGCTGATAATGTATTTTCAGTGTTTTTGCTATCCTTGGGAGGTGCATACAGTTTAAGTAAGAGCACTGAGTGAGTCTTTTTAAGGTATCTGCAGGTCTGTGGTCTTTTGCTGGTTAAGCTGTCGTCAAAGCACTTTAGATGGAGACATAGGGCAATAGAATAATTTGGGCTGGAGGGAAATTTTAAAGGTCATCTAATTCAGGCCCTCTGGAGTGAGATTAAAAAAGACAGGGCAAAATAGAGGGCTAAGTTGATCATCAGTCATGGAGGAAGAGATGGGGCAAGAAAGCTTTTTCAAGCACAAAATCAGGAAAGAATCCAAGCACTTTTGCATTAGAGCTTTACAGCTGCAATGATCTAGGAAGAATTAAATCATCCTCATATTTCTGTGCTAATATGTTTATCACGTGGCATTTTAGGGTGATAAAAACCAAGTGGTAATTCTCGACATATGGTCTGAAAACTTCACGAGAGGGAAGCACAAGTTGTAAGTCAGTTTTGCCAGGCTGTTTATTCCGCGCAGTGAATGCACATTACACTGTGCAATAGTGGCACCCAGTGGAGGCTGGAATTACAGCAAAGTTTGTGCTGCTCCTGGGTATGGTCTGCCCAAATCTATCCTGTGTTTAGGAAGGCAGCAGAGGATTTGGGAAGATGGGTTTGTGAGGACCTAATCTTTGCACCACTGAAGCATCCTCCTAAAACAGGGCAAGCCACGTCAAACGGGTTTTTAATCTGAAAAGTTTAGGTTCTCTTATCTGTTCACAGCAACCTGGATGGTGTGAAAACTGTTTTCCTACATGACAGACTCTCTGTCTGAACTGCATGAATTAAAAAAAAAAAATCCTTAAGCAACATCTAATGCAAGAACATCCTTGGGGCGGTGGGGAAAAATGATTTCTATTCCTGCTGCCCTGAGAGTACTGCCTGGATAGTGACAGTGTCAGCCTGAAAAGCTTGGAAAGAACGTGAGGAGAAGGATGTGTGTGCAGGGGAAAGGGGGATCAGAAGGAAAGCATGGCTTCCTGTTCAGTTTCAGTCTGAAAAGTCTGTAAGGTGCATGAGAGAGAAGATGAGAACAGGGGGACTGCCAGGAGTGTCAGGTAAGGAAGAAATTATCAAGGGAAAATGTCTTCAAGCTTTAAGTTCAGGTAATGCTAACAGCAGCACCACTAAAAGCCAACAGACACTAATAACAAGTTGTAAGCAGAACAACCCCCCTCAGTGTGGAGTCCTCAATATGTTACAAAATGAATGGACTATCAGATTTCTGCAAAGAATGTGTTATTTACTATGGGGTGGTCAACATGCTGCTCTTTGGGGAATGAGATTACCTGCACTTGTAGTCTTCTGATCATTACTGTCTCAGGCATCATGTTTGGCAAACAGTACCGATGAAGAGGGACTTGTGAGTAACTGACATGTAGAATGGAGTGAATTAGAATAACGCACCTGCACACAAGGTGCTGTTGAGCTCAGATTTCAGTTGCTGTTGTATGTAGGCCTACTCAGAAGATCACAAAACTGTGATGAATGAGAATGATTATCTGAGTTCCTAGACAATGCCCATCCTTAACTGATTTAGCACTCTCTACCCTCTGCATTTATTTTAGCATTTTGTTTTAAGCACCGGATGCTTTGGCATTTTGTCCATGCTAGAATTATTCTAGATCTGCAAAAAAGTGGCTGCATGCAGGAAAACACCTTCCGGGACTTTCTGTTGATCTGGTTATTATTCAGTCTGAGAAACACTCAATTTCCGGAGTGATAATAAATAGCATTATTGTAATGGCTTATTTCCACATGGTATGTGGCCATAGGTAAGTAAGTTTTTATCTTCATTTTTTATCATAGCACAGGGTATGAGAGGGAAATGAAGTCACTCAGGAGTAAAAACCTCCCCCAGGTTTATAATATGAACTTCATGGCTGATCCAAACATGATGTTTTACTACGGTCTAGGCTGAGGAAGCAATTATAACAAAAAAAGCAAAAAAAAAAAAAGCAAAAAGCTGTTAGAATAGGTTTGCAATTTATTTTTGAGCAAGGTACTTGATTTCCTCTGAGAAAAATAATTAGAAGGCATAAGTCACCTTTTAGTTGCTAGAGATGGCTCCTGTCTCATCCTGTATCCTTGATGAAGGATCAGGAACTTCAAGTCACAGGATCTCACCTAGGAAATATTCATGGATGGAGACACATGACTGACTTCCTGCTCCTGTTAGCTAAATTTATTTACGTATTTAAAGGCTGTGACAAATTGCTTTTTTCCTCACTCGGAAGAGGATTTTTGATGATTTGTGCCTGAGGGAACTGGTGGTGTTTGAATTTTCCAGCCCATGGATTTCTGTGTGGCTGTTTCAGGTGAGGTTGAGAAACACACCCTGAACCTCTATTTTACCAGCTTTGCCAGTGTATTAATGATATTGATGTTACTCTGAGTAAAAATTCTGTGTTTGCTGCTCTCCTTTGGTTCATCTTCCCTTCATGCTTCTTTAAACATGGAATAACACACTTGCATCTAATTTTTTGTACATTTTTCTGGCAGAAGAATTCATGTCTTGTATTAACCAGTAAAAATGAATCACTTGCCACAAAATGTATGAAGAATGTAAGGCACTTAGGACCTGGGGCATTGGAGAGGACATTAGGACAGAGAAGTCTAATTAATCAGATCAAGACTTCCAGCCCCAAAAAAAGGACAGGTAATTGAGACATACTCATGTAATTACAATTGATTTTTCTTATGGAAAAAAAATAAAAAAAAACAAACCAAAAGACAAAGAATGACAACTGCTGAAAGTGGTAATGGCAAAGGAAGTGATTTTAAGTTGAGATGACACTGGCATTTTTTCCTTCTTTTTCTCTCTTGGTTTTTAAAGAAGCTATGAGTGCAGACTTCTGATGCTTCTAGTCCTAAAAGGAAGAGTAAGCCTTTATCAATAAGTAGTATTTATAGTTCAAATAAAGAGAAAATAACAGGGACAGAGAGATAGGAAATGATATAACAATCAAGGGCCTTTTAAGTGACATGGATTAAGATTTATAATTGAATTAAGAGAGATCAGTTAAAACTCATTAAAAGATGACTGATTAGACTGTTGGTGTTTTTTATTTTTTTCTGTGGGTTTTTTTGTTTGTTTTTGTTTTGTTTTGTTTTCTTTAAGAAGAATGATTTGTGGCCAGTTATTTTGAACAAAAACATTTACACTTTCCTTAAAAAACCTTAAGGCTTTGGTATAGGTACTTGCATTTACTTTGGCCATTCATCTTTGTAGTGACTCCTGTATTTCACTTCTGGTTAAAGTTTCTCTACCCTGAAACAACCAAGGATCTGAGTCATAAGTGTCAGTAAAAGGCCAGCCAACATCTCAGTTGCTGCTGGGCAACTTGTCCATGGTGGCTGGCAATGGAGATGACAGAGCTGTCCTGCAGGTTTTGTGCATTAGGAGTGGGAAGCATTAGCTTTCTGTCACGGCAAGGACCATCTAGAAGGTGGTTTGGATCCACTTTGCTTTAGAAATATCTTTGCTCAGTGATGAGACTAATGAACCTCCAGAGTTCATGGTGACTCTTTGCTGTTGGCAATATGGAAGTTATTTTGATGGGAAGCAATATGGAAATGAATGTTATTGGTTTTTGGTAAAGGTGTTAGTAAAAATCATAGTTACAGAATAAAACCAACAATTCAAACTGTTGTATGTACACACACAGAGTTGCTTCAAAAACTGCCAATTCCATAAATATTTTGAAAACAAAACCCCACATGTTCAATGCAACAACTTTTATACAGAACTTTTGAGCAGATTTTGTGAACAGAGCACCTAAGTGCTTAGGCAGTCTGTGAGTAATCATACCTGTAAAGACCTATAGTGACTTTTGGGACACCATGGGATGTGGAACAGTTCTTAGCCTAACTAGGTCTAGGTGCAAGGTCTTTTACTGATGACTCCTAATTTCACTGAAGAATGCTAAACCTTCAGTTTGTCATGTCATTAATATGCCTCAGTTGCAAGGCACTTTTCACACATTTTGGGTGAAATCAAGCCTGAGGCATGCTCCTTTTCTGTGGAATGTGAGAGAGCCAGCAGTTCTTAGCACACAAGAGACTTGCTTCAAGGCAGTTTTGAATGACCTTTACTGCAATATCTCTTCCTATTATGTAGAGAAGAAAAGAAAATGTGTAAGAGAGATTGGCCTGAATTTTTTGTTTTGGGGGATACTAATCTAATTATAAGCAACATGGGGGATATTTTTAAAAGTCATTTTAAAAGTAATTTGCACTGGTCTTTTTTTTTTTTTTTTTTTTTCCCTCCAGGATCCTTGTTGGCTTTTAATTTGGTATAATTTGTTTATGTTGAATATTATTTCATATTGTTTACTTTCCTCATCAGACATCAGTCAAAGTAAATTTCAAAAAATGTGATAAATTCATCTTCGGTAAAAAATAGTGGGAGAGACATAGCACAGACTTTGCAGTGGTTTTTCCCTAGCAGTTGCTATCATTGCTTTCAGTGGCAGTTCGGGCTAGTTACACTTTCCCAAGGGTGAGAAGGACGTGACCAGGACTCTGCCTGACATAGCTGTACTCTGAGACGTGATGCTAATGTAAATAGAATGTCCACTGTTCGTTCTTCCTATTGTTCTTTGTCAGCTGTAGAGATGAAATTTTGGAAAAACATTTCCATTGAAATGTTTTATTTACAGTCTGAATTATTCTAGATTATATTGCCTAGCAAATGACACAGATTTTGTTTGCTACTGCTTTTGGTGAATGGGGAGAGCACAGAAGGCAAGTTTCAGGAGAAAATCCAGTAAAGCATAGATTCATTCTAACCAAGGCCTTGTCCTTCAAAACAACATTTTCTTTCTTCTGATGCCTCGAGTTTGAGTTCTTTCTAATAGTCTGGCACATTTTGATTTAAAGTTACATTCTTTGGCCTCAAGGATTCAGTAGCTCTGGTTTCAGAGTGATGTGGACCTACCTTAGAATCCTAGCTGTCACACTTTTCTAGTATCACTTCTAGATGTTCAATTATGTTATTTTTGGTTCCTTCAGAAGCAGAGCAGATCCTAATCCTGGGAGCGCCCCTGGAACCAGGAGAAACTCAATACCATTCTGTGGAGACCTGCAGTGGCTCTTCTTCAGTTCTTTATGGACTGGCAGATGGCAGAATGCAGCTTGGTCATGTAAAATTTCTAGTCTAGACTTGAGCTTTACAGATCTGGGGGATTCAGTTGGTTTGGGATATGGAATGAGAGTTTTTACTGCTTATGGGAAGTGAGTCTTGAGTATTATTGGGGAACGCTAATATTTAATACTTTGCAGTTGTTGCATACCTTCTGTCCTAACATCCCTTCCATTTTTCTAAGAATGAGAAAACTAGTTTATGGATTAGGGATGATATTAGAAAAACAGGCAGTGACTGGATGACAGGATCAGAACAGTATTGGGATTTTCCTAAACAACGTATTTGTTTTCCCAGATCTGTACAGCTAAAATAAGGCAAATTGAGGTTTTATCTTTGCTATAACATAACACTTCCACATTTCTCTATCCAAAATACTTGGAGAAGGTCCTGGGCTATTGAGACTGGAATCTGCTCACTAGGAATATCCAATTTTATTCAGTTCTGACCCATTTTTCTGATGTGAGATCAGCTTATGGAAATAAGATGACTTGGAAATATGATTTTGAATGCAGAGTGTAATTGCCCCTGTATTAAAGTGCTGTATGGTACTTATCCTTGGATTTTTGTATGTCGGGAGAAAACCTCTATTGAAAGTGCAACAAAATTTGTGGTTTTGTTTCTTCTAGTTAAAAAACTAGCTTAACTTTAAATGTATGTCTTTACTACCCTTCATAAGAATGGTTCCTTTTTTTTGCGACCTGTTAAGGCAGAAAAGAATATTAAATAGAACAAAAATCAAAATTCAGCTTGCAAAAATATCCAATTTTCTCAGCATCTTAGGATTGTCCTTATTTCTTCTAATACAGAATAAATGTGGCAACTGTATTTGACCAAAGAGCAGCACTGGAAGGTGCTAATGGAGAGAAAAACATCTGAGATCACTTTACCTGATGACTCCTAGGAGACCTCTGACTGCTCATAAAGATTGCATGTGAGCAGCTGATCTTTAACTTGAATTTCTCAGGCTTAAAGCAATTCTGAAATTATTTTATTGCCACTGCAGTCATAGACATAAATCAATGTTTGTAGGAGACCCAAGGAGATTTACCTAACTGTCAGGAGAGGAATCTTAGGATCAAATAACTTGGGTCTGCTGTAGCAAATAAAATTCTATCAATTTTCACCAGATGAAAGCTGCCACTTTTTCACTTTTTAAAATTTTTTTTTGTTTAAATAAGGGTAGCAATTTCCTCTGTTGTTATTACAACATGAATAGACTCTTATTGAGTTGCTCACTAAAAGTTTTATAGCTGAAGTACTGTGAGTGTTTTCATTATAAATGGGTATCATAAAACTCTATAACTTGCTTGTAAAAATTCTCTGCCAATAAAAATCTGGCACATCCAAGGTTGGTTCTGGAGCTAATTTATTTAAAATAATTTATTGAAATAATTGAACAGCCATTGTGAAGTAATGAATGTAGCAAACAATTCTATTAACACCTGGTGCCTCATAGAGCTGTTCTTGAAAGCAACAAAAATTTTGCGAAGAGAAATATGAGTAAAGAACTAGTCAGTTTTGGTAACTATGAGTTTAGACAGAAAAACATTTTTCTGAGCACGTTCCTGTGCATATTTAATGCATTATATTATATAAATATTCTGCTATTACAGTACATTTGATTAGTGTACATATGATTCAAATACTGCAGGAGCCTTGCATTTTAGAGAGGGATATTTTTTAGGCAGAACTGACTGACATAATTTAAATGAGTAATACTTGCAGGAAAATAATTTACATAAGGATCTTTATCTTAAAAGTGTTTGCAAAAATCTCATATTTTAAATAAGAATTTAAAAAGGCACAATATCTTATATATGTTCATTGCTCACTTTCTCTACCTCTCTAATGTCACTCTGCTTTCTACTGTGGTGTTTCCATTGTCATAATTTGAGAATAGCGTAGGGTTGTATTCGTGTGCAAGTCATGGCGTAATGGTATACACCTGGTCAAGAATTTTAATTCAATGAGAGAAGTTGTATGTGAAATTACAGTAATAATAACAACAGGGATTATTAAAATTATTGATTAAATCTGCAGCATAATTAAGATTTCAAATTTTTGACTTGAACAAATGCAGAATTCTAGCAGGAAGATTATCACATACTTTTCCTGAGAGAGGAAAGACACTATGAAGAGTTAGATTAGGTGATAATGAGTAGCTGTGACCTCCATGTTGCTCTTTTTGGATAGAGACCCTTTCTCATTATCGTAATAAAATAAGAGGGTCCTCTAAAAATGCAGTGTGCGTGAGATTTTTTTCTCTTGAAGAGCTACATTAAGAGACACTTGAAAGTAGAAACCATGGTGTCACACCAAAACCCCAATGATACAAAGTAATCAAACATGTTGAAAGAGCATCCTTGTTTTTAAATGGCAGGCACCAGGTATTGGAGAAGATAGCCTCATACCATGAAGTGTCTGTGACATTATTTATTTAAAAGTAGATGACTGGAGCATGTTTTTTTCAGGGAGCACATCTCATTTTCTCGAGTGTCCTGCTGCACATAACCTGGAGCCCCTGTTTGTTTATAGGAGTAGTTGAGGTGGGTATTTTTCCTTTTCTCAGACTATGATCCCCCAGGGTAAATAAAAATGAGGGCTATGTGAAAATGACTAATGTATGGTCATTCCTTAATTCAGATGTCAGGTCCCAGTATCTTGTTCAGCATTCTTGTACACCACTTGACAGTTCCTCTCATCTTGTTGACAAGTCCTTTTTTAGGTCTGTGTGGCTTCATTTTAATGGATTTCATACCCAAAAATATAATGTATAAAGCCTTATCCATTATTTAAAAGAAACAAGCATGTGCTTTCTGGAATTTGTAATGCAGATGCAGATACCAAAAAAAAAATGCTACAAATAGGAATAGATTCTTGCCACTTAAAAACAAGCCAGTGTATCCAGCCCTCAAAAATGTAGGGCACAAGAACCTGAGAAACATTTGGTGTCATGTCACATAACTTCAAGAATTTAATTTTTATCATGTGTGAGCATAAATAGTTCTTCCTTATTCTCACAGTGTTCTGACTCTACGGGTAACATAGTCATTATGGGGATTGTTTGACAGAACAGGAGAAAGAAAATGTAACTAATATTGAGTTCAAGGGTCATTGCAAATGTCTTTTTTTCCCCCCACCAAGCCACTGTGTTCATTTGTGACCAGTGGTTTTTCCTCAGTTTTGCCAAAGCGTCCTGATTCTGTGTACACCTTCCTGCACTACAGATGACTTCTGCATAACTGTGAGTGAATTCCTTTGCAGTCTCTTCTCCTGCCCTTTGTAGCCACTCAGTGTTTATCCTGTAGAAATGGAGGGATATCACATTGGAGGGGTAGGTCAGGAAGGCTGAGTGTTTCACTTCTGTTTGTGGAGAGTAGTTTGAAGCACTGTAAGCTGTGTTTTATGGGAGTGAGAATATGTGAATATTGCTAGGCTAAGAGCAGTGCAATGCCTGGTTTCTTTTATCAACCGCAAAAATACTTTGAAGACTGATTTACCCTTCATATCAGTCCTCAATACTGAGGGAGTTCAAAGCCAGCTCTTCTCTTATCCTCGAAGCAAAGACAAGAGAGAAATCTGGACCTTACTGCTTTTGTCCATCCTTTCTGGAAAATGACTTATTCTCTGTTATCTCTTTGACAACCATTTGTATTATCTGCAACAACCTTAGAGCATCTCTGAGTGCTGAGGAACATGAATTCTGAGGTGCAGGGCTGATTCCTCTTGGTTTCAAAGGGAAAAAGGGTTTGCATAGGACTTTTTTTTCAACTCCTGGACAGTCCAGAGTAAGGAATTCCTTATTTCGTCTTGCTCTTCACTTTGTTCCTCCCTGCAATAATGATGTAAGGTTTCTACTCAGGCATTGCCACATTTAATGCATCCTTCAAGCTGATACAGCCAAATGTCTTTTCTCTTATGCTACATAACAATATTCCAACATCAATTTTACACTTCTCCTTGATGGATAAACGTCATAAAGAACAAACACCTCTTCATCAGCTTGACCACATCTGAAGGAGGGAAGTTTTAAAGGGAAACTGTAGTCAAAGTTGCTGCAAACCATAGCACAACTCACTGCCAGTTTAGATACAAAGCTAAAGTTACTGACAGAAGTTTCAAAGCTGCTGAGTTGGGAACTGCCCAACCTCCGTTCAGCCCCGCACTATTCTGTGGTGTACACAACAGGGCTTATTAGGTGTCATGGCCACTGTTTTACAGCATTAGTCATAAAAATCATTGCAGATTTGTTCACTGGCCACTGCTGCCACTATGGAATGGTTGCAGTAGTTTGGATTATTTGAGATTATATTTGGGGATGTTTTAATGGTGTCCCTTTGTTACTCTATCATCTCTATATCAATTCCATTACTCAGTAGCAAGTCATCAAAATAGCAGTATATGGGTTTTGCTGGATGAATAAGATTATCCTCCCTCCCTTCCTTCCTTCTTAGATACCCTCTTCCTCGTCCTATAAATTTTGATGTGTTTTGGATGTTACCCACCTTTGGTTTCCCCTGCTAATGTTCATGTGTTCACCTACATAGTTAACCTGTCCTAGCTTCAGGTAGGAGGTGCTATTACACAGCATGTGTGAAAGGATAGAAGACACAGCTTTGATCTATCACTTCTTGACTGTTGGGTGCAGCCTCTGCTTTTGAAATTCTCCTCTGGGAAAGCCAAGATTGTTTAAGGGGCAATCCCCTTGATGATATTGTTTCCACATTTGCTGCCGTACCTCTGGATCTCGACATTGTATTCTTCTGTAAAACTGCTTTGAAATCTGCTGGTTCTTTTTACCAGAAGCACCCAGCTTTGGGCCGATTAATTTGACAGTGGGAAATCAGCAGATAGAAACCTGTAAGACTTTCCAGTCTCACTAAATATCTCTGGATATCAATTTAGAGAAGGAAAAAAAAAAAAGTTTTGACCAAAGTTTTACTGATATGTAAGCATCATCTGAATGTTAAGTGAGCAAACAGGAATGGTAGGGAAAGTCATGCTGTGAGAAAAGGTCTTCAGTGGCATTTTATACAAATGAACATAGACATTACTAAAAGGAAGGTGATGGGTCTTGGTTCCCAGAGTGGCATGGAAAAACTGCCTGAAACTCCCTTGTGGAAAGCAGAGAGTTAAGATTGCTGTTGTCTGTAATACTTCAAATCATGAAGTCATTAATGCAATTCATCCCAAGTTCTGTATTGGTATCTTTAACAGATGCCTAGTTTCATTTAATATTTTTAGGAGGAAGGACAGGTGTACTGAAGAAAGAAGACTGTTGCCCCAGAACTCATTCATCCCTGCTGTAGAAAAAAGAAATTATTTCCTTTCAGAAGACTTGATCTATGCAGTAACATGGTCACACATTTATTTTGTCACTTGGATTAAGCTTCTACAACAGGGCTAGGCTCATAAGGATGTAGGTTCCTGGCATTTTTCCAGTTATCAATACTGAAATATTAGTGATCAAGCATTTACTGAACACCATTCTTCAAATGCAGGGGCTCCACAGCTTCTTGTTGCATTCATGGAATTCATTTGTTTGCATTATCTGGCGAACTGGTTCTTTTGTATTGCCAAGGTGATGAACAGATTTGAAATTTAGCTGATTACTTCACCAAAATTAAACAGAAAACAGGGCAGCCATCCAAAGTTCCTTTCAGTGCGAAACCTAATTATAAAAATGCTTTGAGCAGCAATTTCTTTTTGGATGTTAAAGTGCTTTTATTAGATTGTTCCCCTGTCATTTTAAAATTTATTGCTAGACACTTATAAATGGGGTTGCCTGCTGAAGTAGAATTATTTTTTTTCTCTATTGAAGATGGGAAGGAAAAGTGTATGGAGCAAATTTTAGGCTGAATTTTGTTAGTATTTTACATGTTTTTGAAAAGGAAGAAGAATAAGTAGTGCTGGTTTTCATAGACCCAAAATATGTAAATTGTCTTTGTATTGAATAAAATTGTATCTGCTTTTTAATTCCCAATTCAGCAACTCCCAATTTCCAAAAGCTAATAATTAGCAAATAATGAAATCAAATATGTGATTTAAAATTGGAGTACAGCCCTGTATTGTTAGAAGCTTGTATTATTAATGTAGATTTACACAATTACAGTGATAGAAAAATCTAACCATGTACTTGTACCTGTCTTTCATAAGCCATTACCTGTTCTCACACAGCATAAAAGTACTCTTAAATCATTTGTCAAGGTCATTGAATATAAGTTGGCCAAGTGAATTTCAACCGGTAAATTTAGAGCTGAAGAGGGAAGTGGATCTTAGAAGAATTTTCTTGTGAAGTATTTTTTTAATGTCTTGGAATACGTTTAACTTTTTATACTGCCTGTTGTTATTAACATCCTTTGGATCCCAGACAAGGTGTGATCTGGAGAGATTTCAAGGTGACAAAATTGTGGGATTTTGCATATGATATTGTCTAGCACACTTTGGGTACTAAATCATCTTGCGAGGACATAGATTAATTCTTGACACTGAGACCTATTAATATACCTTGAAGCCCAGTGAATTATGTGAATCTGCTGTTTCAAGCTGTAGAATTCTGCCATAACTAGGAGGAAATATTTTGCTGTAGGTAGATTAATGTTGAAAGCTTGTCAAGAAAAAGTTTAACATTGAAAATTTATTCTTTCTCTTTTTGCCAGTACTAGAGCTTCTACAATAAATACCATTTGTGATCTATGTTAAAACAGAGATATATTTTCTCCTATTTTTATCTGTGTTACTAGAGTTTCAATGATATAGTCTATTCCCTATTAAAAACTGTGTCCTGATGAATAATCTTACAGAGGGTAATTTTTACTCCTATCTGAGAGCTTTTCTCATAAAATAGAGTATCTGTCAGAGCTCATCAAATAATTTAATTCATGCCCATTGAATGATAAGTAATTAAGATAACATTCTGTACTAATAAATAACAAAAATGAGAATAAGAGGTTTGCTAAATACCCTTTTTGAAGATAATGGATAGGACTTAACATGGATGTTGTGAGGAAGCTTTGAGTTGACAGAGAATGCAGCCTGAACAACAGAGCTAAGAGCAGGTGTACAGCACAAATGTGGTTTTCTTTTTGTTTGAGTGTTGAATTATATTTCAGTACTAAGCCTTCCTAACTCCTCTTTGTATCTCTAAAGTGTCTAGAGCTTCAAACTCTAAAAGCATAAACCTAAGTTATTTCTCATTTTTCTGTTTCCTTTTGAAGTAAGCAAGAGATGTGTGGATCTGCCTTCAATTTAAGTGCTGTGCAAGCTCATCAGGAGCAGCTTGACCAGGGCCATCTTAAAAGTATTCTTTTTGATCCTGTGTTGGCTTTGTGACAATTTCAGGGAAAAGTGGCCAAAAAAAAAAAAAAATATATATCTATATATATATAGTCTGTTTAGACCTCAGCGCACACTCAGGTTTGAGTCTTGTAGTGCTCAAATGAGGCATAGTAGCAATTAACTTTTGCTTATCAGAGCTTGTTTTAGGATTCATGTCTAACTTTAGATGTCTGTCAGAAAAGACTTTGTTGGACCAAAATTGATTTCACAGAAACATTAAGGCAGAAGGAACTGCATGATGCTTGGCAGGACAACAAACTTATATGCTGAACTCATTTGTATTTGCTAAACTGAAACTTCATGCCATGCAAAGGCCACCAAGTTTAAGTTATTTTTGAAAATAAATTGCTGGTTTAGTCACTGCCATGAAAAGACAAATGGAAAACCATCTTCGGTTGCAAAAGTGCTTCCTACAGTATTTCGAACTTCTAGATGTTTTTTCTCCGTAGGTTGATGGGATACTGTGCCTGGCTGACATCCTCACTGATACCAGCCATTCTGAAGATACTCATGCAGAAGCAGCAGCAGTAATTGCCCAGATCACGTCTCCACATCTCACATTCACTCAGCATCTCAGCAGCTTTCTGGAAAATATGGAAGAAATCGTGACAGCACTTGTCAGTAAGTTTTCTACAGGACTTTTGAGTCCAGTTAAAATAAGAGGTTAGGGTATGACTCTTTCGTTAGAAATATTCCCTAAATAATATTTACCATACTTCCCTTAACAGATATAATAATAATTTTAAATTCTGAACCAAAGAATTCTGCAATTACATAGTATTTTTTACTCCAGGCCACATGTGAATAGAATTTATGCATGTTTGTAAAAATAAAATCTGTGTGAAAATCTATCTTAAGAGCCTCTGGAAAGACTCAGCAAAGCATCCTCTTGTCTGATTTTGTCTGTAAAAGAGGAATATTGAGAGCTGCTAAGCTTTATGCCTGTTGTATTTGCCAAACTTGATAGAAATCAAGCTCACCACTACATCTATTTTGTATGAAAATTCAGAGGAAAAGTAGAGTGTCTGCTATGGGTAGACACTCTATGGGTACAAGAAAATAAAAGATGTCTTTCTTGTCTAGGCCCCCATCCACAGTAAAATGAGACAAAGGTAACAGCAAGATTTTCCTTAACCTGGGTCAGTGAGGATACTTTAGAAAAAGATGATATTTCTCATTGCTTTCTAAAAAGAGGAACATCTTGTTTCTGGCACTGTGCTCCCTCCCTCTCAAATACCAGAAGCTTTCATTCAAGTATTCTCTTCTCTCTAATCTGGAAATTCAGTTTCCCAGAGCTCCACTACTGTTTGAGTCTTCTAGTTTGATTTCTCACTTAGAATAGATCAGTATGTTTGGAAATTTTTCTAGTGACCCCAGTGGTTACAGTTAAACTGGAGCACTTCCATTTGAATGGATGATTTTGTGTTTGGTGGTTGTTTTTGGTGTTTTTTTTTTTTTTTTTTTTTTTTTTTTAAAGAACAAAAAAAGAGTAGTACCAGTGCGTGAGGATTCTGTGCTGGCTGAGTATTATCTGAGATGTATTTAGGCATTCTTCAATAGGCCCAAACAGAACTAGTGATGCAGAAATCAAGGGAACAATTTATTCCTGATGTCCAGCAAAAAATGGAGAAGCTTGTGCCCTGACACTGCCCTGAATCCAGCAGGAGGAATTAACCTGTGCTGAGCTTGGTTCTTTTTAGATAGTGGCATCTGACCTGATTGGTCTCAGATGATTTTCTTGGTTATTACAGTGTACCATAGTCAAGGGCCAATCTGAACAGCCTATCCAGAAGGCATTAGCTGGTGGATCATTTCCTCAATTGTTTAAGTTCCACAGGAATTTTAGTGGTATTAATATTCTGCTCAAGAAATGTAAGCATTAAAAATGGAACATGTATAACTTTGCAAGAGCCATTTCAATAATCACGCACCAGTTTCCTTGTAATATTTATAACTCAGTAATTGAATTACTGTAATATGTTTAATTTTTAAACCATGCAGAAATCCCATTACCAGGTGATTCACATCTTAGTTAAAGTACATATGTACAAGGGATTAAAAGGTAGCTGTCTCTTCAGCACTTCTTATTGAAGTTGAAAAAAACGCAGGATGATTTTTGACTACAGAGAATTAGATTTAGAGATAAGCAACATGTATATGTACCTTGTTCTGAAGAAGAGGATGGAATTATTCTCATATGGATCATTTACTGTTAGCTTTCTGCCTCCTGTATTTAATTTTATTTAGTTATATCAAGCTTTATTTTGAACAACGTGCAGTGAAATATTCCCAGTAGAATGGTATAGTAGGTAAAGCATATCGTTCATCAGAGTTGTAGTGAGGTGGGTGTAGGTCTCTTCTTCCAAGTAACAGGGGATAGAACAAGAGTAAATGGCCTCAAGTTGTGCCAGGGGAGTTTTAGATTGGATATAAGGAAAAATTACTTAATGGAAAGAGTTGTTAAGTGCTGGAAGAGTCTGTCCAGGGAAGCAGTTGAGTCGCCATCCCTGGAGGTATTTAAAAGCTATGTCAATGTGGCACTTGGGCTCATGGTTTAGTGAACTTGGCAGTAAAGGGTTTGGTTGGAGCTGATGATCTTAGAAGTCTTTTCCACACTAAACCACTCTATGATGTTATGTAGTTGACAAGATTAAGTTTATATTTTTTGTTTCCTTTTTTATCTCCATGTTTATGACCTCGATATTGGCTAATAAGATTACATTTGCAAGTTGCAAATACTTAAATATTGCCTTGAAATGCTACAATGAAGGAATGACTTTTATTCAGCTATTCTCTGCTTTCCCAGAACTGTGCCAAGAAGCCTCATCAGGTGAAGTTTTCCTGCTGGCTTCAGCAGCTCTTGCCAATATTACTTTCTTTGATACCATGGCTTGTGAAATATTGCTGCAGTTAAATGCAGTGAAGATTCTCCTAGCAGCATGCTCAGACAAATGCATAGTGGATACTCCGTATTCCCGGGATCAGGTGAGGAATTTCTCTGCAAGCCACTGTCACATTTGTGTAAAAGCCAGAAGACTTCAGCCCTGTGTCCATTTTGATATATTCAAACCTAAGTTTATTTCATGTATCTCTTTCTTGGTTCTTTTCAGTATATCTTTCTTTATCTGCTTCAGTTCCTTCTTTGGTTTGGGTTTTTTTTTTTTTAATTTTTTTTTAATGAGCATTAAAAAATATGATAGCTTTAATGTGATTTTCAAAATAATAATAATAAAAAAAAAGTTTCAGTTTCATATATCTAAGATAGTAGAATGTATTGTTTTTCATCATGAAGTAGGCCAAATAGTGACACAGACACCCAGACAGGTTGCGGAATCTCTCTCTTTGGAGGGATTCAAAGCTTGACTGCATAGAGCTTTGAGGCAAAGCTGTGTATGGAGCCTAAATATAAAGTTGTGAGTTCAAATATGAACTAGCTCCAAAAGCTGAATCAGGACCTGATCCCCAGCCCATTGATGTTGGTGGTCTTTGGACCAAGTCCTGTCTGCCTGCTAGATGGTTTGCAAATTTTTATTGGCAAATACTGCTAGTGTAGTTTTGCCTTTCCCTTTCCTTCTTACTACTATTTTAATTTTATTTTATTTTTTTTTTTTAGTAAAGGGACACAGAATACTGAAGGTCTATGCTAATGCACAGATGAATTGTGGTAAACTTGAGATCCTCTCTGTCACAGAAGGCTTTTTTCACCCTTTACCAGGAGCCAGGCCTTGGAGATAAGGGCCTAGTGGACCCTAGAAACTGATTATTGGTTTTCTAGAGGGGTCATTTGGGCTGTTTTGTATTATAGTAATATCACTTATTAGTTTTTCATCTCAGGACTGTGGATAAAAGGATAGAATTAAGCCATAATTACTGTAGTGCTCTTTGGGCAAAGTCAGAGCTATCAGCTGTGGTGTTGACATGGCTATATACTATTACATATGTACAATCCTTCACATTCTCTTTTTATTCCTCCTGTATGCTCTCATAGTTTTGATTTCCTTATTTCTTTATACCCTCATCTGAATTCTGCTGTCAGCTGTAAGTTTTCAGTTTGCTCTGTGGGTAGCACAGCAAGCCCCCTTCTTTTTTTGAGGAAGGTAGATATTGAAAGGAATACATATGACTTTTTTTGGGTGACAGGGTAGTTCCAGGCTTTTTGCAGCTTGCAAGCTGCAGGTTCATCTCACTAGCTAGATGAACAGCAAACTGAATGGCTTCCTTCCAAGAACTGAGATTTCATCCCCCATAACCCCTTACTTCCCTTCTCAGAATGAGAAACTGGAGCAGAAAGGGTGGTGCCCTCTGTGGTGTGCTGCTTCTGGTCTGTCTCCTTTCCTCCTGCAGCAGTGGGAACTATAAAATCCTGCCTTGGGGTCTTCTTTTACTGAGCACTGAATGTCCAGGTGGAATCTAAGTGCTGCTTGTCTTTAAGAGCTGCTTGTCTTTAAGAGCTGCCAGTCAAGCAGTTTTGGTATTGTGAAAGCCTTAAGAGAAGTCTGCCTTCAAATTCCTGAACAAGTGAGGCTTTGACTGAATTGATCCCTTTGTTTCAGTCTTGTATTTGAGGGTGGGGATGGTGTCTGCCAATTACAGCAGTCTCATAGAATATTTTGTCTTTTAATTTGCTCTGTGCCCAGTTGCAATGAGGAAAATACACTCAGCTGAAAAGAAAAACAGCTCTACAATACTATGTTTTATAAGGTCATTATAAATTGCCATTTTGATTCTCGACTGTAAATCCTTTTAGGTAAGCAATGTAGTCAGTATCTTTTCCCAGTATATAAAGTATTATGTCCCAGGCAGTAGACATTTGCCTAGGGAGATGTACACTAAAGATGAAGAGGTTTGAAAATTTTTTGATTCAAGATTTTATTTTGGATTATGGAACCAATATGAAATATATTTTCATGGACTGATGTCCATTCTGAATGATCCAATCATCTTGGCCAGTGAAACAGATTTGGAATTGAATTATACTAAAAGTTGAAACAATTAAACAAAATAAGAAGATTCATTGCTGATACAAAATTTGGTCTGAATATTATAAAATTATATAAAAGACTCCTCAAACTTAAATGCTCTGTTTTTCATGCAAATATTTAAGTAACACAACTACTTATAGAAAGTTACCTAATATTTCTAAGTATATTACTGCTTTAGCATTAATACTGATTTAAGAAAATTCTATTCTGCTAGACTGAAGTGTGTTTTACTGTAAACCAAAACTAGGAAGAAGTTTTCCTGAAATTGCAGGAAGGAACACTTAACTGTGTTTTCCTTTGTGCCATTTTATCTCACCTCAAATTCACGGTATGGCCTTCTGTACAGGACATAGAATTATTATTAGTTATCACCCTCTGTGATGGTACAAACAAATAGCATTCTGCCCAGCTGTTTTATGTTGGATACATTGTGTGTTGCCTGCAAAAAATATTTTACTGCTCAAGCACCTTTAAAATTGTTCTGCCTTTTGACTTCTGGAAAACTGTTTTGTGCAAAAGTTAAGAAACTTTTCCTGTCTTCACTATCTGAAAACCAACCTCCTTCTTCTTTCAGTTCCCAGGCAGTGTTCGATTAGGTCAGGAAAGAAATCTAGAACTGAGAGCTGGACTTACTGATAAACAAGATTATCATCATCCATTTTATAGAAGTATGTGACTGTTTCTGTAGCCAACAACATTGTGTTGAGATTCCTTAGTTTTGTAAAAAACATTGCATTGGATAGGGACAGTCATGCAGCAGTATTTTCCAGGTTCCTTAGTCCCCAGTTTTGGGTCAAAAAGGATATGAATGTCCCACGTTCTCTTTTCTTTCTGCAGATAGTTGTTTTCTGAAGAGTAGATTTTTTACTTTGAAGAAGCATCAAAATATCCTTTCAGAAGGGTTCATGCCTAAATTCAGCTCTGTAGTATATATAGTCAGATGTCTTAGTGGAGTTTAAGCACTGTCAGAAGAGGGGTTTAGCTAAACCCCTTATCAATCAGGATCTTCTTGACTTTAACAATCATCTTAGACTCTACAGAGAAAAACATGAAATATGTATGTTTGGACACAGTATGTTTATGCTTAATACAATTTTTCTCTCTGCATTCCCACTTGTCTCTTCAGTGTTGCTAGCATTCTCACCTTACCTGTGAAGTTGTGGAGGTATGGCCTAACGCCTTCTGATCTTCTCTTATTCAGCCAGACAAAGAATTAATGTGCAGTGAACACATCCATTTTAAAGTGGTTATTCCTAGGTCTAAAATCAGTGAATTATGTTTCAGAACTGTCTGAGGTGGAGAAAGACTTTTAAGCTGGAAGGAAAATTTGGAAATCATTGCTGTGGTGGGTTTTTGTTTGTTTGTTTGTTTGTTTGGGTTTTTTTTTTTTTAATTTTTTTCCCCCCTAATAAATTCTTTCCTGTTTTCTTGGTATTTGGGAGATGCTGCTGGTTTTGACACTGACATCTTCTGTGTCATTTAAGATTTTAAATCCTTGATACTATTCTTCCTCTAGGTTCCACATTCTTTTCTCTGCTCTTCACCTTTTTTTCCTTATCAGGCATTTGTGGTTTTTTTTTCACTGTCCTTCCTGACTTTTTCCCCCCCTTAAATGAAGATTGTAGTGTCAAAAGGAGATTGGAGACAGATGTTACTTTGATATACAGAAGTTTTGATTTTTATGTGTTGCTGAACCCCTGGTATAAGACTTTGAGAATAATATTTTTAATGAGAAGAGTATTAACAGTTCTTTTAGAGTTCTTTTGAATATCCCTGTCTGGATGAAAGAAACTTGCAGTACTACTTCTCCATCTGAGTTTCTTGAATACTGGGGAGTTTATTAACAGAGCCTTTACATATGGAAAAAGTCATAAAGGGTATTTGCACTCTTTTCTTGCACATGTCTCTGTTAATATCCAGCTCTGACATTAGTACCATGATCACTAGATTTGTTGTTGGGCTTCCCATCCCTCTGAGAGGCCTGACTGTGCACTGTGGTTGGTAAATTGTATTTTAAAATGGTGGGATCTTTTCCAGCATTGACTAGATCACACAGAGAAAACATAATTTCAAATAATATGGCTGGAAAGAGAACTGATAAATTAAAAATTAAATTATTTGAAAAGCTTAAGAAATGAAGAAAGATGGCTGCTAGTGACAGATGCAAAAATAAAAATTAGGCCAAAGTCACCTGACTATCTGAATTTTAACCACACCATTATATCAATGATATTCCAGTTAATTTCCTATGTAAGGTTGTAGTAATTTTCCTGATATCTTTTGTTTTTCTTTTTAACTACTTATCTCTGTCTTTTCATGCCCATGTAAACAGCAGAAATAAATGACTGTACTGACTAGCATTATATGGTCAATGCCATGGATTGTTATATTTCAGGGGTCCAAAACTGACTGTCTATCTTAAACAATAAAATTTTTGAGTCAAAATTCCTGCTTAGTTAAAATTCTGCCTTTCAAATTTTAGACTCTGCACAGGATAAGATAATGTGCTGTGACTTGCAAAGCAAGGTGTTCAGTCGGAAGAATAAAATCTCAGCTCAGCTGGAAAACTAACTTGTGTTGAAAGGCTAGTTTGTAATCTGCTCTGGGGAGATCAGATCTCTTAGGTGCCTTCGGCTGGTTTAGCCTTTTTCAAAACATGAGAAGCTTTTCAATGCCTTGAAGGAAATCTGAGAGATGGTTATTCTCTCCGCCCCCTCCCAGGTTTTAACCTGAACTACAGAAAACTGGCCACTAGCTCAATCACTCCTTTAGATATATGCCCTGGTTTATGGGATTTGTTCTGTCACTATGTGACCCATACATGGTGCACGTCCTATGTGCTTCTTTAAAACAAATAATGTGAAAACCTGGCCATTCTGCCTATTCCTTATCTAGATTAGTCAGCAATAGGAAGTAAAGTAAACAAAAATGTAGTAAAGACTTCCTTCATTCCAAAATGTAAGTTTCCTACAACTTTAGTCTCTGTTGCTCTGCCTCAGCATGCCAAAAGAACAGTACCCTGGCACAGTGTCAGAATAAACCTAGCCCTTGCAAGCAGATCCTGTCTCCAACCACTGTTATTATTTTTGGGGGATGTTAGCTTCTTCTGCTCCTCTAGGTGTATTTATTTTCTGTTTTCAGCAATATAATTCTACAATTATATTTTTATATTTAATTATATTTTTCTTTTTAATTTTTAAGCAATATGATGTCCCAGAGAAAATTTCCAGAGATTTCTTGCTGAAGTTTTCCTTCTGATAGATAATATCTTGAAAGGTTTTTTCTACCTCAGCTTGCTGTAATGCTTGTTCTTGATGCCTGCTAAATGCACTCTTTTGCTGTCTCTCTGTGGATGGATCTTGAACTGTGACGTTCAGATGATTTTAACTTACCTTCAGAAACAGAGACTCTGTCTTGCTTCTGAGTAGTTTTCTGGTGCCACTTTGTTTCTGAAGATGGCCATCTGGAACTTTGCAAACACACTATGATTTATGTTTATGTCATTTATTTGAATTAATTACAAAATGCTCTTATAATATGTACAAAAATTAATATTACTTAGCGATGAATCAGCCTTAAAGGAGTAATTAACTAAGAGAATTAGCCATTCTATATTGATCTACTTTGCCACTCTATTAAATTACTTGCTAATTCTTATTTTGAGCTTGTGTCTTTCTTTTTATGTCAGGACTGTTGATAAAAGCCTTGAGCAGTGTCCCTTTTCTACCAATAAAGGTATATTAGCACCATACCTTCCACAACTGTAGACACCTCCCCTTCCCACAAATGAGGTAAGGGCACCTCAGTTGTGGAAGAGAATGGCCCATTAGCAGGATAAAATGTGTGCTTTCATCCTCCAAATCCTTTGGCATCTTTCTTCCTTAGTAGTTGGTTTCACAATAAAACGGACAAACTTTCTTAAATCTCCCACTGAGGGAAAGTTTTCAGAAAAATCTTCTGCTTCTTAAGTGTTCTTTAAGTTTAAATCTCTTTGATAACTACAGAATTACACTCTCTTGTTGTAGTAATAGGAGTGTAATAAGTGTATCTTACTTTATAGCAAAGCATTTGTATCTAGTTTTTACTTTTACATCAGCGATTCAGTACCTTTGTACACTGCTTGATGAGCATTCGCCACCATTAGTTGTTTAGAAAAGTTTTATTAGACTGTTAGCAATTACATATTTTAGCAAAAAACAATTTCCAAGGTGACTGTTTGAAGAAAATTATTGTAAAGGTTCATAATTAACCATGGTTTCTCAAATTTAAATTGCCCTTGACAACTGAAATTCCCACAGTTCAGGGCAAAGCAGGCTACAGAACTTAAAAGGAACAACCACCTATAAATTCAATATGTGTGAAAATCTGAGGGAGTGGAAGGAAACTATGTGGAAATAGAAACAAATTTTAAATTATGAAACATATAGAGAATAACCAAAAAAGATTAACACTGCCGATTTTATAATAATGTATAATATTGTCACTAGAGATGTATCTGTGCTTAATATCCGCTTACTTATTTTGCTTATAAAATAGAGATTTTTGATTAGATTTCAAATTAATTTCTGGGGCAACTGCAAGACTAAGAAGATGATGCTGTGTTGACTTTTGAAAAATATGGAATAACACCATTATTTATTCAGTTTATTTATTAAATAGGGAAATTTTCCAAGGATCTAAAGGCACCCTTCTCCCTCAAATATCCCTTTATACTCAGTTCACCAACCAGCCATTTAAAGATGAACCTTCAAAGCTTTTTGATTTTGGGCATTTTTTTTTTTTAAGTTCTGAAATTTACCTACTTAGTCTCTTATTCTTGTGAAAAATCTTACTACTCCCAGTGAAATCTTTGCATGCTGATATTTTGCCAAGTTGGTGCCCCTTCAGAAGGTGCTAAAACATGAGCTGGTGTGAGAATTCCTTTCCTGATGATTGGCCTTTTCCTGTGTCTCACTGCCCCGTGGTTTGGGTGCATAGAGATGAGCACAGAGAAACAGGCAGGTGTTGGGCACAGGAGGAACCCTGGAGGCCTGTTCCTCTGGTTATTTTTAGCAGTGCTACTCATGACACTGACCTGAATCATACCATCTGATGGCAAATTAATGTCATAGGCCTTCCAGGGCCTGAGGGAGATAACAGGGAACATGGAGAAGCATTTTTTACAAGGGCATGTAGTGACAGGACGAGGGGAACGGCTTCAAACTGAACAAGAGTAGGTTTAGATTAGCTGTTAGGGAGAAATTATCTGCTGTGAGGGTGATGAGGCACAGGAACAGGTTGCCAAGAGAAGCTGTGGATGTCCCATCCCTGGAAATGTCCAATGCCAGGCTGGATGGAGCTCTGATGAAGTCGGAAGTGTCTCTGCCTATGACAGAAATTGGGATTAGATGGTGTCTAAAGTCCCTTCCAACCCAAGCCATTCTGTGAATCTATGCTGATTATTTCTTGAACAATTGTATTTTTCTATGGTTTTCATTGGTACAGTGGATTTAAGGCTTCCAGATCACAGAGAAAACTGCAGCATCCAGCTTTATCAGACTCTTGCTCTAGAGAGGCACCGGCAATTCTTGATGGATTTAGATAGCAGAGAATGGAATGTAGATCTGCCTGGGTCAGTCTATCAGAGAGCATTGCTAAAAAATACAGATGTTGGAAATGCATTGGTCAAGATCCACTTACCAAGTAGATCTGCTTAGTAGAGATACAGGTGCTGAGGTAGGGAATTATACTGAATTCCCTGACAAAATTTGCTTAATAACACATCTAAAAATCCCACAGGTCAGGAATTGGAGGGTGGCTTTAGCATATTCCTTCTGCATGCTAGGATGGCTCTGGGCGATGACCTGGGCTCACGTGTCCCGTTCTTCTGGATGTCTTTTTTCTTGCACTTTGAGTTGACTTTAAGTCCATTGTGTGGCTTTGGAATCAAGAAAAATTAGAAGAATCATAAATTGTGTCAGGTGCCAGTGCTTTGTAATCAGGGAGTGTGCTCTTTGACAGGGTCAATTACTTTAGCAAGTAACATTAAAAATTGCAGTTGAACAATAGAGATTCCATGTTAAATACCTGAATGTCTTTGAGTTATTTCAAAGTCATTTTCGTTCTGAAAGAGGTTTTGGTATCTATTCTTTTCCAGTAATTTTCAACTGTGAAATGAGGCTTAGGCAGTCACTTTTATCTGTATCTGTTTGTGTGCCCCATGTCTCACAATATCATCTGAACTGGTTTGCTGATTCAACAGGACTACATAGCTAATTTTGAGACTACCTAAGGCTTTTTGAAATTTGGAGCAAGAAAATGGGAAAAGAAGCAAAGATAAAGACTGCAGTGCAAGCCTGTGTATCTTTAGACAAAAAGGAAAAAAAATTAAAATGGGGGAGAACCTACTGGAAAACATCTATTTATGTTTTTGATCAACTCTAAATACAAACGAGACGAGACTTCATTAATACCAGTGCTCACAGAAGTGTTACTTCCTGAAGCAAACTGAGTCTACATTTGTTTGTGTTTTCCTCTAGAGAGCTCATCCTTAATAGGAAACTTCCTTGAACTTTGGTTTGTATTACAGAGGCAATTTTCATGTAAGTTGCATGACCTTTAAAATAAGAAAGTGTAGGGGAAATAGAGCATTTAAAGTTAACTCTTTATTCTGATTGCCTATTATACTTTTTCATTATCCTATTTTGTTACATTGTTTGCATCACAGGGAAACGAATTTTCTTGGGGAAAAAATGTATCCATATGGAGTGAGCTAATCTATAGCTTAACTACCTTTTGAGTCCTACTAAGATTTTAAAAGATGATATGGGTAGAACTTGATGGTCATTGCTCATAAGGGTCTTTTTTACACCCCTCTAGAGAATGTTACATATAAACCCTCTAAGCTAGTCCATAAATTTTGCAAAATATGGGGGCCAAATAATCAACACTAAGGAAGTATAGCTATAACCTCAAATAATTTTTTGGTGTCAAAAGATGCACACAACCTATTTTTATGTATGAAAATACTTATTAGACAAAATAACTTGAAGCAGTGGAATAATTGGCATGTATTCAAATTGTGGTTAATTGAATTCTTCATCTGTGGCTTAGGGAGCCACATGGGGTACAGATTCTGCACAGAGGAAGCAATTTTCATTAACGGGATATAATTTAGAATGAGAAAACATATACACTCTGCCTGCAACACAGTTAATAATTAATATGGAATAAATATATAGACATACACTGAGTTACCATATTTCTACCTGTCACTCTGTAGAGTTTCAGCAACACATTTGCATGCTAAGTAAGTATATTTATTCAGAGAGATGACACTGTAACACTACCTTCAAAAGTGGAAGACCTTTATGTCACAGCATTGGAAATGAGTCACCCATGTTTTTAAATTGGCAAAGTGAGATCAGAATGGTGATTTGATCTCATGCCTCCTTACATCTAAGAAGTTTGCTGGTTTCTGAACTGACACTGTGCTGTTAAAAAGCTGATAACAAGTTCCAAAACTGACCATTATTTTTGAGGTTGGTCAGTTTTCCTGAATTGAATTAGAGAAAAATTAAAACCTCTGAAGAAAGAATATTATTGATGTTTTGCATTCTGACGATCTCTAGCATTTATTATTTGGTCTCTCATATATGCTGTTAATATTGGGTTGTGTCTGCATGCAGCTATTTGAAGGATTGAGAACAATGTCTTGCAGGATGTGTGAGAAAGCATGTGAGATCAATGAAGGGAATGGCTGACTGAAAGCCAACAGCGCCACAGGGTCCAGTCTCTGTCAGTGGCTTGCTGCATCTTTAAGCAAGCTGAGTTACACCTAATCTCAAAAAGAGTTAAGGCTATCTGGGATAAGAAATTATGTAAATCAAGATCTCAGAATGTGCTTATTTGTCCACATATCAACAGAGAATGTGTTGATATAAAGCCTAACCATGGTCTTTACCTCTAGAAAGGCATAAACAGAATTTTAAGTCCAGTTGCTTTTGAGACAGTGCCTTGACATGCACACAATTCTTGACTTCAACAAAACTGAAAAATATTCCTTTAATATTCCCTTGAATCAAAGCTCAAAACTCCAAATCTCTTGCAAGGATTTCTTAGCGTTCCACTTGAACCAATTCAGCACAATAACAGCACTCCCAAATATTTTCCATATTTCTGTCATATTTATTTTATGAACCACAATGATATTTATTATTACTGACTTGTAGGACGAGACTTCATATTTCCTTCTCCTTGTAACAACAGGTGGTAACAATACTGGCAAACATGTCTGTGTTGGACCAGTGTGCTTCAGAAATCATTCAAGGAAATGGTATGTATTGTAGCTGAATTATATTTTTTATTTGTTTCTGGAGAGTCTGAGTAGATGGGAATGTAGTACTTACAAGGTAAAGGATAAAGCCTTCACTAACAAAGCTTCATTTTGCATCCTTTCTCTGCTGGTTATTGCACATAGCTGCAGGGTGCAAAATGAGTCCTGAAGATGGTTCTACACAACCCAAATAAAATGCCGCTTTGCATCTGCAGCCACATTGCTGGTGTTCTGCATGTGTGACTTACTCCTAGATGCAAAGCAAAGTAATAAAAAGTGTTTCAGCAACCTGTATTGTGATAATACAAGTAATATTGTGTAAGATGTAAATGCCTTATTAATACACCAGCAAATTCAAGGCTAGCAAATCTAAGGCCAAGCAACATAGTAAGATGGGAGCCTTGGTGGGGTTTTTTTGTTGGGGTTTTTTGGGTTTTTTGGGTTTTTTGGTGGGAAATATTAAATTGCAGTGAAAATTCACACATATTGCTTTGCTAGGCCAAGTAGGCCTAATCCATGCTAGACATTGCAGTGGATTTTCAGGGTCAATGGCACCAAGTAACATTTGTGTATTCACTCTGCCATGGAATTTCACAGGAAGCATTTTCCGCCTGGCTTTGGAGAGGGGTTGGCACTCATCCTGTGTGTAAAATCTCTCTCACATCTGCCTAATGTTATAATAAGCAGGTGCTAGTCAGAGGCCACATTCTGAGAATGGTCTTCGAATGCTGGAGAATTTCGATACTTTCTTCTCAACTCTGACTTCTTTTTATGTTGATTGATTATTATCTAGCTGCATGGTTCTGATGATAATTCTCTGAATTATTTATGCAAATTTTCTAACAGTTAAAATCCTCTGATGCTACCTGATGTAATCTGAATGCCTAATAGCATATGGAGTCTAATAGCACATAATTGTCTTTACACTTAAAATAATCTAGAAAAGAGAAATCATCATTTTTTTTTGTGGTGCTACAAGAATGTCAACTCCTAGAGCCAACAATAAATTAATGAGGCTGTTTTGACATGGGTGACATTCTCTCCTCTGGAGTGAAGTGTTAGTCATACAGTAAACTTCAAAAAACAGAGTTCCATATATTCCTTCATTAAAGGATTCCTCATTCTAAAATACCCTTAAACAGTTTGAGAAGAAAACTTTTAAAGGCTTGCTTAAAAATATGTAAACAAACAAAAAACCATCACTTTGAGAGCAAAACTTCATTTAGAGACCTGAAATATGTTGCTACAGGTTTTTCAGGTAGTGATTATCTTCAGATTAATTTAGAAACAAGTAAGGAATTATACTTGGTTGACTGAAATAAATTTGTGAAATTTAAAATACCAGCTTTTAGACGAGGAGAGAATTAGTGCATTTTCTAGTTCCAGAAGTTCCGTAGCTTCCTAGTGAAGACAAATTCATGCATAGATCAGACGTGCCTGGATGCTGATGTCAAAATTGCAGCCTTCATTTATGTATTCTACATGCCCTTTATGGGCAGTGGCTGGTCTGCATTAACCCAGCTTTCCTTTTCCCTTTACTTTTTTGCACTGCGTTTTTGTGTTGGAGAGTGGATAACGATGACTCTTGTATTCTTTTAGGCGTTCAACTTTTAATGGAAATGCTCTTTGAGAAATCCTCCTCGGGAAACCCAGCAGAAGCTGCAGCTTGTGAGCGAGTCCAACAGAAATCTGCAGTTACTCTGGCGCGGCTCAGCCGAGACCCTGAGGTGGCAGAGGCAGCCGTAAAACTCAGCTGTAAGGATGTGTCCTCTGCTTAATGGGACTGCAAGAGGGAGGAACTGCCAGTCAGGGAGAAGCTCTTTTTAATTTCTAGCCTCTCTTGGTAAACTTTCTGAAAGATATTCCCTATAGAGTCTGTCCAGAGGATGACTGAGGAGATGGAGGTAAATGAACCTCTGGCTTGTTTCCCAGAGGAACCTGAGGTGCAGCATCCACTCAACATGTAGCTGTGCCTTACTGTGCCAACTGGCACTGCTGCCTCCTCCATTCCTTTATGTAAACCCTCAGGCAGGATCTGTCAGGCCACAGAAAACTGAGACCTCAGCAGGTCCAGATGTGAGGAATCCAATGGGAGGGAACATGTTCTTTGGGTAGGAGATTTTTAAGGGTATATGGAAGGAGTGGTAGGGAAGAAATGGAGGTCACAACTTCCACTCTGAAACTGCAGCAGCAAGTAAACCCAATTTATTTGTTTATGCTTTACAACTATTAATTACGACTGCTCTGAACTGCATAGCTCCATGGAAAATCCCTTAAGTATTTGCATATCATCTTTGCATTAGAGATCATATCTACTAAAAAAATATAAACATGATGCATCTAAAAAATATCACAAAATAAGAAGTTGTTTTTCTAAATTATTTCTCCTGACACTCTTTTGTGCACTCAGGTATTCCTCGCCTGATTAAACTTTGCAGATCACCAACAGAAAGAAATAACAGTGATTCTGTTTTAGTGGCATGTCTGGTATGTACATTTTAGTCTTCCTTTCATGCTTATACTGGAAAATTAAGGAAAAAATATCCCTTTAGATTTCAAAATGCACAAGTATTGCAGAAATGTTTTGAATTCATGTCAGGGTCTCCTACTTTTCCCCTTAAGCATAATTCTGTACGCTGTCAATTATTCATCCCTGGATTGAAGATTTAAGCATATAAGAAAAAATGGCTTTATCTTCACATTGATTTGGCAGCAAAAATTTTGCTTGGAACACTTTGGAATTTAAGGATTCATCAATTCCTAAATTCCATTCTGTGATTGTTCTGTGTTTGTTGAAATTAGCCTTGAGTCATGAGGGTAGCAGCCCTTTATCTGCACTCACACATATATATGAAAATATTTATGAAAAGCATCCAAAAAGGGGAAAAGATATTTCTTGCTTCCATTCCAATCCAATTTTTTGTTCTATTTGTGTCACCAAGACAATATAGTGCCCAGCCAAGGAGTGGGCAACAGAGGCTTAACACTTTCTCTGCTCAGGAAAAAAGATCCCATCTGCTGGCCCTGCACTGCACAGACTGTGAGCCAAACGCCAGAGCTGAATGATTTCACCAAGCATTCTGTGAAAGGGCTCTGGGGACATGGGTGATCTAGGGTTGGAGCGCAAGCTCTGGTGAAGGAAGACTGAAGAATATTGTTTGACAGTGCCTCCTGATATTAATGTTATTTTAAATGTAAAAGTAAAGCTCGGTTATTGCAGCTTGTTCATTTAAGCAGGTCTCATTCAGAATGAAGAAAGTATAAATGTGAGCGTAGAAAATGCTGTGATTATTCTTCCTACAGGCCAAGAAGACTTGTTAATCTTGTGTGGTTAGAGCAGAGACCACAGAGCGATGGCAGCAACCCAGACTCTGATTTTTCTGTCTCGTTGATGTTGTTGCTGCACATTCCTTGAATACATGCCTATTGCTTGAGATGTTACCTACCTCCCTGTCTCCGAAATTCTCCTCCTCCTGATATTTTAGTAACTGCCTGAAGACGTTTTCTGATAAAAATGTAGCAAAAGCATTGTACTTGAGACATAAACTGCTTCAAGCTCTGATAGGTATTGTCACTGGTGTACTGAGACCTGCTGCTCAAGTCTAAAAGTAATGTGCCCCAAAATAATTGTTAATTGTCATTTAATAACTTTGCTTGAGGGAAGATTCATCTGACAGATGAAGACAGTAAGGAGAGATTACCCCAGCACAGTTCAGTTTTGAGTTCTGGTTGTTATGTAGATGTGCTTATAATGGATTCCTGCCATGAAGACTTCACCAAACTGACTGCATTGCAATGATGCTGTTCTGTTTTTCTAGGCAGCCTTGAGGAGACTAGCAGTTATGAGTCCTGATGGACTGGAAGATTCAGATTTTCAGCAGCTGGTAAAGCCCAGGCTAGTGGATTCTTTTCTGCTATGCACAAATATGGAAGAGAGCTTTGTATAAATGGGAGCCAAAAACCTTTGAACAATAGTGAAAGTATGAAATAGGTATGCAGTAAAATAACACTTGTACAATTTTATTTTGGTTTAGTCCTATTGTTATTTATGACTTATTTATTCTAAACCCTTGAACTTGTGGTTTGTCAGAGCAAAGGAACAGAATGAGAAAACCTGTTACTGTGGTTTACAAAGGTAATTTTTTATTTTATTTTCCTGCCAAGAAACACAAGACCTTATCATTGCCATCTAACAAAATGTTTTGTTTAATATAGTTTAATTAAGATAATGAAGCCAAGAATGTGTAGCTCTGATGTCAAATGCTTCTAATGCTGTTTTATCACTGATATTTTTTTATAGTTAGGACATTTTGTAGGTTTTTTAAATAAATGTTTTGGCCTCACTGTATTAGGAGAAAACAATCCTAAGAACTGCAAATACATAATTTCAAATGAAAAGGATGTTGCAGTCTAAGTCCAGTTCTTCTTATCTGTTGTTATTTATAATAGAATTATGTAACTGAGAAAAAAATTTCCAAAAAATGTTCAAATACTGGCTTCAAATGATGCTAGAATACATTCTTAGGCTGTATGAAGATGGGCTCCATCAGAGGATACATGCTAACAGAAAGATCTTTATTCACATTGAATGAAATTTCCTAAAGAAATTAATAGAATTCTAGAAAAATCTTTGATGGTATGTGTGTTTTATCTCATGTGAGATCTCTAATGTGAGATTTTCCACTTATAATTTAAAATCATTACAAAGTGAAAATTTTCTCTCCTTTCCAAGCCTTACAAGAACTGGAAGTGCTAATGTCCAGACATGTTTTTAACATTCAAGCTACTGTTTTTGTGAGAAGTTGTTCACACCTATGCTAAATGATCTGAAGCATTTAGTTAATTGTAACTTGAATTATCATTTGTTTGTTTGTTTTAGGTTTTTGTTTTGTTTTTATTGCGGTTTTGTTTGTTTGTTTTCGTTGGTTTTTGTTTTGTTTTGTTTTGCTAACTAGTTCTGTATTTTTAAAACTTAAATTGGACACTTAGGAACTCTGGAAGTCAAGAAATGGAAGATGACCTAAATAACAGACGTGATTTTGAAATCGACTTTTTTCCACGAACATTCTTCCTAATTTTTGTTTTTTCTTTTCATTGACATATATTAAAAATTACTAAACCAGCAACATCTTGGTAGTGTTTTTTTCCTTAACTTTTCACAAAGCACTTTAGAGATTATGAAAAAAGGTGTAATTTTTTCTTCATGGCTTCCAAACATTGCTTTGGATCATTTAATGATCAGCAACTTCAGGGTACTTGGATATCTGCCAAAACCCCCCCACATTCCTTCCTTACTGTGCATTGAGGATATATTAAGCAGTGTAATTCATTAATGTTTCTTTAGTGTTATGTGGTGTTTAGATGAAAGGCACCAGGAAATTGTGAAGCAATTATTGCCTTCCACGTTTTCTGTATATGAGAAATCTGTCCTGCTTCAAGCCAGGGAGACAATTGTGGTTACCTCTTTCTCCCTTGATTGTATGGGTTAAGAAGTCTCTGCCTTACTGTCTTTTTAGTGAGCGCTTAATTTAATATGCTCTATCTTGACTGAATTTTAAAACCTTGCAAAACATACAATGACCTCTGTCATGAGCAGCTATTCAAGGAAAAGTGTTGAATCAGATGTACTTAGTAAGCACAGAGGTGAATTCTTTTTTTTTTTTTGCTTATTTTGAGACAGCTTAAGTTTCCAAGATTATTAAAATGTGTGGTACTGTGAAGCTTTAAAAATCTTGGTGGACTTTAACACTTTCCTCACTAACCAGAAATACATGTGTAAGCCATAGATGTCTTGGTACAAACAATGAATTAATACATTTCATAAAAAACTAATTCAAAATAAAATCCTGTTGCTATCATTCTGATAGCATGACAATCCCTGATAAAACACATCAAATTCTGTAGTGAATTTCTTTATAGAACCTCATTCTGTCAGCTTCAGCAAACACCAGAGATGGAGTAGGGTTTATCCCATGACAGGTAAATTTCAAATCTCATTTGAAGAAATTTTCCACATGGGCACAGTGAACTGAAGCAGCTATTAAGAAAATGCCATCATGACCCGTAACGTTTTAATGTCACTTCTAACAGGTGAATCAAATATTCAGTGAGCAGGTCAGTAACAACTAATTTGCTCTCAAATAGGGTAATGGGAACCCACAGTGATTGAATTTACTACAGATACTCTCAATCTGCAAATATAGGTCCATAATTCTAGGCCCGTATTTTCCATTTAAATGTGTCCATGTTAGAGATGTGGCTGTTGATAATACAGAGGAAAAGTACATTTAGGTGGAACTCATATTTGCAGCAGATATATTTTCAATATATCTTGAAAGAGCCACTTCAGCAGACCTCTTGTCACCTAAGTGTCTTCAAAACCATTTTAGCTAGGTCTGACTTTTTCACCTAGAGCTGTGCACTTTATTTTTGTATATGCTAAAGTTTACGAGAAAATAAACATACCTCTAACTTTACCTCTCGATTCAATTGGAAATAATAAGTCATTTAAAATACTGATTTATTTTTCTCATTTTTTCTGAATGAGAATTCTGGATTCTGAATGAATTCTTGATTCTAAATGTTTGCTTCAAAAGTGAATCTTCCGCTTTTAAAAAAACAAACAAGAATGATTTAAGCCAGAATTAACATTTTTGCTTTCAAATGTATTATGAAATGAAATATTTCATGTCAAGAAATTTTCACTGAAATATGTGTTGTGGTGGCTTAATCCTTGGAATCCCTGTGTATATCCATATGCAGGTAGGAGAGAGAGTGGAGAATATGTGTAATACATTCGCGGCTCATTTATGTGAACTCATTGACCCATAGAGACTGAATGTAGGCTAGATACTGGTTTATTCTTCCTGGAAAATGAATGTCAAACTTGTTAGAAATTTTGTCATTTCACTTAAACTCTTCTGAACGCTTTCAGTTTTGTATGAGATTAGAAATGCTTGACAAACATGCAGTGAGCTGCAGGATTCTTTGTAATTTTGATTTACACTCCAGAAAATTTGGACAATGTCTTCAAATTTCAGCTTTAGTTTCAAACTGTTTACAGATATTCAGGGCCCAGATGTTTCATTCATTGAATAAAGTTTGGTTTTTCTCAGTTTATTGTGTACTTGGTACATGAATTACTTATGTGGAATGTTACTTGTCTGACTTTTTCAGTTTAAAATAGTATTTGTATATACAAAGAATAAAATAATGTCTTTGTAAATTGCATACCTTAACTATTTTTTGGGGTTGCCTGCTAGTATCCAAAAGATTACTTCATTTGTAGAGTTTTCCCTTTGTACAAGACTGATTGGTCTCTCATATGGCTTGTTCTAAATTTTTGTGTTGACCATCTCCTTTTAAATAATAGCAATGAACAGTCAAAATAACCTTGGCTTTTGTATTTTGAGGAATCTGCTTTGATCCTCAGTTTAAATTTATATTAAATTTATTGTATTTTAAGAAACACTATAGACACTGTGAATTATTCACTACTGTTCTCATTTTTCAGGGGAGGGGAGGGAAGATGGCATTAAGCATTGAAAGAAAGGTCCAGAGTGAATTTGTTAATGAGAGTTGGAAGTGCAGAACTGGTGGGAAGGTGGGTGAATAATTTCAACCCCTGACAAGATAAAGAAAATGGAACAGGAAAAACACAGGATCATCTATTCATCTCATTACATGCTTTGTGGAGACCCTTATCTCTACCTTCTGGCTTGAAACTTGGATCTGAGTTTCTCTTTTTCCAGCTTTGACAAATTTATTCCTCTTGGATGAATATTTGTATAATTGCTAGTTATCTAACAGAAGAGAGTCACATTCCAAGGTCTGGTCCTGCTAATTATTATATTGATAAGGTTTTTGCTGAGAAACTAAGCAACAGAAATGCCTTGTTAAATAGATGTAATAAGGATCACCAGAACAGAAAGGAATGTTTATGGTTCTGACAAGGAGAAGGACCAGCATATCCTCCAAAAATCCTGAGAGAAAGCACAAGTATAGCACCTTATACTTTCATGTTCTGGTACTTGGACAAGCAGACCTGCTGACTAAGAGTTGATTAATTGATCAGTTGCCAGCCAAATAATAACTGAACCACGGAAATAAAAGAAACCCACTAGACCTACTGACCAAACACTGGAAAATCAAAGATTTTTCTCTTTCATTTTCAACAGCCAGTCACTGACTTTTTCTTTTAATAATTGAAGTGTGCCTAGAACCCAGAGAAACCTATAGGAAAACAGTGGGGCAAAACCCCCAGTAACAGCTAATGCTGCCAATTTGCTTTGGAAAAAAATTAAAAAGGATCAAAAGGCTTAAATGATGTGAAGAAGGAGATGTGCATAATGCAATGCCTCGCCAATCACTGTTATGATCACCAGGTGAGACAAAGATTATGATAAATCAAGAAGGTATATCTAAAAGGATCCAGAAACAGACATGCATGTTTTCACTTGCATCGAAGGAATAATTATGGGCCCAAATGATCTAAGGAAGTCGAAGTCTTATTTGCTGCTTCTTCTGACTTCTATTAGTCAGTACACTCACACTGAAGTAAGGAAGAGCCAGAGGTAACCCAAGGTTTCCAGGATCTTGCTAGATTTAGATGTCTAGAGGTCTAACCCATAAAATAAATATAAATAAAATCTTGCAATATGAAACTATGGATAAAACCCTTTTTTGCAGAGCAGCAATTAACACAAATCCATTATTTTAGAAGTGTATCCTATCAGTAGAAGAAATGATCATGTGCTTTATGTAGGGGGAGGGATTATAAACTGTTTGAAGTTCAGCTCTGCAACCATAGTCCAGATCAGTAATTTAGGTCCTTTCTGTAGACCACAGAGAGAAGTGGGCAGTACTTCTTCTTTGAGGATGACTGTCCAAGACAGAGTATAAATAGTACTGTGGGGCTGCCTTTTTTTTATCCAGTGGCTATGGAAAAATAGTGCTGATGATTTCCCTGTAGGAGCTGTCTAAACACCTCAACATCTGACTCTTAGTTCATATCAGGGGAGATGAGTTCTAGGCTCAGTCTGGAGACACATGGGAGACACTTTTTCAACTGGGGTTTTACATGCTGTTTATATATCAAGCACAATTTCCCTCAAACCAGAAAATTTTGCAAGATCAGACTTTTCCTTTGAAATGACTAAGATGTCATTTACTTGTTTGGTATGTGCTAACTGATGACTTCTGTTTGCCAGTGTTTTAAAACAAGGAATAGTGGGACCAACTCATTGATCTCATGATAATATTTCAGATTATAGGTTTCTTATTACAGAAAATTATCTTGCATTTAAAAAGAGGACGAGAAAAACAAGTCATAGGACACTAAGAACTCCAAAGTGAACTATCCTGGGCAATATGTGAAACACCACTGAGCTAATCAATACTATTGCACATGCCAGGAAAGCTACTGCTCACCAGAAAACAAGAAAACAGACACAAATCCCCTGAAGCCCAGTACACCTTCTTTCCCAAAAGCAATCATCGGAGCTGGAAGAAGAAGAAAGGACACTTGATGACAAGGCAGAGCCTGGAACAAAGCAACATCACAGGTAAGACACACATATATGAGGGCTATTTCCAGGTTATCCTATAGGAACCCATGCTGGCTTGGATGTTGCTTATTATCAAGACCATTGCTAAACCCTTGCATAGAAATCTCTGTAGCTGTGCTTACTGTGGCTTAATCTTTGAGCTAGCAAACATTGGGAACCCTTTCTTGATTCAAGAATATGCTTTCCATCATTGCTGCAGATGATGGATGTGTGGTAGCACACAACTGTATTCCTTTCAAATTTTCTCTAGGCCTTCCCCCTGATGTCAACTGGTTAGTGCTCACCTTTAGAGGGAATGACAGCTGAAGGGTTTGCATAGCTCAGTATAAGGGAAAGCTACTGAGGGGTCAAACTCAACATCTGTGAAACCAGACAGTGACATTTTTTATCAGGTATTTGCAGGTGATGTCTCACTGCTCTGTTGCATCTGCATCAAGGTAATATCTTGGTCTAACATCTTGGCTTAAATTTTGTCTGTTTCCTCACTTGCACTGTTATCACCATCACACAACTATTTCTCCTCAAATATTATCTATTTTTCTTTTTTGAAAGCATCATACTTACAGTTACCAACATGTTGAGTAGTGCCCTCAGATGGAATTTCTGGATTCTGCTGCAACAACCAGATGAATGTTCATGAATTGTTCCTATTCTCATTTTTTGTGTCTCTTGCCTATGTAGGCCAAAAACTATAAAGTGAAGTGTTCCTTTCCATCCTTTTGTACAATACTGAGGTCTCTAAGATTGTTCTTTTCATTTAAGACCATGTAAAGAGAGTTTATTTTTCAAAAATATTAAAAAAAGACCAATTCCTTTGACAGTGCTGGTAGGGTCTTTTCATTTGTGACCCTTAGATATGCCTTGTGTGCAAATGTCTTTGGAGCTTTTTTGCAGTTAATAATCTGACATGACTGTAACAGAGATGCCTTTTGTGTCCAACACCTGTTCAAGTGCAGCTTTCATTCACTAAAAACAGCTGATTTCAAACATTTTTTTATCATTTATACTTCCACTGCTTGCAAGCTCCTCTGAGAGCCCCTTTCATGTGGCAATACTTTTGTTGCTTCTCATACTCAGTTGAAATTCTACTTTCTTCATTTATCCTTTGATCATCTTTTAAATTTGTTCACTTTTTTCATTATGTGTATCAGTAAAATGTAGCTGTTTTAACTCAGACTTAAGTGCTATAAGTTGGTGTGAGAAATAACTGAAAAGGCTGCTGAAAATTATATCATTACAATATGGTTTTGGTAGAAAGGTGTTACTGACACCAGAATCTCAGGCTTTAAGTGTTTTGAAATGATTCTCAGGTACTTTTGAGGTATAGTGTCTTTCACGAAAGAGATATGGATATATTTTCTAAAAAAATTTCTTTCCTAAATACTTTGTTTGTTTGTTTTAATTAGAAATGTTTCTATTAAACCATAAAAGCCTTTTTCAAAAGATTTTACCAAAGAGGTTCTTATATTTTTTCTTTCATGACATTTCAAAAAGGTTTTTTTTTTATTTATTTATTTATTTATTTATTTTTTTTTTTTTTTTTTTTTTGTTCCTTTTTACCTTGAGTCCAGAAATTACAGTGTTATCAGAAAAAAAATCTAGTTCCACCAAGGGGCTCCTTTTCCAAGCAAATGACCAAATAGTATGTATTTGGTTTTACTTGCAGCACTGTGGTGGTTCTATGCTTCAGACCGAAGGTGTGTTCTGTGTGGGAGGCAAAGAGGCAGGAAATGTATGAAATACAAGCAAAAGTGAAGATCTTGCTGAAAGTGCTTCCTCTGTGTTGAAGATTCAACCAGCTCCTTGTCATTTGAAGACTGCTCCATGGCCCCTGTGGAGTTCAGGTGTCCACTGCCTTCATTCAGTATCCTGTGGGCTTATTTACTTTTTCAAAAAAACCTTGAGTGGTAACTTCTCTCTGTTCCCATCAGGACAGCTGAGAGCTGCAGCCCTGTGGATAATTCTGATTTTGTCTGCATACCTCTTTTTTTCTGCTTTATTTGTAACACTTGCCTGCTGAGGAATCATCTTCCTTACTATCTGTTTGCTCATTGCAGGCTTTTGTGAAATCTTAAAAAACTGCACTCAAACTCACCACATAATTAATTAGTTTCTTCTAGCATGATTTTTGTAAGACTTAAGCATTTTCTGGAAAACATAACCAATTTTGTCAGGGACAGTTGCTCATATTATTATCCCCATTTACATACTCTTGTCAAGCAAGTGTTTTTAACAGTTCAAGTAAAAAATATCTCTTTAAACTTATTTTCAAAGAAGGAAAAATTTCAAATGCTTAACATGAAAGTTTGTTTCTTTAAAAAAATAGGAAGCAATTAGAGAATCATCTAAAAGGAGTCAATTGTCACGTAGCAGCCTAAGGTTTTGCCATAGACTGCACTTTTTCTTTTCCTTGGGAAGGAGTACAGTGTTGCTATTGTTCAGTTTCATGTTAGTTCTGGCTGCTATTCTACAAATCCTATGGACAATAGAGTAATTTAGGGGCCCCTTTGCAGCTGGGTGGGAAAGGAATTGCAACAATAATGTTTTAAATATTCTCTAAAAAGTGCTTGATAGTTTTTTAACTTCTTCTGGTGACCTCATACTATGAATGAAGACATTTTAAAAAGTCTAAAGGATGCATTTGAATCTTATCTCACTTCCTAAAATACTTAAGAACCAATTTTCCTTACATCTGTAATGTCTTGAGTCAGTTTGGCTGTTTTAATCTGAGTTAAATCTGAATGAGAACAAGTAATCTAGAGACCTGCAAATGAACCTTCCTGCAGCCTTTAAACTACTGCTGAACTCATCAGAAATAAATTATCATTATGCACTGTTATGCATCCAAACTCTTTTCCAAGTCTAAAGGGGTGAATCTAACCAGAAAGTCAGCTTCTCTCGGGGCCACCTGGTAAAGTGACAATAAAAAGTCACATGAAACATTTTCTTGCCCTGGGAACTGCTGAGAATTGATTTTGTCCTCTAATATTCTTTAGAAAATATAAAATATGTCTCTAAAGAAAAAGACTATTAAAATCTGTTCAAAAAAATGAAGTTTAGACAAAAGAATTTTTTCTGTAGCAGAGTAAGGTTTTCTCCATTTGGTTTCTCACATTAAAATATCCTGTGGATCTGAGTTGCTTTTAAAAGAGCAGAGTAAATTTTTTATTTGTTTTCTTTCATGACACAGAGAAATATAAAGGGATTTATTAATTTTAAAAATTAAAAATAATAATTATTAATTAATTAATTAAAATCATTAATTGTCGGATGTGAGGAGTCAGGGTCGGCATAAGCAAATGAATATCCATTGATGTTGTTTCCCAAAGATGCAGATTTTAGCTGGAATTGGGTTTCATCTGATATTAAATTAAAAATATTTTCTTTCTTAGAGACTTAGTGTGCAAAAAAGAAGGGAAAGTACTGGGAATGTCTGTCTGGATGTAACTGACCAGAAGCATGAGCCTTCTTCCATGAAGTCAGAACTCCAGGCCTCACGAGTGACTTGTTCCCAGTGGGAGTGGAGAAAGATGTAACCATTAAAATCAGGTGAACTGAAGCATGAGGCCTCATTTTTCATGAGAGAAGAGGATAGCAGCAAGCAAAAACTGAAAAGAATAATGGAACCCAAATGTTTAGGAAGGAGGCACTACTGGGACATTTGGAAACTTGGGAGACAAAAGCAAACAAAATGTTGCAGGGAATGAATGCTGGAAAACTAACTGTAGTCACAATCAGGGTTAGAGTTACAACCAAAGTATCATTTAAAACTTTGATGTTTATGAAGTTTCAAGTGAAAAGAGAAAAAAAAATAATACTACACTAGGTACTGTTTCGTATCAGCAGCAACATCACAATTGGCAGCTGATCTGCACGTGCCTTGGTTTGCAATGGTGGCATGAGTTCTGGAAGCTCATTAATTCATTGGCACAGATTAGAAAAATGGATATATTCTTTCCCTGTCAAAACACATTGTAACCCAAAGCAAAAGGAGTCTCTGTGCTTTCGCAACTCATGATGAAGTGCAAACTGAGTTTTCAAAAGCTTCTTTTAGATGTACTTAAGGACTTGCTGGGGGAGAAGTGGTGACATCTACTGGAATTTTAAAACACTTCATCATATGTTTCCAAGGCTGCTAGTGAGACATATTTGGTTTAGGTCTAAAGTTGAATGAATAATGCAGAAACAATTTCTAGTTATATTTGTGCAAATTTGGAAGAAAATCTTCAGCCATCTTGGGGTTGCTTTTGGTGTCATTTCCTGCACACACTCAGAGTTATTAAACTTTAATCGCATAACTGTTGGCAGAAAATAAATGTTAAGCTCACACAGGAATACTATGAAAAGTGAATTTCTAATGTGCTTTCTGTAAGCCTGTGTACCACAAAGCTGATTCCAGGAGTTATGTTCATTAGACTGGAGGATGGAAATAATATTAAGTGATTTATGGGACTAACTGCAATTGAACAGTGAGTTTGTGCTTGGAGTAGTAACCCCCTACTTGAAAAGAAATTATAAAAAGAATTCAATGAGGAAGGAATATGTGAAGGAAATTGCAACCCACTCCCCACATTTCATGGTAAGAAGGAGGGAAACTCATCTATCATTAAATGTGTTCATTAAAAATTATTCACTCAGATCCATTTAAAGCATATTCTAACTTTAATCTCCTAATTTCTTGGGGCTACATTGTGATGTGTCCTGCATGCCCAATAAGAGCGTGAAGGCTCTTTCTGTATCCTGATAGAGGCTACTTGGACCTTGGGACTGGGCCTGCAGTGTTATGGATGTGCTCCCTTTCTCTCCTCAGAGAAAGCCTGTGGAAGGGAGGGAAAGGGGAATAAGACTGCAGAAGGGGAAGCTATGCCTCTTGACTCAGAAATCCTGGCTTGCTGGGTTTAGGTGAGGGTCAGGGTTTCCCAAAATTTTACTGCTATGAACCAGTGAATAGATAATTCCTGCTGAGACAAGGAAGATGTAGGCAAAACTGGCCTTCAGGTGTGTTTTCCAGGGTTACCTCTGTGCCACTGCAATTTGCCTGTCCCATGCCCTTCAGTCTATGCCTTATTTTAATCAAAGTTCAAAGACCTTATGACTTTACAAAATTTGTGACCTGATTGTATGATATGATTGTGTCACACAATTAAATGTTGTTGAAAATGAGAAGCAGGAGTTTCCCCACTCGCCTTAAACTTAAAGCCAAATTACCAAAGCTTGAAGTACATTGGTGCTTCACAGACTGGTCCACAGAGTTTCAGAAACTCTCTGTTTTACTGGGCTCTTTGCATTTTCAACCTTTGCATACAATGGACTAAAAAAGTTGTGTGATTTCTGGTGGATAATGTTAAATGACTGCTCAGCAATATTTAGACTAACATGCACAAGAAATGCGCCATGGGTAAAATGGAAAATGTTGCTCCTATAAGTCCCACCACCCTTTTCCATTCTTAATGAGAACTCTTTCAAATATTACACAGAGCTGTTTCACATTATAGTGCTGGGGTTTTTTACTCATTATATCCCTTTTGTTAAAAATTGTCAGATCTGTGAGAAACTTCCTGCAAGGCTTTCCACCAAGCTGTCCTTAAGGATTTTCTGCTGGAATGACAAAAGAGAACCATTTGCTGCTCATCAAAATGCACATTTACCTCCAGTCTTAACCTTAATTCAGAAAGTTTCAGATGTGTAGAGATTTTAGGTGGATTTTTCTACCTGTGAGCATAGGAGCTGCTGTAATATTCTATTCTTGTAGCTTTCAGTTGGGTCCTGGGAATCAAAGGAGATCCCGGTCACCAGGGCTTTTTCAGTCGTGGGATTTGTTCTGCACACTGTTTGCAGTGTGCTCTGGTCATGAGATTGTCTGGTTAAAGAGATCACGAGTGACAATCTCACTTACCTGCTGCTCATTATGAGCAGTTTGACTGTCAGCATTATGGTGAGAAATGCTGACATGACTGTTTTCTGACTTAAGTAATAAGTTTTTCGCCTCCAATTTTGTTAGTAAGTGTCGACTTTCCTGCACTGTCTCTGATTTACTAAACTGACAAGTTTCTGTCAATATATCAATCTCATTCAGCTGGCCTGCTGCTCCAAAGTTTTTCTAAATTTATCCTAAATAACACATTATTAATTGACAAGAGATTCTCTGAGTCTGTATGCATTTCCACATCCATTTCTGACCATTTTTGAGGCTTTAACCTGCTCCTATTGCAGACCCTCTAATTATCCAAGATCTGTGGACAGAGTTCTTGTATATTTTCGATTTTCATAATTACACTTCAGTAGATCAGGTCATTGCTGGGGAAACATACCTGTGTGTTAGAAATGCCAGAAGCTGCCTGTGCAAGGATGCTGGCAGAACTTCTGGCACAAGTTCAGAGAATTTTAGTTCTACATCCACTTATACAAGCTTAAGATCTGGCTGAAGACATTAAAGCAAAAATACTCCTACATTAAGCCAGTAAGATAATAAATGATTGAGGGTGCAAGTTCTAAAATCTTCCCCAGACAATAGCACACGATATCCAATTAATAGTTGTGGTAAATCTGTCTGAAATGTATTCCATATCATTTGTGGTTAGAGTTGCTTTCAATAGGAGATTACAGAGAACATTTAAATTAGCGGTGAGAATTACCCTGAATAACAAGCTCATTATTTACTGTATTTTGCATTTTATTGAGTTTATTAGTTGTACTGCCTGGTTAGATTCTGTGGATCCTTTTCTGTCCTTTCTGCACAAAAACCCAGCTATGGAACATTTCTCAAAGCAACAATTGTGATTTTATAATGAACCACAAGAGGGGGGAGAATGAACATAAATGAAAGAACTTGATTTTAATGAACAACTGTTACATTTAAGACAATGCTGTATCAATGCTGAATTTAGGAATCTTGGCCAGGTGTTGGCTGTGGAATGAAGAGTTTGAACTAATGGTGAGATGTTTTCCCTGACATTCTTCTTTTCAGGCCTGCTGATTTATTGCTGAGCTTCTGTAAAAGCTCTGGGCAAACCACACTTCCAAATGTTTCTTGCCATGCTGAGTGTGCTCATCCCTTTCTTTATTGCCTTGATCAAATACAAACAAATGCTAATGAAATGATAAAAATAGAGATCTCTGTGACCTGAATAATCAGTTTTATGACTTCCTACCCTGCCTTTTAATTTTTCACGCATTTCTCCAAAGAAGCCCTCTAACTGAAGTAATCAAGGAATTTTTCCCTGGTGCATAGATGAGTTTTTGGTGTCAATATGAAAAATCAATCAGCTTACTCTTACGATTATGGACTGACACAGGACTGGTGAATTTCTGAGTGGTTTCAGCCTATTCTTTAAAGAAGGCTCATAGTCCCCTGGTCATTGTGTGCAGAAGCAGCTCCACTGATAACAAACCTGGGAACTCCTACAGATGGTACTCTGGGACTGCTGAGACCACATACCCCTGGATCAGCCCTTGGGAGAGGATGCACAAGCATCTTTGGCAAGGAATCAGCTTCCTAATCCCAGGACTGTGGTGGCAGTTCCTTTAGCCAGCTGAAGAGCAAGGAAGGAAAACAGATTTCAAGAAGGCACTCACTCCACTGTTCATTTTCTTTTATTTCAAAGTGGCTAAAAGGGACAGACAATTTTTCCAATATTTGGTCCTTCATATCTCATGTTCCTCCTGGCCTAGGCTGTCAGTCCTTTGGGAGAGGGGTAGAAAAAGAAGGAATCTTACTTCCCCCCGGATTAAGAAAGAAGCAAAGCAACAATTATAACAGTAATATGAGGGTGGTATTGCAGCAGGTGTTTGCAGCATGGCAAAAAAAAAAAAAAAGTAGAATAGTCAGCAAACCTCAGCTTTTCACTGCAATTAATTACAAGTAGCTTAGTAGACTGTAACTCTGAGAGAACACCATGTAATGTTATTAGGCAAAATGATAATGTCCTTAATTTCATGTTCAAAAGCTGAATGGTTCTGAAGGAGGCTTGCAAAAAGAAATTAAGATAGTTATACTAGAAGAAGATAGAATGTTGATTACCAGCAGTGAGGTATCCAGATTTGACTAATGGCACAGTTATTGTATGCATAAGCCCTAATGGTGTTTAAGTGGTTGCTAGAATGAATGCAATTAATGTAATTTATTTGTCAACATCCAAACACTTTAATACTCAGAATAGGATGGGAGGTCCCTTGCCTAGCACATAATCCTATGAATATTTTTCAGTGTCGCTTTTCAAAAGTACTAAAACCCAGTGACTATGTGGGGTTTTGTGTTGTTTTCTTTTTTTTTTTTCTTTAATGATTCTCATGTTTTAAAGGGCATCATGCACATAGTTCCACTGATTTAAACTGATTTTGTTTTGCTTGGTTTCATGGATTTTGGAGGGATATTTTAGGATGTTTTAGTCTGCCTTGCCACCTGAAGACAATAAGTTGCATCTATTCTACACATCCTGAGTTGTTTTATTTAGAGAGGGATCCTCCTAGATTGTCTGAACTACTGTAGGGTTAACAGTAAATTGATTACTTTCTTAAATTTTTTCAGTGATTGATGGTGATCTATGCTCAAAAAAAACCCCAAACCAAAACAAAACAAAAAAAGAAACCCCATATATTTCTAACGTGAGTTTCTTTCAGCTAAAAGCTAGAATTAATCATCTTTGAGATCTTGTCATGCTACATCAGAGAACCTTGTGGTAATGGAGAACTTTCCCTAAGTGTGCTGGGATGTAATCAAACTCTTTGAATGGCACAGATAAAGCTTCTCATGTTTCTCATTGTGTGCCCATTGCTTTTGATTTCACAGTTTTATAACTTTCAAACCCTTTCAATATTTTCATTTTGTGTTATTTGGGGACATTTTTTTGGTGATGTTTTTTGTTTGTTTTAGATCTAAAGACCTCACTGATGTCAGATCTGAGAACAAAGCCCCTGTGGTGTTCTTGCTTGGTATTTTCTGACTTACCCAAGGAGACAGGAGCATCAATCCTGTTGAGAGATGTTCCTCTCCATGGTCTGGTTCTTCCAAGTGTGTATAGCAGCTGTACTGCAATACTCTCCCCTCTCCTTGCACTCATGTGAAAACCTCCCAAGCTCTGGCATTGTTCCTCGCTGACTCAGAAGGAAAGCAGAGTCATTATTCTCCTACAGATGAAAATTGATTGATGTATTAGGGTTAACAGCAAACCTTTGTCAGCAGGCAAAACTTATCAGCTTACATTTCAAGTAAGTTATTCAAAGATATTGACAGGCTCTCTAAGCTACTGCTGCCCTCTGCACTGAGGACTGACATGGCAGGGCCGGGATGAGGCACAGTTGCCTTTCAGTCTGGATCCAGATCAATTACCTTATTGTGAAGCCACCAGTAAGAGACCTGGGTTGTGTATCAAACTTCAACATAAGTAGCAGCTGTCAAAGCCACCAGATTAATTATTGTTCGTTAATCATTCGTTGTTCAAGATGGAAAACCCTTCCAAGTCAAGGCATAGAGAACTTGAAATTGTTGTTTAGAGCAGTGGACACATAGTTTGAAGTAGGTTTGTTGATTTCACAAATGGTTGTTATTTACATGCTAAATATTTTTTTTATTGTAGTATCTCCCTGCCATACCCAACAACACAGTTAAAGCTTTAGGAGGACATATACCAATGCGGTTCCCTGATTAAGAGGGAGCTATTTAAATTTATATAACTGCTTCTTCTTTATTCCCCCTGACTTGTATGGCTTGTTTGAAGGGACTGTCATGTTTAGGAGAGCTTAAAGTAGCATGGAAATATTTCTCTTAAGACTTATTACTAGAAATAGAAGGATTTTCTTTTTTTGGGGGGTGTTTGTTTGTTTGTTTGTTTGTTTGTTTGTTTTTTCTTCGTCTGTTTTTCCTTCTTTATCATGTTTGGCTAGACAAATGAACAGAGAGAGGAGCACAGATAGTAGGGAAACCCCTTGCAGTGGAACAAACAAACTGCTGCTTTCAACTCTCTTGTGAAAAAATGGAAGACTGAAATTTTGCTCTGATTCAGAGAGACTAAATTACTAGTGGTTTTTTAACAATCTGCTATATTGAAAAAATGTATACTCATGCCTATGTGCCTCTGAGTTCCTCATGGCATCTCACAATCTCTGAATTGCTTCTTGTTGGTAGCTTGATCCTAGGAAAACCTGTAAGAAGCTTTACTTAGCATAGTGGCCAAACCCTACTGTGCATTATTTCCCTTGCCTGCAATCTATACAATGATAAACCTGAGATGCTTGAGTTTTTACCTCCAATAATTACAACTAGAAAACCACAAATGGGCTTTTCATTTCTCCCTTGCAAGAGCTATAAAAACTAGGGTAAACCATCCTGCCAAATCACTTTTATAGGGACCTCACTTTCCTGTTCACTAGTTTTACTCCAAATAATTAAAAGCAGCACTCCTGCCCTTCACTGTGGTTTCCAAGGAATTCACAAGGTGCACATGCTCCATACAAAGTCCTGAGTGAGAATGATTTGGAGGTCCTTGGTGGGTTCATAGCCCAGGGCTCCTACACCTGGGGATTTGTGCTAGAGTGTCCATAAAGTCCCCTTCTCCAAAAGATGGAGGCTTTACAATGCTGAAATGAGCAGCCCACATAAAATTTAACACAGTGATGAAGATGAACTTAGTTCTGATAGTTTTATTTTTTGTTTTCTTCAAATAGGATTTATCAGTTTGATGCCACTCTAAGGACAAGGTGAGCTGAATACTTAAATCTATGGGTGGGTTGTTTTTGTATTTTGGGTTTTTTTTTTAAGAGCATATTTCTGTCTGTCAAAGGTCTTTAAGCATTCTGCATTCTCCTTGCTTTCCAATTAAGTTTTCTGGTGTTTCTAATGTGGTCCTCTGGAGTGCTGGAAAGTAATAGGAACAAGAATGCATTTAATACCTGGCCTGGTGTCTTGGCAGCAAAGCTTAGCACTCCAGTGTGGGGAGTAGCAGGTTCAAGACCAACCCCAGGAGTCTTAGTACTTGGACTGGCAGAGGGCTGGTGTAATGCACAGACAGTGAGCTCATTCTGCAGGTGGAGTGTTCAGCTGCATTGATCTTGTGGCAAACACAGCCTGCTAAGGTTTTAGAGAAACATTGGCTCTGATCTGAAAGGAAATTGTGCTGCCTTTCCCTGTCTTTCCACTAGTTTAGCTTGCAAGCTCTAATAACATTAATATATACTTTAAGCAAGAAGGCTGATGCAGCTACAGAGACACAAAATAATTTCCTATAAATAATAAATACAATAAGCAAACCCCTAATCTCTCATTAGGTAATTGTATTTTCATGGGGTCAGCCAGCCTCCCTGGCCAGGTTGAGGTCAATTCTAAAATATGTGCATTGTATACATTAGGCATCTGTTAATGAAGCATAAATTTCATCAGCAAGCTGGGTGCCAAAATCAACTCATTTGGGTACATGGTTTGCATCTACACTGGTGTCTTATGGATTTGTTCCATAGCTGAAACAGCAAGTTTGTGTAGATGGCATGAACGGCATATAGTAAGGGGGAAAAAAAAAGGAACACCACAAGCATCAGAGATGAGCATAAATCTTCTGAATTTTGGTTAAATGAAATCCAGAATGCAGTGGGTTCCTAGATAACAGTAAATAAAGGGTAAGGAAGAGATCATGTTGCCAGAGCCAGGAATACCTGGTATGGGTTAGTGATTATTTCATTTGATAATATCTGGTCAGTGCTAATAATTATTTCCTTTGACAAAAGATGAAATAAATAAGCTAAATGCAGACCAAACCCTCCACTTTACAGCACCATTTCCTAGAAGAGGCTCAGTGGGCCTTCACTCTTAAAATTCACCCGTATTTTGCCCAGATCCATCACAGGAGCCCTGGTAGAGCAGCAGCAAGATGACACATCTCAGCAATTAAACAAGAAGCCCTCATGCTTACTTCTGCCACCCTAGGGTGTCAAATGTAGGATTTTGTTCCCAAGAATGGTGAGCCTAGAGATGCGAACAGGTTGAGCAACCCTAATACCAAACCTTATGATGATGGTACCATTACACTCTTCTCTTGCAAGCATGTAATAAAAATTACTTATCTGCTTTGGAAGTAAGGCCTTTGTGTGTGTCCTTTCAATATATAGGCTAGAATACTGATTGCTTTATTTAAACAACACAGGGTCTAAGGACAGCAGGATTTTGGCCATTTTTTTATTGCCCATTAACGTGGCAGAAGTGTTCCAGAATAGTAGCCAATTTGAAAAGGAATATGAAATAAAATAAATTATTCAGATTTCAGGAGCGTTCTCCTTTCATTAAGTTCCCTTAGCTGAGCACTGTATCATTGCGTGCTTTGGCAGTGGAAAATAAAATTTCAGAAAGAGAAAACTTTCTCAGTAGCAGATGTTGGAAAAACATTACAGGCTCCAAGTTGGGTTAAGCCAATTGTAAGTTTGACAGTAGAACTATATCAGTCTCTTTGAACAGGTAATCCAAGGAATTTATGTAGAACCATGTGAGCTGTTCTCTTAGTTTCAATTCAGCAATATTCATGTAAAGCAAAGGTGAGATTTTAGTAGGCAATAGAACGAGCAAATTATTGCGAAAAAGATTACACCATGCCAAGAACTGTCCTGCAAGACATTGAATCCCAGTGAGAATGGAAAATGTGTGAGGGGAAAAGGTGATCTCTTAATTCATTCCTCTTTTCCAGTGGAGCAGAGGATGGGGAAGTAAAGGAGCTTAGTCCTTCTTGTTCCTGTGTATCCAAACTTCAGGCAGCAAGGAGCTGAATAACAGATACGTTGAGAAAGAAAGTAAATATATATAAATTGACAGTTCTTCATTAATAGAATTAAAAAACATGAAGTCTTTTCCATGTGTAGAAAGTGTAAAATACACCGAGACCCACAGAACCCCACCCATCTACTTCAGTGGGCTTTGGAACAGTGCAGACATGCCTCTGTTGGAATGAGGTTACAAGGAGCCTTCAGAGAGGCTGTTTCCCTTCTGCTGCAGGTAATAGTGTTCCAGTCGAAGAGTTAAGAGGCTTTTCACGAGTACAACTTGACAAGAAGCAGATCCTGATTACCCCTGCAAAGCAAAGCAGTAGGACAACGTAGGTTTTCAATACTGTTTGCTTCCAGGTTCAACAAGACTGAGTCCCTTTTTGAAAATCTCACTACTGCTCAAATTAGTGCCAGTAGTATCATGGGTTTCTTGGGGGGAAAAAAAAAATCAATGACATATTTCCCTCTTTATCCATCTAGCTCTGGGGAATGTAATGCTTTTGAATATGCTGGCTTTTGTAAGAGATGTAAAACAGAGTCTGTGATCATTTGTGGTCATTAAGGATAACTTTTTTTTTTTCCTTTTTCATGAATAGAGGTGTTAGTGAAGGTGTTCTGGCCTAATTCCAGCTCCAGTAATTGGATTTTTTAATTTTTTTTTTTTACCTATTTTTTTTTAACACACATTCCTTCAGCAGTTTCATTTAGCTCTGTGTGCTGGGCTCAGTTCAGCATTGGCATATTGGCCCCCCTGTTTTTTAGCTAGACTGATGCAAACAGACACTAAGAAAACTTTCAGCTTTCTTTTCTCTCCCATATAGCCCTTTATCCCAAGAATATAATTAACTGCTTAACAGAGTTTCTTCAGATATGCTTTCAGCAGTGTGTCTCGACCAGGTCTCCAGCAATATTTGATAGGGGAACATTTCCAGAAGGCAATATTCAGTAGGAGCTCAAAAGGTGAACTCAGAAGGGTTATCTGCTAGGCACTGGACATTGGCGGCCGAGCCATTCTTCTGACACACAGATTTTTAGCCCTGTAGTGGCACACAGGAACACTCTCAAGTCAGCTTGTGGCAGGAGGTGTAACCCACTGTGTGCTGCACTGCTGGGTTTGTAGTGATGGGTGGTATCAGCAAGAAATAAAGATCATTCTGTCTCACCGTGCAGTCTGGTAAAACACTTTCAAAATTCATCAGAGAGGAGATGAGCAAACTGAAGGCAAAAGTACAGTTTTAGATGGGAGAAAGAAAAAAACATGAGGCACATGAAATACATTAGAAGCTTAATCAAAATACTGTATCTTCTGCTCTAACAGATATGAGGAAATAATGGAAAACCAGGTTTCTGCCTTTCTGCTGCTGTGCCTAATTGAAGTCACAAAGGATGATGAAAGGTCAGAGACGGTGCAAACCTCTCATTTTTCTTCTAGACTGAATAGTTTCCAAAGTGCTGAATGCCACCAGCTATAGCCCTTCTACTCTACTTTATAGAGGGGCTCTTCAGCCAGGCATGAGACACCCCTGAATGCTTAAACAGCCTGAGAGTGGCTGAAGTCTGATGAATTTCTAAAAATGTGGGGTTTTGGTCTCTCCACAGAGATCCGCAGAGCTAATATACAGCAATGCAACCAAGCTCAGAGGTTTCCTCAGATGTTCCTGTCCCGTGTGACTCCGGGCACACCACAGTCTTAAATCCATAGGTAGACCCTTGCTTCTACACTGGAAAAAGTCCATTTGCTCATGGGAGAGTGATTAGTGATTGCCATGTGCTTAACTAGCCTGGAAGTTTCCCCAGTCCTTCTTGGAGTTTGTTATTAAACAGGAGAGAACCCAAATTAGAACTCAGTGCAAACCCCAGCACGAAAGGCCTGCAATGAAAACTTTATGTTGGGTGTACCCTCACACCTTGGGTGACAGAGAGTGCCTCTGTCCCCAGGCTGTGGCCATCAGCAGGGCTGGAGATCACAGACAAGCACTACTAAGAACAGGTATCCAGGATAGGCAAAACCACAATCCATTGGAAAAGAAAAAGTGTATAGTTCTTACAGAGACCACTCCTGCCAGGAACGTAAGTGTGCTTGCTACTGGAAAACTTCATTGTAGGCTATCATGGGTTAAAAAGCATTTGAAAATCAGCTTCTATTGGACTATTTTGTTTGGCCAATATCTGACATGGGTTGTACTGAGCACATTTTGCCACCTGGCCAAATTTTTTTTTTCCTGCCAAGCTATTCACTCAGGCTTGTGGTGTGAAAAATAGATGTTTAATAGTCAATGAAGTACTATAGTGGGTAATAGTTTATAAATTTCCATGACTTATTATGCTCACCCTAAGTGACTGTTTATTAAGTGTATTTAAAGCCCCCCATCTCATTAACTTACAGTACTGGTGATTCCCTGCTCCCACCACTGCTGTTTTTAATGGAAAATATTCACACGTCTTTCTCCTAGGGCATGTGAAACAACTCTGTGGAAAAGAGACTGCCTGGATAAGAACAGGACATCATCCTTGGCTAGGTACAATGTGTTTATAATTTTTGGAAATAAAGTGAATCTGAAATATGAGATATATAACTTGTGGACCAAAAAAAATCTATAAATATCCTTTGTAAAAAATACAGCTGCCAATATCCCGCCCTTTTCTGCTTCAGGTTCACAGTGAATGACACAGCCAGTTTTATCAATAAAGCATGTATAAAAAAAAATACTAAACCAGCAACTTAATTATGAAATACTGCCTTTATTTTCTTAATGGATTCCACAGTACTTCGGGGAAATATTACATACTAGGGTTAAATAAAATCTCTGCTAACAAAAACCAGGCCTAGTCTTAACTTTAGGGATCTACTGTTAGCTGTGCAGTAGGAAGGTGAGTTTCTGTAGCAGGGAAAGATTGCTAATTATAAAAGAACATGTTTTGGTCCCCTATATGAAACTTTAGAATGAAAAAGGTCGTTGGTTGCTCTTGATAAATTCTGTGAAATCTCTCAAAAGGATCCTGCTGACATCAATAAGCATCCTTTTGTCATATATAATATTTTGGTAATGCTGTGTAAGTAAAACTCTGGATTAATCCCTGAGGTAATTCCAATGAAGCTACTAGGAACATAATACAGTTAAGTTTGGTCATCTAACACTTGGCTTCATGCTGTTTCCATCAGTTTCCTGAAGGTCACTTGGAAGCTGAAGACAATCATGAGATAATGGCAATATGAAAACAGAAAAATTGGTGAGTATTATGAAAATGTGAAGAGATGGCTCTAATAAAGGTAAAGGAAGTTGTGCCTAAAATCCCCTCCAGTAGAAAGCATCTGAGAACACAGCTTTTCTAAACTGGGATGTTAAGCTGACACAGATGTTACAGAGGAGCCCTGTCCATAAAATCTCTGATGCCACATCTGGAAACAGCCACGAACATCAGCTCAACCCACAACAATGAGTGGAGCAGGAGCTGGGCCACCTGTGCTGCAGGGAGTGAGCAGCTCTCTCCTGGCCTGCTCCCAGGTACTTCCAAACAGCAGACATAAAATACGTGGCCCCAGTGTTGAAGGAGTTAATGTGACACTGCAAAATGAGCTTTGCTATTTGCTGTTTTGTTTGGCCAATAGCTGACACAAGCACATTTTGCCACCTGGCTAATTTTGTGCTGCCAAGTTATTCATTCAGGCCAGTGGTGTGAAAAAGGAGGCATTTAATAGTCAACAGAGCACTATATAGGGTAATAGTTTATGATTTTCCATGACTACTTAGATGCTGCTCAAATTATTCTTGATTGAGCAAATTATTCTTTTTTAAAATCATCCCATTCATTTATTTACTAATGACTCTATCCCTTCTCTCCCGTACACCATTTTTTAAAAGTGGGAACTATCAGCTATTTCCATGTTTGAGGGGTTTTAGCCAAAGGAAAACTATGAGCGTATTACAGCTCAGATCACAACTTTGAAAGACCTTTTGCCAAGATATTAGAGGTTGAATAAAAGTCCTTTCTGAGCTTTCCAGGGAGCCCTACACAGGGGTGAGGTGAGCTGGAGAGAAACCCTGACATCTCGGTTCAGCTGATGAAAATATTAATCCTCTCTGCCCCCCAGTTATTTTATTTTTTCAGCAGGTGGCTGCCTGGATCTTTGGTTTTCAAGATGAACCACAGCCTGATGGGCTCATTCCAGTGGGGTCACCAGCTAGCTGAAAACCCTTCAGCCCTTGCTGACAGGGAATCCTTGGCCAGGCTATCCAAGATTAGTGTTGAAACAGCAAAACCCTTCCTCAGGAGAGCCTACCTGCTATAGGCAAGTTATTTATGCTGCAAGGTGCTGGTACAGGTGCTTAAATGCATGCCAGAGACAACAATTTTGCTCTTGTGTGTACTTCCTGAGGTGCTGGAAGCAAGCAGGAGAGGCAGTCCTTTGCCTGTCACAGTAAACACACAATGGCACTGTGTGTAAATTGGTTTTCCAGGCTTTGTCTTACCTGTGTTAAACCAAAGGGGGGAGGGCAGACCAAAGCATCCTGCTCTGCAGATGCGAGTTTATGAAGCCATAATGCCAGAAGTTGTCAGAGCAAAATAATGCACGCTTTTGTGAGTTTATCTGATGTCACATACTTCAGACAAACACTGGTGTTAATATTCATTGTATGTTTTAATTGGTTTGATACAGAATAGCAACACGAGTGTAGTGAAATGCTTGTTATGTAGGTCTTCGTGTTGTTTCAAAGTCTTTATTATTATGACAGCAAAGTCTTGTTCATTAAAGTTTCACAATCCATTTTCATTAGGATGAAACTGATTCTGTAAATGAACAGTTGCTCTGAAAAATCAAACCCTTGCAGCTATCACAGGGGAGGTACAAAGTCTGTATTAATTATCAGGAATATGGTGTCGATCGAAGATGTTAATTGCCCTGATGGTTAGTTATTTGGGGAATTGCCATGCATTTCATGCAGGGATAATAAAAATGAATTTTTAAACAAAGAGATCTTAAAATAATATATAATCTGTAGAGAATACCAACATCAAAGGCTTATCTCAAAGCTTTGAATTTTATCTTTGTGGTCCAAAATGTTAAAGATGAACTGAGCAATATTTCAGCTGGTTCAAGTTTGTGAGAGGAAAACAAAACAAGAGTTAATTAACTGTTATTACAAACCTTTTCAACTTTAATTTGACTTTCAAATATTAGCATTTATCTATGAACTATGCTTCTGGGTTTGACAAATTAGCTTTCACAGAACAAGTTTAATTAGGCTTCATTGTGCTTTTATGTCACTTTGCACAGTTCCAGACAATGAATGGATTAACTTACTAAAAGTCATATGTTTAAAAGAATTTGTTGAATGCTAAAAAGGTTGACAAAGTTGCAAAGCTTTACCAGCCTAATGCAGAAAAGATGCATCCTGTTTAGCATGATAACACGCATTCTTTGCAGAGAACAGCTGGTGCTGACACACACAACCCTGCCTGGCTGCTCTCAGCACCCACAGGCTGTCACCACCCCCTTCCCATCCATCCCACCCTGGGAAAGTCTGGAGTGTGTGTTTGCTACCAAAGCCTGATACCTGTGGAAGACAGGAAAGGACGGAGCTACAGGTGCACGTGACATGACTAAGCATGCTGGTTCTCTAGCTGGAGTAAAATCTCAGTGTGAATTTGTATTTCTGTTTTAATTTTTGATTTATCCTTTTTTATCACTGCTATTAGGACTGCTCCATATTCATGCCATATTTATGAGAGATCAAAACAAAAAAAAAGAAAAAAGGGATAAAAGTAACTGTGAGGCTCTGAAGCAATACAGCAAACTGATTTGTCTCAACATAGTCACAGGTGAGAGTGGAGAGCATTGTAGAAAAGTATAAATGTGTAGCTGAGAAATGTTGTTCCTGTCCTTCACAAAGGGATGTGTCACTTTAGAACTCACTAAATACAGATTTAGTATTACAGTGTCTATAGGAGAGCTTGTTTTTTAGCTGGGTATTAGACCTTTTCTGTTTTTTTCTGACTTCTCATCCTCCTCTCTAGGCACATGTGCCTCTCTGCCCAGTGGTGTTAAACTGCTTTCGTCTAGACAAGCTACAAGAGTGAGGAGACCCTGAAGGGATCTAAGAGGTGAACTAGTCAAAATTGTACTTGAGAACAGAAAACCATGGCAATCTGTTTAGTGGAGAGAAAGAACAACAGAATTTTTCTGGGGATAGAGCACTGTACCAGACCAAAGAACATATTTGTGATGGCTGCATGTAGGGAGGCAGAAGTAAATGCTTTTAGAAACTGGCAGTGCTGAAGCAGCAGCAGGTTTGTGCGTGTTTGCCCATCCCAAATCACACAACACTTTCCTGGTGGTCAGTAAAATTTAGGCTAACATCAGACTGTGCTAACTCATGGTTGGCTGACTGCCTGCAGATTCTTTCAGGAGTGATAGTGCACCAGGATTGTCCAGTCCAGGAGATTTACACTAAACATATCCTGTATTCCATGGTCAAGAAAGGTCCGTACTTACATATTGATGCAGTAGGTTAATGTCAGTTAAGGAAAGGTCATATGTGAGAAAGTAACAAAAAAGGAGTTTAGGAGGATAAGGAAGACAAAATAGAGAAGCAGTGTGATGGACAGAGCCAGAGGCAACAAGGAAGCCCATGTTAAGTAGCAGCAAAAACCAAACAAAGCTAGAGACATTGCAGAGGGGAGAAGAAATGAGTCAAAAAATGACTGCACTGCTCACAGTGCAGCGACAGTGAGCTGAAATGAAACCAAAGAAACAAGCAGCAAGCATCAGGCTGCCATTTAAACCCCACTAGGCAGCAAGATGAAATATGCTGTAGTGACCATTTTGTGAAGAGTCCTTTAAACTTAGGAAAGAGAGGCAGGCAGTTTTAGCACTGGCAGGACACTATAAGTAGCACCTTTTCCTCCCTCCCTTCTATTTGGCAAGTGCCAGTTACTCTGTTTTTTTGTATGGCCATTATTGGAGCTTTGCACAATTCATATAAATACATAAAGCAGAACTCTGGATGAAACCAAGGCAGGAAGAAAGTAGCCGGAATATACAATATGCTCTTATACTTAAAACTCCCATTCCCCTTATCAGGATTTATGAGTGTTCAAGAAGGATAGGCTCACACCAAACACCTTTAACATTATCTTATATTTTCCTAAAGTTCTACTAAAAGTAAAGACAACGTCTATAAGGTAATATGTATAGGATCTGGTTGTAAAGTGGAAGAACAGTTTATGGAATACTATAAAATATTTGACATAATTTCTGTTTTATAAGGTTGAAAAATGCATACTGTTTTCAAAACACAGTCACTGTTTTACAAATCTTTTTTTTCCCCCTCTTGCTCATATTTTTCCCTTTTGGTACTGAGTCCATTAAAATCCATGCTGTCTATTCATGCTTACTTCCAACTTTCCTCCTGCTTTCAGTCTCTCTTCTCTGCTTCAGCTACACTGAGCATTTCATAATAATAAATAATAATAAAACTATTCACCTTCTTCTGTAAACCCAAGAAATAAAGAACACTTTAGTTCCAGAGTACAAATTTACATAGAGACTAACACCTTATTCTGCTAAGGAGCTTTGACATGTAAGAATCTCATATGTAGTATCTTGGTCTGCAAATACCTTTTTGTGCTCAGTTTGTTACTTACCCTGATTGATTCCAATGAGAGTTTTCTGAATAAAACTAGTTTAAAATATTAAGTAAGGATTTCAGGATTTGGTGTGCTTACATTGAAGTCCCCAGTGCTGGAAAGGTTTATACATTTCCTTTAAATGCATGCACTGTAAGTATGTCTTTTGAAGTCAGTGGGACAAATCCTCAGCTGATATCGATTGTACTCTTCCACTGATTTCAGTGAAGTGATAACATTTATTGTAGCTGAAAACATATCCCAGAGAGACTGAATGCTATTGTAAAGTTGCATGCTTAGAAGCTTTTTCCGCATTTACCCCAAGACTATTTCCTCTCTTTTCCCAGAACAGTCAAGCAGCCTTTTATAGTATTTCAATTCTGCAGTGCTGACACGAGTTCCATTTCAGTGATGGAAGAGAATCCTATACTTCTGTGGAGCATGAAATGTTATAAACAAAAGGCAAGTGATAAATTGGACCCACACACTGTGCTTTACTTACATATTTTCAGTTGTACAGTGTGCTGCCTGTACTGGTATGGCATTCTTTCAGGTAAGGTTTTCATATGTGAAAAGATTGTACTCCATGTGTCGTTTTTCACTCTCCTGAATTGTACATGGGTTCTGCGAAAATGTGGACACTGAATTCTTTTATTTTTGCTTCCTGTTGGAAGGTGAAAATAAGCAGGACTTTTTGTCTGTGTTGTCATGGCTTAGAGGGACGATGCTATGCAGCCTCTTCTCTTCATTCAGGTGTTAGGCTGCTTTTAGAGTGTGTTCTGAAATCACCCACTGACACTTCCCATATTTTCTCTTTCAACTTCTTGCATGCTCATATTGCACCCAATGGAGCTTGGTTGTGTGTAAGGCCACAGCTTACACCTTTTTTTGTGGCTTATTCTTTAAGTTTCTCTAGTCCTTCGGATTCTGTGCCTATGGTGGCATCAAAATGACTCTTTAGGTTGACATCTGTGGGTTTGTTAGTAGACCCTAGAAATACCTTGGGAGGGAAGCACAAAAGACATGAAGATATTTTTTCAGATAAGCGATTTCAGAAGATAGGATGAAGCCATAAGGGCTGGTAATGGGGACAGTTGTTGAGTTTCTTAAAAGATACCCATCTGCATAATAAAAATACAAAAATCTGAATTTAAACTCTTCAGTACTTGGAAATCTTGACAGATGACAGGAGCAACAAACTTCAGCTGTGTGTGAGACAATTGGGAAATGACAAGGTCATCAGACCTGGCCAAATCATTTTGACATGGCCGTCCTTGCATAAGCAGAACACAAACCTAAGGCTCAGAATAAGTCTTTTACTGCTGAATCAGGGAGTATAAGTATTTTCACACTTCTTTTCTAGAAAACACCAAAACGATCTTGGGTAATTAGAAACAGTAGCCTTACTTGTAGACTCAGCAGTATATGAACTCTACAGCTACCTTTTTGTCCAAAGCATGGTTCCCAGAACCCAGAAGACATGGCCCAGGGCCAAAACCCCTAACCCACCCTTACTCAAGGGAGGAATTACGGTCTCTTGCTGAGGGAAGAATGTGAGCCTCTTGCTTCTGAGGTAGCAACAAATGTGACTGTACTTAATCCAGGGGGGAAAATCTTCCTTTTCATTTTTTTTCTGGAAACTTCTGTCATCTTCAACTGCCAAGTCAAGTGGGGTCCAATTACCTTCATCGAGAAACTTATTTATTGGATGAAAATGGGCATGATAAAAGTGGGTAAATACAGAGTCTCGTATTTTATGGGGAGGAGAGTGAATTACCCCCCCAATTTGTGTAAAAATATAAAGAATGGAAAGATGTATGCTTTGGAGATATTAATCCCTAACAAATGTGCCACTGCAAGAACTTTGGGAGGTATTTATTCTAGAGACAATCTGCTGTTAGCAAATTCTGCACTTTGCTCACGGAAACCCATTGTTACTGCAGATTTCGCAGGTAGATTGTCTCCCATTTGCTGAGTCTTTTGTGCAATCTCTAAATCATTGCAGGCCATCCATTTGAAAAGTGTTAGTGGAGGAAGCATAATGTGCTTTCATGGTAATGTAAAATGCATTAGAAATGAATTGCATGATGCTTACCTCTCAAATTACAGAAAAGACAATGACACCCATATATGTGAATGCAAATTATATATAAAAATATCACAGATGAATCCCTGAGCTGTAACACTTGTTCATTTCTATAAATATTAACACATCAGGATTTATTTTGACATACCACTAAGATAAGTGCTAGAACTGACAATAATAATGTATAATTTATGTCCTCCATATTACCTTAACATCACTGTGCTTACATTATTGCATAAATTAATTTAATGTTTCTGACATGCAGCAGATTATTCAAGCATTTGTTCTTTTGTCTTCTACTGGTTTCTGTTGCTGTTTTCCAAATTACAGAATATTATTATACTCTAATGTTTATTTTATGGTACATACAATTCATAAAGTCACTTTAAAGTTCTGAAAGCTTTTATTTAGCACTCAGATAAACATGTGTTGTTATATGATGTGGAAAGAGCATTAAAGCTATTGTATATTAAATAACTTTATGCTTGTGATGCAAATTGACAATAGCGGAGAAGTGCAAAGCTCAGGAGAAATTGAATCTGCAGCCTGTACTTTTAAGGTACTTGGGGAATGTATGGTTGCTACTGGGGGTGTCTCATGTGAGAATCTCTCACAAATGCATGTCAAAAGTCCTAGATTTATCAAAAAATCTGTTGGTATTTTTTGGTCTGAACTACAGGTCTGTCCTTACCTGTCCCACGTGATAAGCTGTATGTAATCAAGTGTGCATTTTCATATGGCCAAAAAACAGACAGTGACGTGCCTATTGCATTCCACGGGTGGATTTGAGGCTAGAATTCAACTTTTTATTTTACCCCCCGAACAGACAGAACATCCTCTCTCTAGAATATTTTCTTTAAGTTAGAAATAAATATCTAAGAATTGATAGATCAGTGCCTTAATTTCTTTGCACTTAATGGAAATGAAAACTTCCCTAAAAAAACCCCCAAAAACAAACAAACAAAATATCCCCACAACAAAGCAAACCAAATCACACAACAGTAGCATATGTTTAATTTCCTCAAACGGTTTTGACAATGCGTAATTGAAAGCATTTAAAACACTGAATAACTGTTACTTGGTAGCAGTTGTGCATCTTCACTAAATCTGGAGAAAAGAAAGTGTGATAAATCCAAGCTGTTCACAGCCCAGCCCAGGCCAGTAGCCTGGAGAGCTCTTGAGTGGAGGATTCCCAAATCGAACCTCTGTGACTCTCTCAGTGCCTTTTTCCTGGGGCTAAAGGAAACACAGAATCACATTTTTCTGTAAGAGCTCCAGGGTGTAGAGGGCAGGACACACATAGCACACTGTGTTTTTCTTTTTCCTGGTAGATTTTTTTGGACGGCCTCCCTTGGTTTTTAGGTCTTCATAGCTACATAATCACTGCTTGTTAGCATTAAAAAAAAAAAAAAAAAAAAAAAAAAAAAGGGTGAACTGCCTTTGTTCTAACTCCATTTTGCATTTACTCTGAAGAAAAGGAAGAAGAAAATAGATTTACATTTTAAAAATCAGATTTACATGTGCAGTGTGGTAGTCTTACGTTCTTGCTGTAATATCTAAAAGTGCTATAAGCCTCACTTAAAACCATCAGCTATTGGTGTGTTTAGCAAATTAGTTAATAACCTCCAAAGTGAATAAAATTTTTTTAGTGCCAATACCAAATAGCCAATCATTGGAAGCACTGCAGGCTTGTTTCTTGTGCTTGTTTACTGCTTTTGTTTGGATATTGAATAACTATGGGGCTTCTCAGAAAAAACGCTGCAGAAAGGCAGAGCTAAGGTCAAGATTGTCTGTCAGCAATTTGAAAGAGGCAGATGCAATATATGAATATTGTAATAAACAAAAAATCAAACAATACAATCGCTGGAAAGACCCACTAAAGGGTTGGACATATGAAATTCCATTGCAGCAACCAGTTCATAGGCACCTTATGATCTTCAAGGTAGAATCCATAACCCTAAATTATACCTCTGGGTAATGACTAAGGAAAGACAATTTTCTCAAAAAGACAATCTTCAAAATATCTGTCATCTGTGCAGGGAGCTGCTAAAGCCATGGAAGGGTGTTTGCTGACATTCTGCAGCTGTTCCAGTGGAAGGTCCCAGGAGATGGGTAGAGGTTTCCATCCACAGGGATCCCCATTGCACAGAGGTGCCTCCAGCTGCCTTTTAGGATAAGTGTAGTCTTACTGAGGGGCTGGCTCTCCTTGCCAGTTCACATCCAGATGATGTGTAAGCACATTGCTCATCTCCTGGGAGATTATCCTAGTCATGGAGATAAAAATTGCATGGTCAGGGCAAGTGCTATTCCGTCATCTCTGTACCCCTGTGCCAAAAAGGATGCAAGGTGCTTGACATCAGAACTGAATTCTTTATCTTCTGGGGGGAGGTTTCTGAGGTTTAATTTGATCTCTTAAGGAAAAATTTTGTAAATTACCTACAATGACACATCCGGGGGTAGGAGGAAAAAAAAATCTTTTCTGAATTGCCATTTATTAACTACTTGATGTATTTTCAAATCTCACTCAAGACTTTTACTCTTTACCAATGCAACTTGTTGCATTTGTTTGAGGACAGCAGCAACCAAGGCGTTAGTTTGCTGTGCTGAGGAACTTTAACAAAGCAACCTTTTGAGCTTGTTTGCAGAGCAGCTCTAAAGCTGCTGAGTATGGGAGCCTCTGTGGAGATGCTGGCTATGCCACTCTCAGTGGTGGCTGACACAGAACAAAGTGCCTTGCTGAAATTTAATTGCTGCCTATGTATTTGTGTATGAAACCAAACCCAAAAGCAGGCCTCCTCAAAGGATGCTAGGAATTATAATTTCACACTGCTCTGTTTATCAAAAGTTCAAGTTAAATGACAGATTTAAATGGGTCAGTTGAAATCACAAGAAAAAACACAACAGTCTTTTAAAAGGTAGTGTATTCTGTGGTTGTTTGAATCAGCTAAATATAGAAGCATTAAAAATAATGTTTCAAGGAAAAACATTCAATATTTTAACAGTGTCATTGTTTTCCTGCTGCCAAGTGCTTGAGATGCTGGAATCTCTTTTTAAGACAGCTTCCCATTCTCACTAGAGTCTGCTCTTAGTAGTGGTAGAAAACAGAATATTCCTCCCCCCTTTTTTTTTTTTACTTGTTTTGGTGTAAAATAGTCCCTTACTTTATTTTTTTTTCCCCTTGCCAGCAGCAATAGCTTCATTGTGGAGTTTTTTAAACTAAGATTAAGGACAGAGGAATTATTGAAAAATCGAAATACACTTCTGCAGACACTGGTGTGGAGCAACTTTTTCAGATTTTCAGTGATGAAGAGGCACAGGGTAAATGATATTCTATATCATCCGACTTGCAAAAGATGCACTCTGACTAGAGCAGAACACTGTCTTAAATGTGCAGGGGCAGCAGTCCTGCCTGATATCTGATGCAGGAGCCAAAATTGTTTCCCACAGAAAAAGGAGAGAACCCAGTTTGAAAGAGGACTACAAGCTGGAAGCAATAATGCTTGAGAAAAACAGAAAAGCTGAATAAGGGGGTGTAGGTGGTAGCAGATCAGCACTTTCAGCAGCATATCAGAAATGCCATGCTGCAGAAGTCCTTTAGGATGAGAGACAGGCAGCTGTGCAAAGACCATAACTAGGTGGTGGAACTGCAGCTGATGGCAATTATTATCACAGTCATCAGCTGAAATCAGCACTGAGCTCAGAAACACAAAGGCTTCATGGAGGGTTAAGGGAATGGGGAGAAGGTAACGCGTTTGAAGTTGCCAGAGAGGGAGGAGGTAATAGAGTAACTTAAATTTACTTCTAAATTAGTTAGTGTTCTGTGTTACCCCTACAGCAAGAAGTCAGGACAATAAAGAAAGGAGGAAAAAAAAGGAAGTGAGCCTCATGACCCTGGAAGCAGCATTGGATGAGCCAGGTAACTCTTCTTTTTTTTTTTTTTTTTTTTTTTTTTTGGACTGGTAGTTTTCTTGTTAGCCATGGTTGCAATATCAGCCCAAGGTGCTGACAAAACAGTGATCTGCTGAGACTGAGAGTGTGCCCATGCTTGGAAGTCAGTGATGGCAGCTCTGTAAATGTCTCTAACACCAGTGATCCCGAGTCTGGACGCAGCTGTACTGGCAAAACTAACTCCCAAGAGGGAAATTAGCTATGCTGGCAAAAGTTCAATTTTGCCGGTAAAACCACATCTATGTTAGGGCCTTTTGCCAGCACAGCTGTGCTGGTTGCAAATTCCATGTCCTCACACCCCTGACTTTCTGCTAGCAAAAGTTTAGTGTAAGATTTGCCTCAGAAAGAATATAATAGGGAGATTCGCTTGTATTGATTCAAAGCTACTTGTTTTAATACAGAAAGTAAGGCAAAATCTCCATAATGATATAGTTTATTCAGTGTCTCTTTAGAGCTTTTCTCACTTGCATTTCTTAAATGCTGATTTTTTTTTTTTTTTTTTTTTTTTTTTTTTTTGGGGTGTGTGTGTGTGTTGAGCACTTTAATACCAAATCATCAAAAATGCAATCTGGTAACCTGAACCACGTTACTGCTTCAATGCAGCTCTGCCTCATTCTGTGCTAAACCACGGTTCTTTGATAAAAAACATGATAAAGAGCTACATTGAACAAAACACAGTACAGCCAGCTGCAAATATTCTGGGGCTATCCAGTAGTAAATAGCATAAAGTACAGAATGTGTGGAGGCTAATGCTCTCATTCATTCCTGTATATATATATATATTTAAAGTAAGAATCAGATGAAGAAAACCATGTAAAATCTGCCTACCATCAGCTGAAAGCATGAAGAAAACTGAGTTTTTATCACTTATCTGCAAAATGAGAACACAGTGCAAATGTAGATATATTTTCAGAGCTCTAAACTGGATTTAAGAGTGAATTAAAGCTCTAGTTTCTTTCTCCTCCATGCTGAAAAAAACCGGTGTTGGGCCCTGCTTTTTGGAAGTTAAGTCTTATTGATTTTACCACATTGACTGAGAAAGAAGGAGGATAATAGAATCATAGAAGATGCTGGGCTGGAAGGGACCCATCAGGATGTTTGAGCCCAACTTGTGGCCCTTCACAGGACTCCCAAAAATCACACCCTATGCCTGAGAGCATTGTCCACTTGTACTGTCACTGAAATATGTTTTATAAAAATAAATCATGAGAAAACGTGCATGCATAAAGGAACTAGAAGGTGTAGCCTGTGTAATAAATAAAGTTGATACACAGGACCTGCCTGCCCTGATTGATTCTTGGTGGGTCTGGTGCAAATTCTCTTTCCAAATGGGAAAAGAATCAACCAATGAAGTAGCTTTGAAAGTGCACAGACAGGCACAAGTACACTAAGAACAGGCTGTTTGTGAGCTCTAATACTGCTGAGCTGTGCTGATACAAAGGACAACATGAAAGCTAAAAGCAAATAATTTCAGGAGTACAAGAACCATTGTGGACTGGTTTGCAGTGGAATTGCATACCATGCTGATAGTGAAATCTGACATTTTCCCATGGTTTGGAAGGATCTCCTGGTTTTACCCTAGGGTTATCCTCCAGTTTTACTCAACTGGAGAAAATTATTTTGGTCTCCTGAGTATAAACTTTTCTAGGGACTAGTAAGTGCACAAACCCAGTCTGGAACTTTTCCTTCTATTGACAGCCTGTTTTCACTCAACATGTCTTTGATACTAGTTCTGCTTGCAAATGTGCTGATGTGGGAAGCTTTGGTGAAAAACAGATAAACAAATGTGATTGCATCAGCCTTGTTTTCTGGGGAAGCCAGGATTAAAAATCTATTTGCGTATCTGTGTATACAAAAAAGAGAGTTATTGGTGACCCCTTCTTAGAAAAATAAAAGATTTCTCAGTAAGTAGAATATTCTTTTCCAAAATGTTACCTGAGTCTAATATGATGGTTGTAGGAAAACTCTCTCTTGCCAGGAATATCCTGAAGTAGTGCCAGAGGCTTGCTGGCTTTGAGACATGTTGGGAGTTATTCATAACTCAGTGTGGGTACCTACTAGCACTGGAATGTGCAAAGTGATTTTTCGAAACCCACACAGAATCTTCAGAAGGTGGTCATATTTGATGTAGGCTTTTTCATGCTATAGAGACTGTGCATAAGAAATCACAGCATGCATAAATAGTGCCAAGACGTGAAATTCCAGCCTTTTCCCAAGGAGACAGTTCCCACAACGGGATTCTTTTTCTTTTCTTTTTCTTTTTCTCTTTTCCCTCTCTTCTTTGTTGTTTGTGGTCATGCTGTGGCCAGAAGATGAGTAGGAAGTACAATACTGTATTTTTGACATGGTGAAAATTACACTTGTGTTGCTGTAGATCTGAGTGAACAAGCGTGATGTTTAATTATGGTGGTAGCACCAAAGCATTAAAAAAAAAGATCTTTCTGCAGAGTCACAACTTGTCAGGAAGAAAGTATAAAATCAGGTTTAGTTTAACTGGTTTCTGGTTTGTTTTCCTAGAGCCGATAACAAAGTATAGGCTTAAGACCAACTCTCCTGAGAAATAGCACATCTTCTGAAATTCCATTAGAGTTGTTAACAACTGTGGTTATTCCATGGAATTTTAATGATAACTTTTTTTTTTTCTGTAAAAATAGGAAGTTTTGTGAGTAGATGTGAATGTAGAAATTGACCTGTTTGAAATGACTTTTTTGTTCTTCATTTGTGAGATTAATGTCTCTTAGGCCAACAGAGGGAAAAACCTCAAAGAAAAATACCAAGTAAGAGTGTGAATGGGATGCAAAAATCTATGCAGCATATTCAGAAACACTACAAGAGACTCGACTTGACTCTGTGTGACAAATTATGCAGCAGAATACATAGGTGTCACACTCTGTATTACATATATCCATAGACTGTCATGATACCTGATTGGGATCAGGAAAGGATTTCCCATATTGGCTGAGGATGGATAATGAGCCCATCTGCAATGGGGGTCCCTGTGGATGGAAACCTCTACCCATCTCCTGGGACCTTCCACTGGAACAGCTGCAGAATGTCAGCAAACACCCTTCCATGGCTTTAGCAGCTCCCTGCACAGATGACAGATATTTTGAAGATTGTCTTTTTGAGAAAATTGTCTTTCCTTAGTCATTACCCAGAGGTATAATTTAGGGTTATGGATTCTACCTTGAAGATCATAAGGTGCCTATGAACTGGTTGCTGCAATGGAATTTCATATGTCCAACCCTTTTAGTGGGTCTTTCCAGTGATTGTATTGTTTGATTTTTGTTTATTACAATATTCATATATTATATTTTATTACTCATTCTTATGGTTTAATTTTATTACAATATTCTTACATTTTCAGTACTGGTTACTGAAAAAGAGTGGCAGCTGTGAAGGATGAAGGTCTCTGATGTGCCATGGGCTCAGTATAAAAAGCAGAGCAAGGATGAGAGAGTGTGTTGTCAAATACTCCTGGCATGGAGTCTTGGACTGCTAGTTAGAGAAACACCTATTTTTTAAAAAATTAAAATCTGCATGCTTTTTTATCTTTTCTCTGAAAATATTCAAGTAGTGAAATGGATTCTGAGAAGCTGGACTTTCAGGTTCCTTTTGATTCTAAATTCCTGTAGATGGTTGTAACCTGACACTTCTTCTAAGTCTCAGGGCAACGGATCTCTGAATACATGACTTTTCATGGTGATAAAATAATCTCTTAACAAAAGCCTGAGTTTTTAGGGGACCTTTAAGACACAGAATGCTTCCAGCCTCTGATAACATTAAATAAATTAAGCATTTGTCTGCTCTTCTCACCACAGAGATACATCCCATATGTTTGTTGTGCTTATTGTCAGTAGAGAGAGAGGTCAAACAGCTATTCCTTCCTGCACTGTTTTGTCTCAATGTGCAGGAGATATGTCAAGGAAGTTTGGGGTCTTGCATTCCAGAAGCGAGGAAGTTGTCTGCTCTGTGACCAGGGAAAGGGTTGCTTGATTGGGTTTTTTCTTCTGCTTGTGGAAGGTCCATTGGAGCAGCCTCTGTGTTAGGAAATAAATAAACAGTATTTTGGCAATCTTTTCAGATTACACAAAAACTGGGAAGTTTACAGGAGATCTTTGAGATAAGTAACTTTTCTGCAAAAACTTTATTTCTGTGTTTCATTGCCTGTCTGTAGACATGATGATAGAGCAATTTGGGCTGGCCTTGATCAGAGGTTAAACAGATGGTTATTCCCTTTCTTGCCTTGGGGTAGATGCATGTTTCCATGCTGTCTTTTTTTTTATTTTTTTTTAATTTTTTATTTTTTTTTAATTACCAGGTGTAAACCAATAGGTGATATAAGGAAATGTTCATCTGCCTCTTCCTCTCTTTTTCTTACCTGAGAGAGGATGGTCCTGATTTACAAAAATTCCTTAACACATGATCTTTTGGATGCTTTTCCCCTTTAAGGAGGGTGGGTTTCTTGCCCAGGTTTTTGCTCCTTTCTGTGCAATGGCACCAACTCTGCCAGGCTGCCCTACGAGCTCGGGTGTGCACAGTCCATGAGGCCACAGTCTGCAGCCTTCCAGCCCTTTGGCAAGGCACGAGTGCAAAAAGAGCTTTCTTGCTCTAATGACTGTGAAAAGCAAGCACAAGTGGAACACACTCTGCAGATCGATTCTGAATTGCTGAGTGAATGCTTTCAAAAAACATTTTCTTTGTTGCCGGTATCCTATGTTGTGGTTTCCAACCCTTCTGCCTTGAAAGGCAAAGGCATTATTTGAAAACCTTTAGGGTTCTGGAAATCAATAAATGGGGAAGATTTTTTGCTTTGTTTTCTGAGCAGCACAAAGGGACAAAAGCCAACCCATCTGGATGCAGACTCAGAGAGAGAGAGAGCATAAATGGGTTTTATTCTGTGTAAGCTCCACTACATAGAGCATCTCCTGGTGAGAAGAAGGCATATGAGAAGAGAGAATGGTAAAACAGCTGTAGTCTGCATTTGGTCAATGGTCTCTGGGGGCATCAAGCGAGATAGTCTGAGACTGAAGTCTGTTCTCACTTCAGTGGAGCAGAATTTGGGGTTTGATGGAGAGGTGTTGGTTTTTCCTTCACTTTGTTGGGCTGTCCTCCATGGAAATACTCCTAGTTTTGATAAATACACTCCAAAACTCCCATTGAGCAGGGTGATTTGGGTACTCCTTATGTGGGCTGTAAGACCTCTGGTCAAAGAACACAATCAGAATGTATTTCTGGCTCCACATCTGGGGAATCTGTGGTGAATCAAAGCAGCAGTGACATACTTGCTCTCCATCCGGGCAAGGAGGGACCTGGCCTGTAGGAGCTAAAGTCCTGTTTATACCTGCACAATGCATGGGACACCCCAGTGCTGGGAAAATCCAGAAATCTCCTGGTGTGAAGGTCAGAGTGAAATCCAGAGGGGTTCTTTGTGCTGTGTGTGTGATGAAAGGTGGTTATCAGGCTGGAAACCCTTCCTTATGTTGTGGAAATGAGAAGCTCTTGGATGGAGGACTCACTTGGGTGAGAATCACTTTAAAGAGAGAGAAGTGAAGGAAAATGAGTGTGTCCAGTGGGACAGCACATATCAAGGAAGAATGGGGACAATACAGAATATACAGAGTCAGGAGAAGAGTATTGTGTGATAAAAGAGGGAGGTGAACAGGACAAAGAACAAAAAAACGAACAGCAACTGTAATGGGAAAAATGAAATCATTCTCAAAATGTAAAATATACAGTGTTCTAATCTGATGGAGCTGCTAGATTAACTCCTTTCTCCAAGTTACCAGGATAAATCTCTTTATTCTATTTCACCCCATCTGCTAGTCTAGCTGGCATGAGTTATATCCTTTACAAAATGGGCATGTGTGGTAAGCTTAGCTGACCTGTAAAATAAGAGCTTTTTTAAATGGGATATGTGGAAATTATTTGGCTCCACAGGCAAGCTAGCAGCCTCCTTTAATGAAAATTTTGTTTTAGACTTTCCAAAAGAGATAGAGGGAGGCCTCGCAGCAATTGCATAATTTTAAATACTAAGGGTGGAAATTTCATAAAGCCTCAAACCATACACAAGACTTAATTTTTCCCTATTTTCAGGATGGCTTGTACATTGGCTAATGAAGTTCAACTTCGCTTCTGATGTTTTCAAGCTGAGCTTGCTTTCTAGTACATCTTTCAAGTCCTACCAGTTAGTTTCCTGGGTCACAAGGAGGGAACACAATAGAGATACGGCTACATCCTGTTATGGATGCTTCTTTGAACCTTTGCCACTTTATGGATGTCCTTGTTTCCTTGTAATGATTTTTCAGTATTTAGAGAGAGAAGAATGTACAGTCAGTCTCTGCTAATTTTATTAAAGATAGTTCTCAAAATGAAGGATGATGTGAGACTGACACTTGTGAGACAGGAACTTGTTCACAAATCTGAACATTGGCCCAGGACTGCAACTGCAGTAAGAGCTGCTTGCATGATGCTTGCTGGGGCAAATGAATGGTGTGTTATTTGAGTGTATTTTTTTGACAATTGCCAGAAGCAGAGATAATTCAGAGAAGAGTCTTTGTTTCTGTGACTCCACTGTGGTAGGAAACCACCCTAAAACAGACTGCCATAAACAGAACTGATACCAAAAAATATTTTCCCGCCTTAGCGAGTATAAGTGTTCTTCCTGACACAAAAATAAAGTCTCTATTTTGGCTTGTGTCGTGTTGAGCTGTTTGATAATTCAGTAACTAGTAACAATTGTGTGTGTTATATGTACACACATTCAACAGGATCCTTAAATAAATTACTTGCATAATTGTGCAAAATGGAAATGAATAATTTGTTGTCAAGTAGGTCCTTGCAAACAGTAATTTACCCAAGAAACTCTCAAGGACAGCAGGGAAACAGGAAGGAAAGAAGAGAGAGGGAGAAAAATTTAACAGCGGAGGAAGCAGACTGGATAGAGGAAGTGAAGCTCCAAAAACACTGAACACTTGGGAACAAACGGGATGGGTTGGCCACGAGTGCCTTCAGGTTGAAAATCAGGAACTAAACTAACTGTCAGAGCAGTGGGAGATTAGAACTGCCTGCCATGAGCCCTATGGACCAAAGGTGTAATTTCCAAGATGGAGATTTAGCCCCTTTAGATGGAAGACTTTATGTGAAGTGTACACCTATGAGGTCAGGAGCTGATAGTCCAGGTAGAACTCTCATATTCAGTGTTTCTGTTTGTGAATAGGGTTATTCCGTGTCTGGCTTGGAACTGAACAGAAAATGACCATATTATACTTATTTTCCCATGCTAACCTGCAAACTTGAGTATGAATAGTAGACAGGCAAGGGTTAGACTGAATGTTGCACACAACCCCCTTCAAAATACTCATTTATTTCCAAAAATATGCGATTAATAATAAATGTCACAGCAATCATTATGAGGCTACAGCTCATCTTGCATTCAGAAGGTGGAAACCTCCTTTACAGAGTATTTCTGGGTTTTTGTCATTAGCTGCTATTTCATATGCAGTCACATAGTAACTCTAGACAGTAAGTGGTAGTAGTCAAGCAGATTTAATTAGGTTTTTTTATAAGAACTTTTCATGTGAGACCCAGTCCTCACCTCTGATGGGAACTGGCAGAAGTACATGGACAGAATCTTTATTAAGGTTGTTATAGTTCAGCCTGAAAAGTTGGTGACATTCCATTTTGAGTCTTTGTGTAGATCCACCCATAAAAATTATACTGATTTGTTTGTTTGTTTTTTTTTTTTTAATAACGGACAAGTTTGTGCACAAGCCAATTGATTCTTAAATCCACCTGTTCAAACCAGTATGTTATGCACTTTAAATCAGGAAACTCATGAAAAATGAAAAGTGGTGTTATCATATTAGACAATTTTGCTCTCTTTGGCAATACATACATAATGCCAGTTCCCATAATCGACCAGACTTTTCCCTGCACTTTCAGAAGCCTGCAGGCTAAATGGAAGTGAATGCTGTGGGCATTATGGTCTTGATTATATGGTGTATCCATTTTCCTATCCTGGATGTCTGACCGTAGCCTCTGGGCATCTGTAACAGAGGAGCAGGTCCTACTAACTCATGCATTTGTTACTTGTATCTGCAGCTGCACTTTATATTGGTTTGGAGCACTTCTGCTGTTAAACCTGCTCTAAGAACTATTTTGAGTAAGTCACCCTGAATGGCTAATTCTGTTCTGGCTATTAGGTTTCACAGGTACAGCTCCTCATTAGATCCCAGCTATTCTTCCCTGAGAATGCCATGCTTTCCAAGTTCTATTTTCATTCCTTTTGGTCACTCCTGTTACCCTAATAATCAGTGCCCCCATGGGCACCTAAAAGCTTGCACAAGCTTAAATCACTTAGAGCAATATCTCATTTCTAGGTTCCAATCAAGAGAATTTGAGGTTTCATACAGAAAAATAATAAAATATGTTCTTATGGAGACAGAATTGGAGGGAAAGATATAGAGAATTTGTATTTTACTTTGTCAGTCTTCTGGAAAATGGTATCCCGCTTTTCATCCTAAACTGAATGTTTCTATTGTTGGGAGGAAAAAAGTAAAAGAAAGGAAAAGTTTAGTTTTTCTACTAAATGTACTAGTTTCAGTTTCTGGAATTTTGACTTTTTGCTCAGTGTTTCATCTTACCCACATGAATGTATGTCATTCAAATTTCAAGAGGAAATATTTTTTCCAAGAGGAGATATTTTTCTCTACTTTCTTTGGGAAAAATCTTTGTGGTGCTAATAGGAGTTAACAAAAGAAGCTGGGAAGTGTTTTTTGGTGGTTTGGGGTTTTTTTTTTGGTGATGTGGTTTTCTTTCCCATCTTGAAAGTCCCATTTACTTACTCTCTTCTGTACCTTGTAACTGAAATAATTCTTTTTCTTCTCAGTCAAATGTTTTCCTCCAAAGTCAAGCGAAGCCCAGTTATTGACAGTGTCCCTAGTGTACACAGAGCAAATTGCTTTCTTGGACCACGGCTGGCTGAAATTTTCTTAAAGAGTTTTGTCCCCAGAAGTCTGTTTCTTGAGCCCTTGAGTATAAAATAATTCTTAAACACCAGTTTTGGGGAACGGGTATGAAGTTTTACATTGTTTTTAACTTGTGGGATATTTTTTAAGTGACTTCTCCTCAACAGTAGTATTTTGAAACAAATACATTTTGATGTGGAGATCTGAGGCTATTTCCCCTGGCTGGCTTGCTTTGTCTAGCTTGGTGTGCTGTTCTCCTGCATGGAAGTAGGCTATGGTATTTCCATTCGCAAAGGCTGCAGATTCAGTCTTGTGCAAAGGAGTAACTTTCTGCTCCTGGTCTTCATCAGTGGTGGTACTGCTTGGTGTGTGCTGCCCCAGACGATTTGATTCCTTTTGAAAAGACTTTCTGACAGTCCCTGCTTAGTGTCCCGCAACATTCTTAACCAGGCTATTGCAAAGGATGAGGATCAAGACATGCTTTCTCCGTCCTGGAAGAAAATTGTTCTATCTCTGTGACTCATGCACCTATCTGGTTCTCCTACAAGGCTGTGGGGTCTTGGGAAACTCATGAAAAATCACAAGTGAATAGGCTGATTGGGTAAGGGTAGGAGATGAAAGGTTGTTGTGCTGAAAGTACCCCATGGCAATACCAGAAATTCTGTGTGTGAGTTGGGGCAGTTGCACTTGACACAATCTCTCCACAGAAGAGGAAGGCTTTGCATTGAAGCGCTCTTTGTTTCCAAAGGTGGAAAAAACCCAAAGGAAATATTCTGCTACTCCCATTTTACTGTAAAGAGCAAGTGAGATGTGCGATGTTGAGCTCAGAAATGCCCATGAAGCACATGATAAAGTAGGAGACGGAGCTCGAAGCCTTTGTGTCCCAGTCAGCATTCCCAAGAAAGACTGGCTTTTAGGAGGCACATGTCCTGGATACTCAGTTATTAATAGTGATTTACATAACAGCATGCAGCCCCATTTCAATATCACAGAATAGGACTCACTCATCTTTTGTGAAAATGACCTGGATTTATATCAGCAGTAATAAAATACTGTTGCAGAGAGGGGCTGTGAAGAGTGGGGGGAGGGAGTATGAAACTAAAAATAAGAAATATGTACAGTACATAATTCTAACAATGTTATCTGAAAGACTGTAAAAATAGACTCAATTAGATATTGTCAGAGCTTTTTTCTCCGTGCAGCTGCCTAGCCAAATATGACAATTTTTCAACAATATAAAAGTTCTAACACAATGCATGATACATTGTACTGAATTCATTAACACTTTGCTACCTTAAACATCATTGTAAAGAAGGAAAATAATGTAAGAGAAGCTTGTCATTTTTTGCTGTTGCTCCTTTTGTTTCTGTGACATGTTTGGAATTGCATGCCTGCGAGAGTTTTGTGATCTAAATTTAATGATCCTAAAAGGGATTTAGTAAGATATTGTTCTTTTCTCCTGCAGACATCCCTAGGCTGAGTGCTACATGAAAAGTGTGACTCAATTATACAAAAAAATTAATTTATCTTTAAAAATAAAAAGCCTTTTCATGCAGCATTTCCACAGGGATGTAGCCTTAGTGTAGAGCTTTCCTAGCTCTGCTTTGCAACAATGTAATTCCTATAGAAAGAGAGTTTGCATGCAGTGAATTATTATCTATGCCCACAAATGTGCCCCCCCTTTCTGTGAATAAAGACATTATGATGACAGTTGATATATTTGGCTTTGATTTGGCAATGGAATCTGCAGATCTCATTCAAAGTTGTACATTTACAAAATTACTGGAGTGGACAGTTGGTCACAGTGCAGGTATCAAAACCTTAAAACCCAGATCTTCAGCATTTGGCTGAAACTTTTAGTCCAGTTCTAACCCAGGTTTTTAGCTACATTTGAGATAGATAGACAGATGGAAAGAAATTGGAAAAATTATTGGGGGTGAATTTGGATCCAAAATCAGGAATAGCATGTTGAACATGTACATTAAAATAATCATTGGTCTGGGCACGCTGTTGGGCTTTAAGATTATTTTTTGTGGATAATGTGCTCTGTCATTTCCCTGTGGCTTGACCATCACACTTGAACTACAGAGAAAGGAAGCCCCCAGGAATGAAGAAGAGTCTCATGCATTTTTGAGAGGAAATGAGACTGATGACTGAGAAGGCATCATTTACTGGGCAATATAATAAATTTATAAATCTCTTATTTTCTCTTTTGTTCCAGTTTAGTGCAATGTGTAGCTCTGGAAAATTATATGGAATAATACACGCCAAGTTGGACAAAACTTAACCAGGGTTCTTTAGCCTTGCTCTTTAACCCTTAGCCCTGGGCATCAGGAAAGATACTTATTCTGCATACAGAGCATGAGCAAAGAGGATTGCTGTGAATACTTAATCATGGGAGGTGATAGCAGTAGTTTCTGTGAGGTTAGACTAGAATTCTCTTCACTGCCAACGAGGAATGAATTCATAGCTGTGTAGCTCCAGTTTTCCTGTTGCTGAACTGTTGAGTGTCAGATTGATGTGGAGCTCGCCTTGCTCTAGATGTATGTGTGTGCAAGTACTGGATTCTCTCTGCTTCTCCTTTCTAAAGTGCACTTGGGAGAGCTGCTGCTTCTTTCTGGCCATGGCCACCATCACTCAAGGTATTTAAGAGTCATGCAGACGTGGCACCTGGGGACTTGGTTTAGTGGTGGCCTCGGCAGTGATGAGTAAACGGTTGGACTCAATGATCTTAAAGGTCTTTTTTCAACCTAAACTATTCTATGAAAACTGGGAAGGAGACATTGGAACGTAAAAATTTGAATTTATGTATCTCTGGAGTGTTTTTCACAGCAATTGTGTAAAAGTTTCATCTTTAGTTGTGGTATCTTGCCCTGAATTAAACTGGGTTTAATGTGGAAAAATATTGTACCAGTCAAACACTGGAGAGATTAAGCCAGCTGAGGAGAGAGTGGTGCACACTGCCCACTCTATGATTAGCATGGAAGAGCAGGACAGTATTTATTAGGGAAACATTAGACAGTGCAGGCAGTAAAAATGATGCTGGCAGTTAGGAAACACCCCGTGCCAAGGCAGTGTTTTCATTCATTTCATTTCACTTCACCTCCTTGCTTCCTACACGAACAAAACACCAGTCTGCGCAGGCAAAAACAACTGAATAGGAGAAGGGCCAAAAAAACCCAAACCAAATTCAAAACCAAGCAACAACATAAAACCACCCCTAAACCAACTCCAGTCATCTTCTCCCCCTTCCCCCTCTCCAAATTTGGCCTGGGCATCTACCTGAAAAACTAGAAACAGGCTGGCCAAACTAGAAGTCTCAGTCACCACCAATATAATGGGACCAAAATAACACACTGATTGTTTTAACTAAGCACATTAGTTAGAAAACAAGATATTATGGAAAACATAATTTTTGCATTGTAGAAAATAAATGCCACATTCAACATTCGTGCCTACAGATGTAAGAAAATTAACTCTATCCCAGGCAAACAAAGTATACTGTGTGTCTCACTTTGGAAGAAGTTATTTGAATGCTATGTCATGGTGGAAAAACACAGTCAAAGAGCAAAATTATTTTATTTTTTAAGACGTAGAGGGACCCTTTAAACTCAATAATTTTCTGCAGAAGCTTACTGAGTTCATTCTTTGTACCATTCCCCACTGTGTAATGATTGCTTCAGTTCCAACTGAGCTGAAATTAAGCCTCTGTCTTCCCCTGAAGCTTTGTTTTCACAAAGTCTGTAATTACAATTAAATTTAAACCACGTACATTTGCATGTGTATCCTTGTGAAGCCTCCTCTCTGGCATTGCTGTGTGGCACTGCATACACCTAGAACATGCTGACATCTGCTGAGGATCTAGGCTGATACAGCAGCCAGATTTTGGTTGTATTTTTGGTTATTACTTGCTAATACTGAAGTAATCCAGTGCTCTTCAAAGAGTAAAACAGCAACATGCTTGAAGGTGTGTGCTACTAAATTAATTAGGTAAAGTGTGCGCAGCCATTTCTGATTTGGGAATATGCAGTTTACTAATCCTTTATTTAGGGATACAAGGCCTGATATCCAATAGAACTAATAACACTTTGTCCATCAGCATCCAGAGTTGATATATTTACCTTATGAGTTTTATGGTAAGATTCAATGGGAGCAAGAGGGAATGGGTCTATGTTGCCCTAAATTCTGCTGATGTTCACTGAGGTGCTCTTTGCTGATTTTCACAGCATTGCTGAGTACTTTTAAACGGTTGAAGGATTTCTGTTCCAGGGAGGTTTGGGTTCGAATAGTGAAGGAGTCTCTCATCGTAGTTACAAAAGTGTCTGTTTGTTAGAGCTCTCCAAGTTCCTTCTAGATAAAAGATGCTAATAGATGTAAGATAATCTGTACATGCAAGAATATCGTCATTAATAAATATTGAAGAAAAAGAAAGCTCTCTGAGAACGATGTAAAGTAACACCAATGAGTTTTAATCTGCTTTTTAAATTGAATTTTCAGCTTAAAGAGGGAAACTTTTCTTCTTGTTTGAAAAATTAAAATAGAAAAATGAATATTGAAATGTATTGGCTTGGGATTTTCAACGCAGTTTAAATAACTAATTAAGAAAAAGTTGCAGGGAGGAAAAACATTAAAATATGCAATAATTTATTTTTAATAAGTGTAAAACAGATTATTTTAATTACCGCATCTTTAAAAATATGGGGTAAATAAAATGCCTTAAATTGTCATTCATAGTGATTTGGAATTGAAGTGTAGAGATTAAAGTCTTTTATCAGTAGATGTAGACAAAAGACTTAATGAATAACCAGCACAGAAATTAACTGAAATGACAGCTACATATTTCTTTGCCTGGCTCCCCATGTCCTCTGACATTTTTTCCCTTCTTGGGTTTTGTTTTTCAGAATAAGCTGTTGGCCAAGTGAGGTTTCATGGTATCTTCTGCACCACTATTTTCTTTATTCAAAGATTTCAAGCTGTTTTTAAATTTGCCTCCTTGCCTTTAGAGTAGCAGCTACCTGGTTGACCTTCCTCCTGCACAAGGACTTGAAGGTAGATTCTAGTCTATATAATTTTTGTACCCTTAATTTTCAGTCACACAGGTTTCCATTGAAGTCTTTGTAAGCGACGGTGCCAAAACCGCCTAACGCCAATCAAGCTTTGGCAAAGGCTGCACACCCTAACTGGAGTTCATATTTTCTATTACTACATAAATGTTGGGTCCAGGTGCTCCCTACTTATTGTGCAGATTTTTCAGAGGGGTTTTGAGGAGCCTTTGGGCTGTCTGTCAGTGCATGAACTCTGTTCTCTGAACCTGGGTGTCTCTTGGAGAGCTCTGCCTGGTGGTGAAAACTTCTCCCTTTTGATGTAATAAATTCCATGCAGAAACAGGGCACGACAGGGCCGTGTTTGCTGTGTGATGTAAAGTAGGGGTAAGGCTCCCTTCTCTGTGCAAGCACGTGCTTTTTGTGGGCTTGCTCAAAACCGTCTAAAGGACATGCACTCTGTGTTACTCGCCTAGTGTTTACCCAAAAGCAGAGTCTGACCCTGAAGTGCCGTATTTGTCCTGGTTGTTACAAGGTTGTAGGTTCAATGTGCATAAATGAGTAATTGTCCTTTAGAGGCCTGGGCTTTAGTTCACCCTGCTAGGGCTGCTGAGCCAACAAGCACAGAAAGAGCTGTACTTTGGCATCATCCCAAAAAGTTAGAGGTCGTGAGCCAAAAACCCCAGGAAAGCCTTTCAGCTTTCCCGTCAGCCTGGTGTGTTGGAGTTCAGAGCTGCTGATCTCACCTGGAACAGGACAGCTGCAGGAAGGTGGGGGAAGGGACAACTCTTTCCAGGGAAGGAGTGTTCAAGGTATCCAAATCTTCCAGCAGCCAGGAAAGATGTCCTCCCAGCAAGCAGGGGAACAAACAGGAATGTTTTGCCTTGAGTTGTTATGAGAAACGTTTGTTCTCCCATTGGCTTGTTCTATTATGTGTCTGACTTTCCTTCTTCTTTAAGGGGGAGAAGATGTGCCAAGTAACCTCTGTCAGTAAGCCAGAATAGTTCTGTCATATCTTCCTCTCATTTTAGCGCTCCAGCTATTCTTCTAAGTGGGGAAAAATAATTTGGGAGTCCCTGACAGTTTTGCCTTTTTTGAAGGAAACATGAAAGACGGGAGGATTTGGCCCAATGGTAGCTGAAAGCACTCAGGCTCTACCAGGATTTAAATTCCTTGTGAACTCTGACCTGGAATGAATACAACATATGTGCTACTGTTCCTCTATAATTTAGCATCCCTTTTTCCTGTGTGGGTTTTTCTCCCACTCCCCCCCCACCAGTTTGTTGCTGTTAAACCTGGCTGAGGGGTTTATCCTTTCTAACAAGTATCCCTGTGAGGGAGAGGCTCTCACTGTTTTTACAGCCCTCTCAAGACTCCTGCTAAAAGGTACTGGAGCTTTGCCTTCCCTGGCATTGGCAATGTTGCTGTTTTTGGATCCCAAAGCCTGCAGTCTAACCTGCCCCCCCCCCCCCCCCCCCCCCCAGCAGATTTAGATTCCTCACAAGGTAAAAAGGATTAAAGGGAGTGGTTGAATGTTGCTGTGTGGAGCACTGATGTGTTACAAGGGTTCTGGGCTCCTCGGCAGGAGCTGCCGTGTGCTGCCAGGGGACTTCTCAGGCACTGTTACTTAGAAATTACGTGGTGCTGCACCAGCTCTGGGACTTGTAGATTTGCATTCACTCTGCAGCTTCATTAAAAATTTTAACTGGGACATATTTAGACTACTCAAGCTGCTTCTATAGAGTTGATTATTTTGTCTTGTCCTTAGAAAACAGCTTATCCTTGTGAAAATAACATATAAATTGTACTATTATATTTAGTGCTGCAAGATTTGCTGTTGCTGTTTAGCTTTCTTTTCCTTTTGAAGCTGTGGAATTTCTGAGAAATAATGTCTTCAGAGTGAAAATCCACCATAGGAAGAGCATGTTCTGTGTCTTTTCCATTTTTCTCACTGATTTCTCTGAACCTCTGTCATTAGTATGGTTCCTACCTAGAGAATAAAAAAAATGAGTGGATGTTTCTGTGAGGAAGACACAAGATAATTCAGACATGCCATTTCATCCAGAGGAAGTATTAAATCCCTGTGCACCTCCATTCTATCTATAAAGGGCATGAACTGAGATCTGCACGTTCTGGAGCATTGTTTGCATCTTAATTTGTTGACGAAAACTGATTCTCTCCTAAGAAAGCTTTTCTAGAAATACAAATGCTACTCTCATGAGCACAGGCGTTTTGTGGTTTTCTGAATTCTGTTGCAAGACACTCTCCTTATGGGGAGGTGTGGTCAAGAATCTATGGTTGAATTGTCAGTGTTGAACCATAGAAGAATTATATTGTGTAAATATTTCCTTTTCTAGCACTCAAATGTCCAGAAAAATCTCTCTAAACACAGGAGCAAGTAAACTTTACACATTATTCCATTCATTTCATTTTACATTTGAAAAATCCAGTTTATCTGAAATTGGATAAAGCTACCACAGCATTTTTAGTCAATGATGGCATTTGAGACTTAATTTCTCCTGTAAAAGCACTGTTAGTTTCTGTGGAATTCTGCAGGTGCTCTGTGTTTGTGAGATCCAGGAGGTCTTAAATTTAGATGCTTGTCTTAGTCAGTTTCATGCAAAGCCTATAGTAAAGCAATCTGTCAATTAAAGAATATGCCTCACCAGTCCATCTTTTTCAAGTTTCCTATGTATATGTTTGAAGAAAAAAAAAAAAAAAAAAAAGAAAAAAAAAAAAGAAAAAAAAAAAAAGAAAAAAAAAAGAAAAAAAAAAAGAAAAAAAAAAAAAAAGAAAAAAAATGGAATATAAGCCTAAATTCAGTTTGCTCTCTTTTATAATTTTCTGGGAGCAGCAGGAAATTATTTTCACACTTGATAAAACTCAACCTTCATAATGACGGCAATGAAGAGCAAACTATGCACCAGAGCATAAGACAGACTAAACTTGCAATACCAAGTAGGTTTTTAGAAGAAGTTTCTCTGGGAAAAGGAACCTGAGTTGTTTCAAAGGATTTTTGAACAAGCATTTTGGGCTTCTTATATTGCTTTTACATTTTGTTTTAATTTTGTGTGCTAGAAATCTAATTTTGGGTTGCACAGAGGCTGTGACTGGATAAGATATCTGGGGATAGAGTTGTGACTTTACCTCTTCTTTGGGAATGGCCAGCTTTCCTGATGCTGCAGCAATGTTTATCCTGTCTGAGGAATGGAGCTGTGGGAATTGTTTACCCTCTTACATTTGATTGAGGAGTGGGTGTATGGGTTTTTTTCCAGGGAGAGGGAGCTCTGCATTTTGTTGTGGGTTTTTTTTTTTTTTTTTTTTTAATTATCCATAATATGTATCATGGACCAAGTAAGGATTGAATAAATTTGCTCTGGCTAAGAAATCACTGAGGGCTTTTTTTTTCCTTTCCTGCTATGAAGCCACCTATTTCTCTTTCCCTAGTTGCTAGAATTGATTAACTTTTACCCTTTACTCTGTAGTTACACACTGGAGGTCAGCCTTCCTGGCACAGAAGGCCTGAAAATAATTCCCATCTGGTTATGAACTTTGATATCATAAGAACTGTGATTGTTAAATGGTATTTTTAGAAAAAAACCCCAAATACAGCATTCACTAACAAATTTGCTTTGCTGTGGATTTTAGGCAGCACTAAACTCTTTGCAAGAATCACACTTGTTATAACTACTTTATAAAACACGTTTAAGAGAATCTAGCTAGTTTTGAAAAAATACCTGTTGATTGTTTTGAGGAAACACTCAGTGCTTCTCTTCTCTACTATGTTTTGGTGTTGCTAAATTCTCTCTCTGCATCTGGAAGAACTTACATCTGCATTTCTGGTGGCTGCCATAGGGTGGTGCCAGGCCATCAGTATATACAGTACGAGACAATGGTTTGGGCTTCGAGCAGATCAGAAACCAAACGAGCTTTAAAATCTGATCTCGAATAATTCACAGTGCAAATAAACGAAGCAGCCAGTGCAAATAGTTACTTTGATGCCTTTTTTTTTTTTTTTTTTTTTTTTTTTTGATACTTGGCATAAAGGAAGGGTCTGTCTGGTGTATATACTTCTGTTTGTGGGGGGTGTGTGTGTATATATATGTGTATATATATATATGTTTGCATACATGCATATATGCATGCATGTGTGTAAAGTTTGACCTGAAATGTGTTTATGCCCTAAGGATACTGATGCCTTGTTTTTGATCACATTGTACCAGTGTGGCTTAATTAATAGCCCTCTTAGCATCTCTGCTAATGTACAGGCTTCTGTTGCTTGTGTGTGTATTTATTACAGACCTGCTAAGTGTTAAAGCTGACTGGAGACAAATGATAGGTTTCCAACTTTAAAGAAACAATATCTATCTAATGCATGTTTAAGGAAGACTAATTTATTGCCTTAAACTCAGCTCACAATTGAGTGCCCAATGAAAGCAATGAAATATTAATATTTTAGAGTCATGTTTGAAATATCTCCCATCTATCTGGTTCAAAAATCTATATTATATTAATTATATAGATGTACCAATTTATTCTTTGAGCTATCTAAATCAGTTTCTAAAGTATTTGGTTTATAATAACTGAGGAGAAGAAATTAAGCCTGAGGTTAGTGAGAGGGATATACAAATATTTATTGACTGTCATATCTGAAAAGGCTACTGTCTGTGTAAGATAAAAAAATAATAGTTGGAAGTGAAAAAAAGAATATTATTGGCAATAGATTACACAGATCAGGTCTAAAATGCTTGATTTCATATTTCTGTTTATGTTCACATTTAATAAAGAGGTTGAAGGTTTATATTTATAAAAGCATATCTTTAGAGGGGAAAACATTGACATTCACAACTCATTTGCTCTTGAACACCTTTTGTTAATGTATGAAATGAAATACAGTATGTGGCCTGGCAACTGAACAAGCTAGAATTAGAAATGATTTAACTTACTTGCATTTGCAGAGCTTTGGAGTTACATGGAGACAAACACAGTAACTATTTTGACAAATCCTGGATGGTGCTGTATTCTTTGCCAGGTAGTGGTAACTTAAAAAACGCAAACAAATAAGCAACCCCCCCACCTCCCCCCTCAAAACTTCATACCCAAAGCAAATTTAAAAAAGAAACAAACCAAAACTCCACCCCACAATGCTTCTTTCTTTCTAATTTAAAAATTGAACTAAACAGAGTCTACTGAGTTGAATGATTTCAAATTCATGTGAATAACTTTGGAGAATTGATGTAAATAACCAACAACAGCCAAACATGAATCCTTTGTGAATCAGACTTTTTGCCACACTAATTTTCCCCTCAGTGAATGGGAATAAGACCCACTTGTATCTGAGATGATGCTGTGAGTGACATTTTGAGGCTAAAAGCCTCTAAAATATTTGTAATAGTTTAGATAGCGATTATCCTGTCTAGACCTTTTACTCTTTACTAGACTTTCATTTAAATATTTTGGTGGTTTTTTTTTTTTTTTAATGTAAATCCGTGGCAAATGTGCAGATTTGGACTTTCTAAAGTTTTACTTTGAGAATGTTTTCTTAAAGCATTCCAAAACACTGAAATCCTGGAATGGCAAGGCAAAAAATAATTCAAGCCAAAGGTAAAATCAAAAATTATTTATGGAGCGTTTTGTCTCTAATCCTAAAACTGAAAGTAATAGTGGCAGCAGTGATGAGCTTAGCTGCTTCTTGTGCCTAATGCTTGTCGTGAAGTCAAATTTGATTGACATTTCATCATAAATTTCTATTCCACTTAACAAATATCTCTTTTTCTCTGTTTGTAAGAGCCTTTTAAAGATGCTTCCTTAAAACAATGTAACAGTCATTTGCAGCTTTTATGGCATCTAAATCTGCGCCTTTTCTGCTGGCTTGGTTCTACTGACATTTTAACATTGTTAATAATCACTGGCCATTTGCGTGTGCTGGGTAAAGGCATAATGTGCTTTTACACGAAACACTGTTATGAGGGATCATTATCTCATGAGGCAGCAGTTGTAATGAAAATTAAACAATTGCAAAACTTGCTTTGCCAAGTGTTCCTCAAGTAAATTTAGCTGGGCTGCCTCACAGCTCCTACCTGCTTCTGCGGGGCTGTATACCAGAGCCGCTGGAGGGCTGCAGGCGTGAATTCCTTGGTGCAGGGGTGAGAGCTGTGAGCTCCCCGCTCCGCCGTGCTCTGCTGAGGCTGAGCAGGAAATGCTTCTCTCACAGGCAACGTCCTAGCAGGGCATGAAATAAGTGCAAACCTTTCAAAGGAGTCTCCGAGGTATCGATAGTTAAATGGATGTTGCAAACGACCTTTTGCTCGCAGGTAGCCACGGAAGTGTTGGATCTGCAGCCTGCAAGCTACTCCTGCTGTTTCGGAAACCACTGCAGCCGTGTGGTTAAAAATTACCAAATTAGCTGCATTTCTAAGGCAAAGAAAGGGTTGGGAATGTAAATATGGGCGATCCAGGGTTTTGTTTATAGGCTGCAAAACTTTACTAAACGCTACACATAATGGACATAGTTTTTTACAACTTCTTCGCTGTTTCTACATGAAATTATTTGAATGGGAAGTACTTTAAAGATAAAGTAAATGCATGATGACAGATCCGGCAAGGTTTCTCCCCAGTATCTGCATTTTAGCAAAGTTAGTCTAGCTGAGGATCTGGACATCTGAAATTCACATTTAAAATGACTGTTACTTAGCTAGCTGGGGCAGTTTGTGCCATTTCTGACATGCTTTCCTTCTGTTATGTCTGCAACCAGATTTGTCCTTATGAGACTTGTATTCAACAGCTCCTCTTTTATTTTAATGCAGCACTTAGAGGTAGATTGTTCCAGTACTACAGTAGTAAGGAAGACAAAATTTCCATTTTTTTTTTTTTTTTTTTTTTTTACACGTTTAATTTTGAAAGCTACCGTGGCATGAAACAATAATTCAGAGAGGCTCCGTTTCAAATTACCTTTCTTCATTAAAAAATAAAATAAAATTACCAGGAGGTCTAGCACGTTATGTCACTAAGTCACACAGTAAGAGGAACCATCAAAGAATGGTGGGAATTATCACAGCAGCTTGCTCCTTGTTAGAAGCATTTACCTCATGACCCTTTCATTTGCCTACTGCCACTTTAGTTTAAGAGTGACAACACTGTATAGCACTCTGCACTTTCTGCCTCCCCCCCCTCGCCCTTTCCCTTAGCACCAGATGCCTTTGTAAAGCAGCCTGGTGAAGGAGTGAACAAAACCTTGTGGGATAAGTCTGACACTGGAAGTTAATGATTATCAGTTGAAACAAAACACTTGTTTACATGTTGTAGTCATTAGAGGTTCCAGTCAGTCATACCTCGGCTGGGATTCCTGCCAAATGTTTTGAGGGTTCTTTCACAAGCTGTGCAGTTTTGTAAATACAAAAGCACTCTTATTAAGCCTTTTTAGTATTAGACTGTGCAATTAAGACTACGGGTAATTAGATTCCTTTATTGGGAGTAGAATGGTCCAAGATACACACACACAACTTTCTTAACCCCAGGATACCATCGTATCTCTATTTGGGTGTTCTATTGCAGATCAATGACTAAGAGAAACTCTTTTGTACTGCACACATTTTTTCTTTATTAAAAATCCTCCTCAGAACTTGGGGAGGTATGGATTTTTCCTCACCTTATTGTCATCACCTCTGTTGGAGCAATAAAACTTTCTTTTTTGATTAGCTTGTCTCAATTTGCTGGAAACCCTTTGCTTGCATCTCTTTTAGTAGTGCTGGCTTTTCATTTCAGCCTTATTACAACTAGGATTAAGGAGGTGATTTAACTATGAAGGAATTTAGGAAAATTTCCAGTAAGCTAAGGATGATTTTAAGTTAACTGCAGGATAACAGGGTTGTAGGAATGAATGTTTCTTTTAACACCTGTGAATTAGTCCATACCTGAATAAATAAATGATCCCTTTGGTATTTGAAGTTGATATGAACCAGCTCAAATTTCAACATTTTCTTGTAAACACTCTAATCATGCAAAAATGCATCTAATACAAATAATCGTGTGAGCTGATCAACCTGTTTTATGTACCCTTCAGCTCAGGGAGTATTCTCTGCACTGAGCACGATGGTAAATTATTTAAGATTTGGGAGGCCATTTTTTGTAACTGTGAATTGTAAGACAACTGAATCATCTATACATATTTTATCTCTATTTTTTTCTTTGCCAGAGAAGATATCCGTTTTAGTTGCTCCAGTGCAGGACTGCTCGCTTTGACATTTCCCGGTTGTCTGTAGTGCTAGGCAATAATTAAATATCAGGTGCATAAGCTGCTCTTTAATTTGACATGTGTGCTCCAGGCAATAAACACATGCAGTGCAACGTGGGAGTGTAATTGCTAAGGAATAAAATCTTGTACCAAGTGAGATCATTGTATCAGGTAGTGTGTGACAGCTCATTTGATCATTATGCCCAGGCTAAAGAGGTTGCCTAATTAGTTTCCATTAAAACTCACCCTTTAATCAGGAATTATTCTTGCATAAAGAATGTCACTTGGTCCAGATGAATGAACAATGGTTCCCCCTTGAGATTCAACTATCTGTTACACTTGGGATGCCATATGTCTTTTCAAACAATTCAGCTACCACTGTACTCTGTGAATCTGGATCTTGCAGCACTACGTGGCATTTGCATTTCCTCGATACCAGCTCATGTTCTGTAGAAAAATCACAATGGTGTTCTGTATATACTTCATCAAGTCAGAGGAACTATGTTTGAGCAACTATGTTTGAGCAGCAGGAGGTATGTTGTAAACACACAAATGACTAATGGGCCTCTCTTAACTAATGTGTCTTAGTTGTTGTATATATTTAATTAGTGACATACATAGCACACATGCTATTACCTGGAGCTAGACTTTGGTTTCTCACCTAGAAACGTCAAGGTTCATCTAAATTTAATATTTTGGAGAGAAACAACTCCGTAGCTTTTTTTCTTCTTGTGACAATAGCTTTGTCATCTGAAGCTGATCACAGAAGTAGCTGCGCTTTCTCTTTTTACTCTCTTCCCAAAAAGAATCTTTCGAGTGCCTTTCCTTTTCTCCCACAGGACGTGTGAGATTGGGCACATTACTGGGTTCATGCACCATGAGTTCTTCGTAAGTGAAGCTTAGCTGTTGGGTATGCTTCAAACCGAGCCATTTCAGTGAGTTCCAGGTTGTCCGAAGGAGTTCACTCTTCTGCCGTATGGAAGCTGCAGGGAGTGGCTCATTTGAGCTGTCCAGAAACTGCTGCTCAGGAGAGGCTTTCCCTCTGTGGCTGTACAGACTGTGGTAGGCCAGGTGGAGAGAAAGAGACTTGCATATCAAAGGTCAACACTTGCAGTTGGTGCCTTCATTCAAATCCCTCGATCACCTGCTGTAGAGATGTGAACTGGTTTAGTAATGTTTGAAAAATGCCCTGGGCTGGCTGCCAGTTTGAATGAAGTCCAGCAACAACAAGAACTGTTCTTCCTTTCCCCAGAGGTAGCCTGGGATAGTGAGCTGAGCTTCCCTTCTGTAGTGGAGGGGTGATCCTACAACTTGTTGATGTCTTCACTGACTATCTGCCAGTGTGGTGTCCAGCCTTCTTCTAATCAAATGGTTCATGAGGCACCTGGATATATAGGTCTCAAAAATACTTCCCTAATTTTTTTTGCGTCTCCGATTGTTGCCGACCCCTTGTTGTGTTGGGAGGAAGGTAAAAATGTTTTGTGGGCTTTGTGCACCTGGAGGAAATACCTTTGACAGAAACAAGAACAACCCAAGGTTTTGCGAAAGATTGCCACAAACACTAAGCAAGCATTGTGCAGGATACCTGCTCCGGATTCATATTTAGTAAATCTAAATGCTTTAACCTTCATACTTAAACCCAAGACATGCTTGCTTTTACACTGCAAACGTATTCAGAGTAATGGAAGGATGTTGGTGCAAGATGGAATTCAAATCCTTAATGTTTCTTGCTGCTACTGCTGTGAGTGCTCCCATTCTCCATACCCAATATATGACGTGTCACAGCCACAGTGAATGAAGCAGACAGGAAAGTCGCTAAAGCACATGACTGACATCTAGAATCAGGAGAAGAGAAATGGTTTGATGATCTAACAGGACTCTCTAAATAGCGGGGCTTTTAATTTATTGGTTTTTATACCTTGAACTACGTGTCCAGGAAAATTAGTATTCTCTGCAGTAAGAGCGGTCCACCTTTACCTAACATGTTCTTTGTAGTTGAGGTCAATCTCTGATGCATCAGAGGAAGATAGAGAAGAAAGAATAAAAGCTTCTTTGAGCACAGAAACTGAATTCTGATCTTTTCTGGCTTCCTCTGGTTAATCCATACTGTTTTGGCATTCTCGCATACATCTTACGCTCCCTTCTAATATTTTCAGCAAACACATTCTTAACATCTCTTTCATGTTCCCAGTGCCATTCCTGATTTCTTTCCGCGTCCCCAGATTGTATTTGCCCAGGCTTCTGGAGAAATCTGTTGCATCTGATTCAGTTACAGACATCGATTGGTGTCAGTTGCTGTCTCTTGACTATTAGTCAAAGAGGATTTTTTTGCATCTTAGTTACTTCAAACCCAACAAATGCCTAGAGGGGCTCCATGATGATGATTTATGCAAATACTTTAGTGAAACTCCTAGATGGTATCCAGACTGCTCTGGTGGTATGCAGTGATAAAGATCAGTTATTGCTAGAATGAAATGAATTATCTGGGTGTGTTATCTTTATTTTTAAGGAGGTTATTGATAGCTGCAAAGCAAGGAGATATAGCTAGTAATCATAAATGAAGTGCCCTCTCCTGTTCTGCAGGCCTCTCTTGGAAACCTGTGTGCTGAAGGACACACAAAATCTTTGCAGAATATTAACCTCAGAGCAATCCTTTGTCAATAAAAATTAAAATGAAAAATTAAATTAAATCCCAATTTCAACTTTAGCAGCTTAAGAGAGAAATAAAAATGCTGAATTAATAATGGGAAAATTTACATTAGTAATAGTAGTGGTATTATTTGGTACAAAGGGCAACCTGTCCAAGAGGTAAATTTGGTTTTTTCTTGAATAAGTTTCACTTCTTTAGCCAATCAGTTTTCGTGCTAATCATCATGATTTATATTACTGAGATTTTCAATTTAATCATTTGCATTTTCTCTAACCATCTAAGCTTTTTCATTATAACAATGAATTCTACAGGTTATTTATAATATGTTAAAAAAATTTTAAAAGAGCAACTTGAAATTACAGTTTAAAAAGAGTAAATAATTTTAAGAGAGTATTTTTGCAGTCTTTATTCTCATATACTGATAGTGGACATGTGAACTTCTGAAATTCCTGACTCTGTTCAGTGCAGTAGCTCTAGCATGTTTCCTCCCCCATTCCCCCATGTTTCCTCTGAAAAAAAAAAAATCTAATACTTCAAGGTCTCCTTCTGCAGATATACTTTTACGACTGCAATCTTGACTGTTGCCTGGTTTTTAGTCCTGTCATCAGCCCAGGTCTTTCTCTGTCTTCTTTTCAAAGCTGAATAGACAGAACATGGTAAATTATTTCATAAGAGGGCATTCCATTGATTTATAATATTGAGACTATTACTTAATTTTTGAACTTTCTGAAGATAACAAGGTGCTTCCTTTTTAATTGCAATGCCATAAGTCAATCTGAGTTCATCCTAGACTTGACCCAGTTTTATCAAAAGGTTTATGAACTTAGCAAACTTGGCTCAAATAGGGCTGAAAAGTTGCACTGAGATTCATCACGTTATGATTAAAATCTTGCTATAGCCCTAGTCTAAGTATTATCTAAATATCTTCAGTAGCAAGTTTAAACCAGAAATGACCTAAGAAAATTACTTCTTCTATAAGCAAATATAAGGGCTAAAGTCAATTTTGGGTAACCATTCAGGGCTGCTTTTACTTTCTCTGTGCCTGATTGCCAGGATTTAAATTTTATATCTTTTCCACAAAACACATTTACCCGTTACAAATACATATGTTTATCTTTGTATTATAAAGTGGGGCCTATTTTTATTACTCTTGTTATTAATCCAAGTAGTCTTTAGTGTTTCTATAAGAAATTCACTAGAGTGGAATCAAAACATCATTCAGTACAGAATGAACCTTTCCTATATGCGAAAAGCAAGCTCGGTTGCATTCAATGTGAATAAAGACCATCAGCATTACTCTGTGCAATATCCTGATACTTTACAGCCCTTTAGGACCTGAACATATCGGCCATACTTCAGAAGCCTCCATAAACTTGTATAAATGTTTTCTTTTGCAATGATTTCTCAAAGTTTCCAGTAACAATCTTTTATTGCTCTCTTGTGAGTTGTACTGCATGGACCGAATATTGTCAAGGAAAACAAACTGGTTTTGTTTTATTTCTCTGAAGTGCTTTCTAAAAGGATTCTATTCAACACGTACACATTGGATCATATTCTGCCCCTAGCTATGGTGGCTGATAAAATGCCATTGACTTTATTACCATCCACTTTGACTCTGGCCTTTTTCCATGTACTCCAGCCTGCCTGTGTAACTAAGGACAGAAAACTTGACCTGGGGTGTGTGCTTTCCTTCAGAAAAAGCTGCGTTATTTACCCTCAGTGAGGCAAGTGCAGTAATTCACACATTGCACCCACTTAGAGTGAGTCCTCGGGTGCTGTTGTTAAAGTTCCCCCTTGCAAAGCTCCTCAGCCAGGAGCTTCCCAGAACAGTCAGCACTAGCACATGGAGAACAGTGCTCAGCCGCAGCTCAGGAATGCTCAGGGGTGTGGAACAGAACTCACTGTGCAGGTCAAGGGCCTGGGAGAGTCCTGCCGTGAGCAAGAGAGGGGCTGGGCAGGGACACTGGGGTGCTGGACTCGCTGATTCTGGACTGATGGAAAGGATGAGGGCAGCAGAGGTCTTGCTGCAGTGGGGGGACCATGTGTCCTGATCCACCCCAGTGTTCCTGCTGGGGCTCTAGTGGGACTGAAAAGAAAAGATAGGAAATAGATTGAGAGGCAGCAGCCATCCTTGACATGCAAGCTGGTTGCCAGCCTAGGAAATGGCCAAAATTCTTTATACCTAGATCTGGCCAAAATTTTCCTCCACCTCTAAGAAATCTTGATAAAAGATTTAAGAGAAAAAATAAACAAAAAATCTCTGTGTCTGGACAGGATCCTCCATTATTTCCAGGTGTAGTCTGGAAGGCCTGGCTCTAATCTACATGAGAATAAAGAACTGAAGAGATTTTGCAAAGAAAATGAAGTGGCATGCCATTTCCTAATTGCTGTCCCTGTGTGGCTGCTCTACCATGAAACAAACCCCATTTTGCTTTGCAATAGCTACTGTGGGAAAGATAATTTATTTCAATTGGAATATATTTTTGAAATTTTAGCTCTGCATTTAGTTAATGCTTTCCAGTCTTCCTCTCCTACCATGAATTTAGATTTTTGTGTTTTTGTTACTTTTGAAATGAATGCTGCTTTCAAAGTATGTCATTCTGGAAGAAATAACAAATGTACTGAAATTCAAAATAACTGCTAGAACTGGGACCAATCAATGTTTGTTTTTTGAAATATGCACAATTCAAAGCAGTGACAGATCATCCTTAAATACCAAATTAGTACAACTAGAAGTATACTGAAAAATCTCATTTTAACATTATTATGATGCATTAATTTTTGTATTTGCTCTAAAAATATGGAAATTTTATATGTGCTGTGCCTTCATTTTTCAAATATACTTCTCTAACTTTTTAAAAGGCCAGCTTTCAGGGGAGCTTACATCCTAAGTTCAAGGAACAGTATGCATTTACAGCTGACTAAATTTTGAAAGCTTTTGCTGTTCATTCTTTCACATAGAACATTGAACACGTAGTATTCACAGCCCTCATGATAATAGGTTTGTTGGGACAAGGACGGCATCTTTTTCTTGTTCCATCTGAGTTAATATGCCTGGTTTAGTCACTTGAGAAATAAAGTTGGCATCTGCAACCTCTTGTTTAGAAGATGTCTAGATCCCATCTTCTGTGATCTGCCAAGAGTGGTTATGAAGGAGTCTCTTTTGAGTTTTGAAGAAAAAGTATTTTTATTCATGTCTTAAACTCAGTTTAAAACTTACTATTACATATTACTCTTATTTTTTTTCCTGTGTTTGGTAAAGATACCAACTGCAAAAATAGTACAGATGTACATGTTAAATTGGATTGAGAAGTGAAGCAGAAGCACACAGATTTCACGAAGGAGACGTGGAAGATCTCTAATGATTTTCCTTAGGAAAAAAGTCACTAATATGGGTTCTACAAAGTAGACTGTAAGCTTTCAATGGCAAATGACTGGAAACATATTTTTCAGTTGGCTCAAAACACTGCAATAACTAATATCTGTAGGGAATAAAGGAAGGATCAATACGTGCTGGTACCTTGGTTATTTAGGCATTTGGTAAAGTGGTATGTTTCTCTTAAACTGCAAGAAGACACTGCCATTATTTTATCTGGAAAATAACACAAATAAGAATTTATTTGTACATACATATCCTTAAAGTAAACCACAAATTCATGCACATCACAGTCTTAATGCTTACTTATGTTGGCAAATTTTAAGAACTTGTTTGACATGCCTGCAGTTTGCACATTGCAGCTACAGGCTGTTTGGATGGAAAGTTGAACCAGGAATAGCATCTAGGCTGGCTAGTGCCACAGTGCAAGAAGCGGTTGTGTGGGTCCCAAATGGCCCTGCTGTCACCCTGTCACTGGCAGGTGGCCCCAGAAGGCTCCGGCTGCCTGATGTTGCCAGAGGAGTTAAGAACATGATGTGCACTCTGGTTATGGCTGGCAGCTGGCAGCTGCACCTGCTCCTGCAGCACATCTGGCACAAGGATAGGCTCTCCCCTGGGACAGCCAAGGCTACTCCTTGTTAGGAGTAGCTAAATTCCTTCTTCTCAGGCTGGCAAATCTGGTTTTTGTCTACATGAAAGAATTCCAAGCTGTCTTCACAGTATAATGTTTAAATTTTTTTAAAATTATGTTTTGTTGAGATATGAACTGCCTGGATGCACTCTGAGGTGGGTGGGAAACTGGCTGCACCAAGAGGCTTAAAGGATTGTCCATTCAGGGTCCAGCTAGTGGCATTCTTCAAGAGTCAGTGCTTGGGTCAAGATGCTCTAATGTCTTTTGTTACTCAGCTGGATTGGGATGGAGTGTACCTGCATTCAGTTCATGGGGGGTACTGTATCAAGCAAGGCAAGTCCAGCAATCCAGAGCAGCCTTGGCTTGCTGGAGCACTGGGCAGCAGGAATCTCATGAAGTTCAACTTAGCTTAATACAGAGCCCAGCACCTGGGATTGCAGACTGTCAAGGATGCACTTCTGTGGGAAAGAACCTGGGGCCTTGGCCAGTGACAAAACAAATCTGTGTCAGTCGTGCTGTGCTCATGTCAGGAAAGGTCAGAAAACCTCTGCTATATGAGCAAGAGAGCAGACAGTAGGCTGAGGGAGGCCAGTGTTCACTCCTGTGAAAGGGAGAGAGTATTTAAAGTGCTGTCTCCAGTTTGGAGCTTGCCAGGAAACACTAGTAAAGAGGCAAGTCCAGCAGAGTTCTGAAAAATCATTGTGGAGGTTGAAGCACATGAGGTACAAGGAGTGTCTTGAGAGTTGTTTCAATCTGAGGAAGAGAAGGCGCAAAATATTGCTGTCTCCAACTGCTGAACATGTTTATGAAGAAGATAGAAGACTCCTCAATATGCCCAGCAAAATAAAAAGGGGCAATGGACACAGGTTTCACCATATGAAATCCCGTTTTGATATTAGGGAATTCTCATACTGAAGGTGCTTAAACATTGCTGCAGGAGCCCAGAGGGCCAATGAAATCTCTCTGGAGATAGTCAAAACACCACTGAGCAAGGCTCTGAAAAACATGTTGTAACTTTTGAAATTGTCCCTAACCTTGTCCCTGCCCCTGCATTAAATGGTATGTTTAGACCACTGGTCTTTCTGAGCTCTCTTCCGAATTAAATTACTGTCTGCTTCTGTTTTATGTCTGTTTTCATATTTCTAATAGCAACCTCTGCAAATGGAAAAGGTCACAATTAGTTGTAAGCTTTAAAATGCAGATCTGGTCTGAAAATTAGAGCATTATTTTACACAGGAGCGTAAGAAACACAGTGTAAAAGGCCTCAGAATTTTTGCTATACATTGTTTGTATTGATATATTACTATTGTATAGCAGCTCGAATTATTTTGTCAGATATCCTGTTGCAGGAAAATCCCTTTCCAACACCTTTTTTTCTGTGGTGTAATAAGCTGTTTCCTTGATGCTATGGTCGCTACAATATACTCCTCCTAGGCTCCTGTCAGTGACTCCTAGGTCTTACTTGAATACAGAAATGGTGTAGGCATTGTGTGGGTTTCAGAAGTTACTGTACTCCAGGGCAGGCCATTATCTTTGAGAATGGGGCAGAGCAGTGTGTCCTTTCCTTTTGTCTAACAGAATGGAAGTAACCATTTCCTCTCTCTTCTTTGCACTGTTTGGACTCAGGGGTGAGGAAGCTGAATTTACCAAAGCCTTCTCCTAGGAACATGTTCTCATTTTTTCCCCCATTCTGTCTTTATCTTGTGTCTCTTCATCCTGAGCTCTGAGATTTCTTTGCCTCCTTCCCATGCCTAAAGAAATGGAAGCAAACAGGAGCAATAAAGGATGGATATTGTTCCTGATGGTCTAGTTTGTATCCTGAGCTCTGCTGTCAGAGCAGCTTTCCATTGCACACTCCTATATCAACATCTGTCCTGGAACCTGGACTGTTGAGGTTGACAAATTAACCCTGTGCACCTCCTCCTTGCTCCATTTGGGAGTAAGGGAATAAAGGGACAGAAAAGGAATCCCATCTCAGTGGCTCTTCACTGTGGGAAGACAATATTTAAATAAGAACTTATGCGGAGACCATATCATTCCCCAAGGCTGCAAGAGGCAAAAATCAGAATAGCTAGAAAGCAAGGTCATCAGTGAGGCTGATTGCAGAGCTAGAAACGGGCCCCAGGAGCTGTAACTCTCTTTGTGTTTTTCTTTGCTGAGAAATTTTGTGAGCAAGCTTATTAGAAATCTTCAAATCTCATCAATGACAATAGCTGGCAGCTACAGAGAAACTTAAATTTTCGCATTTCAGGATTCATGCAAATAGCTGTTACAATGAAAGAAGAGGAATTAGCTCAGGTTTTTACAAAGCACCTGCTGAAGTGAAGATCACTAATGAGTCATTTGGAATTGTTGTCAGGTCACTGGCCAGATAGGAATTTGCAGTCAGGCATTGATATTGCTGCCTGCTTACAGCAATCTCATTAGTAACAGTAGTTCTAGGCTTTATGTGTGTCATCCCCCTATTTAAAGAAGGTTTCTGGAATTATCGGGTGCATAGTCATTATTGTCAAACAGTTAATGTATTTTTGAAATTAAAATATTTTCTGAGCTTTTTCAAAAACTGATTTAACAGATTTTTTTTTTATGGTTCCATCTGCACTACTGTTAAAATTGACTAAGAAATTGTGATACTCCTTTATCTTGAGCAATGAAGTGACAGGTCAGATTCTAGCTCATAAGACATGAAAGAGGGAGCTAAAGGGCAACTGCAAAGGATGAGCAAGCTGATATTATAATAAAGACTCATGGAATTAAAGATTTCAGTTATTCTTTTTTTTGGAAAAGAAGATGAGCCTTGCTATCTAGACCTCAAAATATCTTTTTTCTGGTTGCTGCTCTTCTCTAATGAAATAGTTGTTTACGAACAATCTGAAATGCTTTTCATTTGACTTCCAGAGGGAGTCATTTTCAGGCTTTTACAAGCAAGCCTAGAGAATGGTTGAACAGCAGTCAGAATATTCAGCTAAGACATGTAGCTTTAATCTTCAAGAAGTTGATTTTTCTGGAGTGAATAACAATGGACCTCTCAGCCAGCACTGAGTGCTGACTTTCATGAGTGCTGTGCACGTGTGTCTGTGCATCAAACCTAGCCCAGGAAAACCAAGGTGGTTAACTTGCTGTTTAAAAAGATAAAGAGTCTATTCAATTTAGAAGACAATAATAGTAATTTAACATACTTAAGCTGAAGTAATTACCTTTCACTGTTTCCACAGCATGAAATTACAGTCTACAATAATTTTGAAATATTGATCCTTTCAGGCATCTGATGTTAGAAGTGTTTCTTGAATGCATTGGGCTCACTGAAAGAAAGTGAAGTTTTTTTGCACGCTGATACAGACTAATTTGACTTCCTAAATACATTATCTACTGTGTTGTTTGAAACTGTCTAGCAGCTTCAGAGAAGTTGCCACTGAAATTCCTCATACATGCACCTCAGGTGTCATAAATTTTTGTTTATATTTTAGAAATTTCTAGCGTGTAAAGTGTGCATGTCCCCAAGAAAAGCTTTCTTTCCTGGGTTTTCTTTGAGTTTTCTCTTGTTTCTATATCTTATTGAAAGAAATCGGTTTTGCATGGAGGACACCATTAATAATGAAATGCAGTCTGTGAGCTTTTTAAAAGTCTATTTCTTCCTTATAAATAAATGGTAATTTGTTTTAAAGCATCATTGCGCACAGTGTTCAGCTGGCTCTCATGCATTCGATTATTTTAAATAAATGTACCATAAATGGAACAAGTTTCTTTCTAATTTGCAAACGATATGCAACATTTTTCAAAAAAAAAGAGAGAAAAAACTGTAAAATTTGTTCTTAACTACATCTCATTAATGTGAAGCTGTTCAATGACCTGTAAAGATTAAAGAATTAGTGAATTGGTAAAATTATCAGAATGAAAAATCTGTATAATTTTGATTTCAATTTAAAAATCTGCTAAACAGTGTGGGGGCTTTAGCAAAGTATATTACTTTTTAATATGGGTTCCACAAATGTCCTAGTATCAGTGTTACAAATGGACTGAAATAAAGGCAACAAATAGTATGTTTAAATGTTCAGTGTTACACATTCTGTTAAATCCTTTTTTTTTTCTTTTCATTAAAACAACTGAAGACATTTAATTAAGTGACCACTCTGCTAAGTGAAGCAAAAATTAATATACATAAATGAATTTATGTGTGGGCAATGATGCATAATTAAAAATATGCTTCAAATAAGGAGTTGAGAAGAAAGAAAACAGTTTAACAAGAATCTTCAAGACTATTTCCGCCTGAATTTTTAAAGTCAGACATGCACAGGATTTACTTATTTGCAACATTTCAGCTAAAATTTGTGACAAATGTGCCTTTAACATACTGGTGCCCTAGCATTATGGAACAATGGTTTGCTGAAAGCTAGTCTTGACCAGAAAAATCACCTCAGTATCTTGTGACTAATGGCATGTTACTCAGCTTGCTGAAAAGCCTACCTTTAGGCAAATCTCATCTTTGACAGACTTTTATTCCAAAACTGCTGAAGTTCTCCTTGTGGCAAGATATGTCAAAGCTGGAGTGATAGAAGATATTTACATGTAAACTGAAAGATGATGTGGAATACACACATGTAAGTTTAAGGAATGTTCCTTTTGACATTGGATAATTTTATTGATCATGTTATCTTAGTTATAGGTTACCTACTTTGGGTAGAGGTACAGCGTTATATTGCTTAGTAGTTGGAAAAAAGAAAAGCAAGCTTCCTTTCTTAAGTGAAAAAATGGAGAAATTTTATTTTCAGATCCTTGAATATTTCACTGCAATTTACACAGTCATCCTTTGTGGGGCAGAGGTTGTGGTTCCTGTTTTTATGATGCAGTTGTCATAAGACATGCTTTGAACAGCCATCATTCCATTCACCTGGGGTTTCAGGCAGATTCTCCGTATTCTCACCATCTAGTGAGCAAATATCAGACTGGTGAACGTAGAGCTTTTTTTGTGTTGTCAACCTCCAGATTTCTCTGAATACATGAAGTATGTGGTAGTGGAAAATTAGGTTTGTTTTGCCTAAAAAGTGGATTTTGATTCTGTGACCTTTGTGAACACTGGTGAGTGTTGCCTTAGGAAAGCCCCATGCTTTTTTGTGTTCCAGACTTCGGACACTTAATTTGATAAGTCACAGCTGACTCCAGCCCTGTTTACTGTTCTTGAAGAGAAACCATGTAGGAGGAAAACTGTAGCATCCAGGCACACACGTCTTGTGTCACAGCAGTGCTGCAACACGAAGGACAGAGGAGAATGGCACAGAAAGCCTTCCCTTATAAAGATTGCCTCTCCCACTAGATTCAAGAAATCAGCAGCTGCTGTTCTGGAGATGTTCAGGTTCAGCTGGGCTCCCATCCCACTGAAAAAAAAAAAAAAAAAAAAAAAAAAAAAAAGCTCCTTTATCCCCCATAGTATTTTATTGGCAAGTTTAGTCCAATTATGAGAGGGGACTTTAGGGACTACAAAAGGTAAAGTCCCTAAGGCCACATATAAAGAACAGAAAAGCAACAGTCCTTTACTTTTTTTCTCTAATAAACACATGTAACGGTAACTGCCATGACTTAATTACTGCAAAGCAGTTTTAAACAACTGGCTTAACACTGTATTAACACAACATAAAAACAACCGCACCAGGAGTATCACCTGTCATTATTGGATATGGCCCTACTGAAACCAATGGCACGAAATTAATAGGTGCAGAGTTTGGGGTTTGGCCCCTTAGGTCCCCACTGGCCTAGGAATTCATTGCCTCATGCTCAGGTTTTCCATTGCCTTACAGCTCCAACAGTCTTATTTTCGTGAACTTTCATGGTGTTTCTATTTCTAAGTAATTGTGTGCATTTTTTTCTTTTCAGGATACCTATGGAGTGAGAGCTGAATTTCTTTAACTAGTGTGTTTGTCTACTTCAGACACCAGTTAACCCTGAGAGTGGGTAACTACAGAACAACCTCTGCCTTCTATGTGTAGAGCTACTCCCAGAGGGCAGATTAGATCTCATTGCTTGGATTTTCAGACACACTTAATCAGAGTCCTGTTAAAGCTGGACCTTTTCTTTGCAGTTCTGTGCACTTCCAGGTCGTTTCAGTTTCTCTGTACCTGTGGTATTTTTCTGTCTGGCATCTTTTTCTACTAGCTCAGTTCTGGAAGTATGTTGTGCCTCCCATGAATGTCTCTACCAAGCTACTCGGCTCCTGTGAGAGCAGTGGAGATGAGCTGAGCAGCCACCTCTCAGGTTCATCCTCTGTGCTCTTAAGAACAATGAAATTGGGCTTCCACCAAAAAAAAAAAAAAAAAAAAAAAAAAAAAAAAAAAAAAAAGAAAAAAAGAAAAAAAGGGCAAATGCTTAGGATGTAAAGTATTCTTTTCCATGGTAGATGTTGCTTTCAGGGTTGTGTGTGACATGGGAGTGAAGAAGAAGGAAGAAGGGCTGATAATAAGTGGCAGGTGAGAGGTGCTTTAAGGCCATACAAAACTGGAGTAGGAAGCCATTTGTTCAATGTGTGGCATTTCCATTGAGAAGAGATTGAAATAATAACAAATTTCCCCCCGCTGGCTGTCTAAAGCTCATGCAGCTTCCCCTGTTAAAAATTGCTGCATAATCTTTTATCCCATAATGTTGTTAGCATTCTTCTGTTTTCATTTCCTTTCTCAGTGTTTTGATACAGTGCTGCACAAAGGGCTTTTCTAGTTACATGCAAGTTTTGTAAATATTGTGAAGGGATCTACTACATGAACTGATGACTTTTTTTTTAAGTGCATTGATACCGAAGGCAAAAAAGTAATGGTGAATTAAGCGTCTTCAGGATACAAAGAGGTAGGGAAAAAAGGAACAGTTTTAGGACTAATTCAATTTACTTTACACCTTAACGATCAAGACAAAAAAGCCCTTGGCAAAGGATTTAAGATGCCAAAGATACAATAAAGTCAAAATAAAGAAAGAAGGCAGTTTAATTAAAAATGATTTCGATAAAATAAATTCATTTCTATTTCTGTAGCTATATTTCTGGATATTAAAGTGCATAAAGCTAGAGACATATATAAACAAAATGTAGTAATGAGAAGTTATGCCTTTGTTCTGTGTTTTAAGGATAGAAAATACTGTAAATGAGAAGTATTTGGGAACATATTAAATATTTCTAGCAGCATAATTCTTTGAAACAGGAAACTTGCTCCCTGGTGCTTTTTTTGTGCTGCTTGATTTACAGATGAAAATTGGCTCTATCCAGGTGTGAGCACTTCCTATTTATGTGTTTTGTGATAGCAGCTTGAGCCTGCATACTGCCATTCTCTCTAAGCCTGTGCAAAAGAGAGAGAGAGAGTCCAAGGATTACGAAAGCTAAATTATTTGCTTTTGAATTTATTTTTTCATAATTCTAGAAAATATTTTTTACTATTTCTAATGCATTTAGAAGATTCCAGTCTCGTGCTAGCCTTCCCTGACCACACTTGCAAGTTTCCCCATGCCCTTTACAGAAGTAGAGAGAACAAGTAAAGCCCAACACAGCGCTTCTGTCAGTCTAGTTTGGATAGTAGGTTTCTCACGTGGAACCCTTAAATCCAGATATTGTCCCTCTTTCCTCATGAACAAGATCATTAGGAAATGGCCCCCTTTGAGTACCTCTCACAGCCAGTACTCCTATATATATATAGTCAGGCTCTTTTCTGACATAACACTGAAGATTTTATCCACTGACTAAATGGTGTGTTTTTCCTCTGGTTCTTTTTAAAATGGCCCAGTTAGAAGGGCAGGTGAGAATTACCAGAGCTATAAATACCAGTCGTGGGAGTACCAGCTAATGACACTCTCTGATGAGACACCACAGATCCTGTGCTTCTCTCCAATCGAAGGTTTGATGGTAATGGGGAAAAGAGAAAGCTCTGGCCTCTCCAGGCTAATGAAGGGGTCACTGCAATCACCAGATCAGCCGGTGTCCAGCTGTGGGAGTGAGCTGACAGTGTCAGCACGGCTTCTGTGTTACTCCCTTTTTCTGGTGCAGTGAAGTCTGGTCAGAAGGGAACCTTGACTGCATCTGAAGTGCTTGTGGGAGCTGCACTCTGGTCACCATCTGGCTGGTGCAGCAAATTACTGTGGGAAGCAGGTTCTTAGGAGAGTGGGAAGGAGAAAGGCCAGAAAACATTTCCTGATCTAGGCATTCAGATGCATATCTCAGTTCAGACATCAGCTCTGCTTTGGCTTCAACCACATCAAGTCACTTTAGTTACTCTGGAAATGATTACTCAGGTCCTTCTTTGAAAAAGGCACTCTGATCTTTTTTACAGAGCTATGTATGTAGATCTCAAGGGAAAATCCTATGAAAATGTTTACATTGGTTTTTAATGGGGCAGTCTTACTTTTTTAGTCAGAATCACTTGGTGACTTGCCTCCTTTGGGGATTAGGCCACTTTACCTGGTTTCAGGGTATTAACCAGCTGTAGGTGTTTTTTATTTGGATTATGAGATGAGCAGATAAAATTTGAATACCACTCTGTACTGGCTTACTACACGGTCGTTTTGGGCTTGAGTTTTCTCTCTTGCTTTCTGCATGTAAAGTATTATAAAAGACTTTAAAAAATAGGGTGGTTTTTTTTTTTTCCTTCTTGGAATTTCACTGAAATTCCCCAGAAGTTTTTCCATCCTGACATCTGGCTGCTGGAGGAAAAGGTATTTGTATGTCCCCAGAAAGGTGAAAATGTTTGAAGAGAATTAGCTGGAATCTCTATCGGAAATAATTTGGAAAATCATTTCCTCCTTGCCTAATGTAATTCCACCTAAGCTGCCTTTCAAGATGAAGGTTGCTGTAGGAAGGTAAACTTTTCAGCTGTCATAAAGATTTGCTGCTGTTTTAGTCTGTTGAATCACATCAGATTCCAGCAATGAATACTTAGAGATCCAAACTCTGTAAGTCAGTTTGTATCATAGATTCAGTATCAATCTTCCAAAGCTGGCAAATGGAAACTCTCTTAAATTATGAGAAATATTTGCGAATTTTAGATTTAGAAGCTAAATTTGCAATTTTGCCTTACTCTTTATTAAAACAAAAGATCCAGAGGAGACCTATTTTTGATTGCTGATATTTTGCATGCTTTCTCTTCCCACCCCTCCCCTTCCCACACATATTTTGACAGTGCCTTTGGGAATGTGACTGCTCCTAAGGGTGAAAATTGAGCAAAAAGAGAGAAGATAGCTGTTCAGCAGTAGTATTCCAATTTGTATAAAACAAAATGGAAATTGTATGCAAATTGGATCTTCCTCTTTCCTCTGTCCCTCACAGAGGGAAAATTTCCCTTTCTACCTTTCAGTCTTTCACTCCCATGAAAGACAAGGTTGCTCACCTATTACTGAAGTTAAAATGGTCTATTTAATCCAGAAATAATCAACATTTTGGCTAATGGATCAACAGAACATGTTTGATGTAAAAACATTAGGAGTGAGGGAATGACTTGTTTTAGTTCTGTACCAGAGTAGGAGGAAATTGTTTTGAGTAGTTCGCAACCAACAAGAAAAAAATCACTTTTTTAAATTTTTTTTTTTAAAATTTTTATTTCAACTCCTGGTTTGCCTCAGCTCTATCTGTTCACCTTGTAGTCACTTCTTCTGCAAGGATGGAAATATGAGTGAGATCACAACCAATGCCAGACACAAAATTTTAATTTGCTAATATTTTCCTGCAACACCTCACCTTTTCTATTTCTTCATAACACCCCTACTGTGGGAAATAAGGTCACACAACACACTGGTACTTATTTCACAATACCTCCTGATGAGGAACATTTTACTATTCTCACATCTCTACCCCTTTTTCTCCGCCTCTCCCTGCCCTCCTCCCTCCTACTCAGCCCCCGCTAATAGCTGGTCTAAATTTCCCAGATTAATCTGATGTGCAAGAAACAGTGATACAAACTTGCAAATTTAATATACACAAAAGCAGGAAGGCTACAGAATGGGAGATGCACGTTCTACTCTACTTGCTCTGGGACAGACAGACTTATAAACAGATACACAGCTTTGCCCATAGCCACTGTATTCCACAAACCCTTTGAAATATTTCAGTTTCATGTCTGCGATAATTAAAGAGCAATGACCTTCTCATTAGCGCCAAGAGGGCTGATGATGATTGTTCCCCATTTTTCTTAATGGATGCAAGCTACACACATGATCTTAGAATATCAAAGCAATTCTCCAAGATATTTATTAGAGTCAAAATTATGAAAACACATAGCAAACCTTTAGTTTGAATTACAAGTGTTAATATATGCAGAACCAAATGAATAGCTCATCTTTCTTCCTCTCTTGTATCTTAAATTTTTCATTACAAATTTCTAGGGCTTCAAAGTAGTATCTCACAGTCGGTCCCCTTTTTTCTCTCTTGCATGACAAAGAGCTGTCAAAAATTGTTCCTGTGTTTGTTAGTATTTTTCTCTTTTTTCTCTCATCTAAATGTCAAACAACTTAGCTTAAATAAAGCACAGCATTCTTCATCTGGTGCTTCTCAAAAGAAAAACAACACCACAGAAGGCGTCTAAAAAGGCCCTAATTAATGTTTCTCATTGATTTTGTTTTAGTGTGATGTATTTTATGAAAAAAATATGAATCCAGAAGGCACTCTCATTAAAATCATTAGTGGCTCAATGTTAGCTGAAAACAGCTCATTCTTTGGTGCACTGTAGTGCTTAAAAGCACGTTCACACACAGAGTTTCTTATTTAACATCACAAGCTGGTGCTGGATGAAAACTGGCATTAGTTTTGTCAGGTACCATTGGACTGTGATGAGCACAATGTACAAAAGCTGTATCAAGGTGAATAATAAGAATGTACTGTTGCCAGAGTGTGCATTTCTCTCTAAGCCCTCTTACATGCCCAAGAATAAAACTTTCTGTAATGGATTTTCTGTTACCCATTTGAAAAAAAGTAATGGCCGAAAGAAGAGGAAATAATAACCTGGGGCCTTTCACAGCAGTGAGGCCTAGAGTTGTTCTGTTTATTAGGCAAATTCCTGCAAGTTGATTGCCAAGACAAACAGAGATGTGTTGCTGTCTGCAGAACAGTGTTCACAGTTCTGCTGTGGTGCAACCACACAGTGACTGCAGCCATGCGCCTTCTCCAGCAGTACTTTATAGCTAAAACTAGAAGAGGAAATTCTATATGTATCTTCCTGAGGACTAGAAAAAGAAAAAAAAATAGATGAAGGAATTAAATGGGTAAGCTGTTTTTACAGTTTTAAAAGAAAAGCCCCCATCTAGCATATTTTTTCTCTAGTTTGCTGCTATCATTATTATCTAAACAGGGCAAAATGAGATTTCCACGGAAAATATAAGAGAATTCTTTCTAAGGCTCTCTATGATGGGAAACCATATTCAGTGCAACAGTATTTTGTGAAATATGACTTTTGCAGACAGAATTATTTCCAATGTAAGAAAACGAGTTTAATGATTTAAATCTGCTGCATTCAAGTAAAACTGACCGTCTTCATAAATCATGTGTTGTTTATCTGAGAATTTTTCAGTAAGTTGGACAAGTCCTGTGAAGTTCCAGTAGAATAATGCAGTAGAATAGGCTCAGAAATGAGAACTGTTGCTACTGCCATACTCTGACTCAAGGCATTAGAAATTGCCTTGGGGTTTTTCAGATTTGGGATGTACAGAGCTATGAGTTAAGCAGAAACACATTTTGGCATCAAACACATGCATCCCGTTTTAAAAAATAATGAAACAATAAGTAATGTTATTTTTTCTACTGTCTCCTTTGGATTTTTTGTACGAATCGTTATGAGCTGCAATAGCACAGCTTGTAATAATATTTTTGTGTTATGGGGCCATACAGAAACAGGACTAGTGAAAAGTAGTGTAAAAGGGGAATACAAATTTCTGGATTGAACAGGATAGCTGTTTCAGCTGTTTAAGCTTTGTAACACATAATGCAATGACTGAATTTTCATTAGTGTCTTCCTTTTTAATGTGGCATTCATTATAAAACTTCACTGAGAACTGAAACGCTGATGGATGTGCAGTAATATATGGGATACTCTGCCAGGGAAGTCACATTTTTAGTAGAAGAGGTAACATTTATCCTGGTCTGATTGCTGTTAATGAGGCTGTCAACAAAATTTTTCTTAGAAAAATAATTACTCTGCAAGTAAGGCCATTTAGACCTAGATATGAGTAGTAAACCTGTATTAATTTAGGATTCCGACAATTTTAATGGTTTAATATTTTTTCTTTACGGAGAGTACAATAGTGAGGTCATCTGTAATAAAGATGATAATATTGAATGTTGGTAGTTTTCCTTCCTGTATCTATAGGACATTTATGGCTGAAATATGGTTGAGAGAGCCTTAAAATGTTGTTTTATGGTAACCTCTATGCAGTGCTATAAAGCACTTTTTGTTAATGATAAATAAACTATGGAAGATCTATGTGTTAGCATAGGAATGTGTTCTTCCCCTTGTGAGTAGCCTGACTTTTTCGCAAGGTCTGGATTACCATCATGACACGAGCTCCAATTCAACCCTGTGGCAAGGAGGTGTAATTCCAGTAGTGATGGTGGATGTATAGGAAGGCACAGTTCTCCTGAGTTCAGCTCAAGAAACAAAGCACACACTGAAGTTGCCATGAGAGTTCTTTGGCTCTTAAATGCCTTGCCATCTCAGGAATTGCCTCATTAGAAAATATCTAAAACTGTCCAGTTTTTCTGCAAATAATTACTTTAGTGACTCCTTCCTAAAGCTCTGAGGCTGTTACCAGCACACTTCTGACTTCCTTCAGAGGCCATGAATAAGAAGCATGATTGACTTCCATTATTTACTGAAGTATTGATTGAATTTATTAATGTTAATGAAGCTGTGGAATATAAAAGACATGGCACTGTATTAAAAAGATCAGACCAGGTTTAGAGTTAAGGCCTCTGCATGTTGTGCTGATGGATGGGATATCAGCCTGAGTAAGCTCAGAAATAGGCTCAACTACAGTTCATAACTAACTTTTGATCACACAACTGTAAAGCTGAAGTAATTCCATCAAATTCAGAGTGAATTTAGGTCTTCCCTAAATGAGAATTTTTCTAAGTTTACAAAGTATTCCTTCTTTTCTTCTTTTTATTTTCCCCCTTTTTAAGGATGATTGGTAATGAGGCCTAAGTCACTGCAATCCTCATGTCCATTCAGTGGTAACAATGAGCGCCCTGATGTCAAATTTTGAATGGAGAAATATTCTTTTGACCCTAATGTCACAGGCTGGAGAATACTGCACTTACTTTACAGCTTGATTACTCTCACTGAATGCTGTTTACCACTCTATTATTTTGCAACTGAGCCTATGGTTAGGTCCTCATGCATTTAGACCATCTCACAATACAAACCTACAACTGACATTAAAAGTTTGCAATTACAGACAGCTAACATAGCATAGAAAAGAAAATAAAGAGAGGGAGAAAGAGGGGTTAAAGACATTGGTTAGAGATAATAGAGGCAATCCAAGGAGAGCCTGGGCCCCTGCCAATAGTCCTGTTATAACCATTATCCCATGTTTTTGCTAAGGTGTGAAGCATTACTTCTATTCCTAGTATTTGCTAAAGTAGAATGTGACTTGGTTGCACAAGCTGCCTCTTGCAAAAGAAAAACCTTCAGGGTCATGTATTGTGACTGATAATTGTCTCAGGTATTTTGGATGAGCCAAGAATCCATTGCCTCTGGGAAGGTGAAAAATTCTAAGATGAAGAAGTTCCTGGCTTGGAGAAGTGTAACCCAGAATATTTGTTTCCCTTCTGCACGTTATGTCTGCATGTGATATGTGGTTCCTGTCAAAGTGCTGTGTACTCTGACAGAACCAGAATATGTTTTTTATCTCTTTTGACTTAAAAAGCTTTACTCTGGTGTGCAATCATTAGCCATTCTTCAATAACTGATAGATAATGTTTTGGCAGCTGTAATTTGCTACAGCTGCATCAGAAAGCTGACTGATGGATGGAGAGGAATCAAAATGAAGAAGTTTGCCTCCAGATCTAAACCTAATCAATGCTGGGAAGGTTCCTGTGCACAAGCTTCAGGTGCAGGATCTCCTCAGTGGATTGTATCTTGCTGCACTAGAATTTATTAGATCCTTTTGAAAACGTTTAGGAAAAGGTTTTCCCAACACAGTAAACCTGTTCTCACTGCAACCAGCCTATAACTAAAACAATCAAGTGACAATGTGCCCACCTAAGACTGAAGGGAGCACACAGCAGTTATTCTAGATTATCTCAAATCCCGATTAGAAGAAAAGATCTGACACATAAAGTAGGTATTTTGTGCCTCACTGAATAAATTAATTGAATTCCCCTTAGAATAGAGTTTGTGTTCTTTTTAAATTGTAATTGTTTTATTTTGTCTGTCTTCTGGCACTAAAAACAACTTTTTATAAAACATCTGTCTCAGATGATATTTATCTGACTTAGGTAGGAATGCTATCCATTAAAAATAGGTTGCTTTCCAAATCGAGAATATTTTTTCCATTTTTCTGAAGCTGCTCCTTTCATTAATCACTGCAGTACATTCAATTTTTTTTTGTACTCTGAGAACTCCCTCATATTCACATTATAATTTCTTTTTTTGTTGTATTTGCAGCCCTGAATATGTGTCCTGTATTGTGCAATTTTTAGTTAAGTGTATCAACAGTGAATAGTGAGTAAAGGGAATGTATTAAGCAACATACTTCAAACCCATGGTTTTAATTAGCATGGGACAGGATTTAGCAAGTCACAGCATTTATTTAAACAGTCTTGACACAGCTCAAGACAGCAACAGCAAATTTAACACTTAAGGCCATATTAACAAACACAGATGGTTTCAGATTCTTTCTTTAGAGTGGTACTGTTGCTCAGATGATGCAGAGCAGTTGGAAACTTTTTGAACTAACTTCTAGCTGCAAGTTTCAGGATTTAGCTGCCAGTTATGTCCACTCTATTCTATACATGCAAATGTCTTGTTTCATTTTATGTATCACTGTGACACATCACTGACTATTTGGTGTTCAGATTTTTTGCTGCAGGCCTGATTTGTCTTTAGCAGTTTCTGCTGCCTGTAACAACTGCACTATTATATTCTATTTTTTTTTCCACTCAGTGAAAATATCTAAAATGTGAACCCTCTTGCCTTTAAGTATGGGATTTTTTTCCTACTTTAAAGCTGTGGGCCAAGAAGTACATTTTTAGCAGCATGTGAACATAGAGCTCCCATTAGTGTTATTTTGAGCTGCATATTGTACTTTGCCCCTAAAATGATAAAATAGTTATGTCTAGCTGTTTAACTTAAGGAGATTTGACTCTGTGTTACCTCAAGAATAATTCCTTAATTAAATGGGAACTCTTTATTTTCTGTAGGTGTGTTCTGTATCCCAGATACCTCCAGAAACATTTAAAGCTGTGCATATTTAGGAAATATGGCTGTGGAGTCTCCATTATATCTATAATGACATGACTAAATAAAGGGGAAGAGATGATATCATAAGCATCTTTCATTAAGTAAAAGTTGGAAGAGAAATGTTTGAGTAAGAGTGTGTGTAGAAGTATTCCAAAGCAGAGTGGTTTTTAAAAATCACTCTAATTTTTTTTTTTTATTATGTGCCTATGAGGTGCTTTTCAAATCCGTGTGGTTGCTTTTTGGTAAGGAGACAGAATCATTTGAGGTTTCTTAGGTACCTGAGCAGTGAGGTTTTCATTTCTTAAACTTGAGAGGATTTCAAATGTTGTTTTATACTTTGAATTTTCTAGCCTTAGTAATATATGTCTATGTATAAATATGAACATACACACACATATATGGATAAAATTCCCCAAATACTAATTTCCTTTAACTTTCCTTGGAAATTACGTCTAAAAACGCATTTGGATCTGAAGTTGGTTTTATTCATGCCGAGTAGTTAATTTCTGTCTTTTTTCAGATTATCTTCTCTTTTTTCCATTGCTCTTTTCTTATTTCATCACTAAACCGAACACGTTGAAAATGCAAATATCTGTAAGCGCAGAACCAATTTGCTCAAGGATCCATTATGATCAGCGAAGGCAAACAGAGGAATTTGTGGGGAATAAGATGTACCTGGGGACCAGTGTGGTTTTGTCTAGGGAGTGGAGGGGACAAGGAAGAAATGAATTACCAGCTGGAGCATATGAAAGGGAAGATTGCCTGAAAAAAACCGGAGAGCTCCAACATGACAAATGGGAGGAAAAGATTCTCCTGTTGGCATTATGGTGTTCTGTCAAGTGAGCAGTGAATGAATTGCTTTGGCTGAGATCTTGGACCCCAACTGATGTTTACTCTGCAGATAGCAACCCGGTTGGTCTTCTAAAAATAGCTCCTTCAGATTGCAAATATGCAGATTGCACCAGCCCAGAAGAACATATGAGATCAAGATGTTGAAGAAATGATGAAAAGCCTATGTAACACTTTCTTTTTTTTTTTTTTTCCCCTCCATAATTTGCTCTCCGCTAAAGTTTCAATTAGTGCTTGGTGACATTTTGGGAGCTGATGCACAATTTCAGTCTCATCTTTCCCTTCCCTTTGCCTATTTCCCATCTGTATAAGCCACTGTTGATTTTCATTCAGAGTCCTGCATGAGGGAGTGCATTTATTCTGTCTGTTCACCGTGGTGTTTCTTGTTTCCCATTTCCTGTTTGCTGTTTTTGAAATCACTACTAGATTTGCTCTCTGGTAGTGTTTGTGGGCTTTGGCTGTCTGTGCTCTGAGCCTGTGTACCTGCATGGAAGTAAACAAACAAACACAAGCTTTGCCTTGAAAACAAAGTGCTTGGACATGGATTTATCATTTACTGAATGGCTATGTAAAACGGAAAAGGGAGATCTGTCAGTTTTAGTTGCATGTTGAAAACCAGGCATGAGAAATGAGTCAGTTTTTCTTAGCCACAGTTAGGGACCTTACACTATTGCTAGGCATCATATATACTGTGGAAGTGCCAGCACTCTCCCAACTTTGGTGGGTTCTTTACTGCATGTTTGGTTGTTTTTTCCTTGGCTTCTTGCTGCCCTTTTTTTTTTTTTTTTTTTTTTTTTTTTTTTTTTTTTTTTTTTCCTTGAAGGAAACAAATGTACCTATGGGCATTTTGTTTCAGACTTCACTTGAGTTTTTCCCTTTTAATATGAAACATTCGTCTTCCTATGTCCAATTTGCTGTAATGGTTAAACACATAATCATGGTGGGCAAACTAAACTAAGGGTACAGGCAATGCAGAACTGGTTGGTCTGAGATGCTGCCCAGAAAAAGCACTGTAACAGGGAGCCAGCTAAGGCCAGGAGTGGGGAGTTTGTAGCTACCTGTTTTTGTCACCTACAGCTATGCTTTGAGGTGAAGAGTACTTTGTCTCTGCTTATGAGAAAATAGAAATTCAGAAATCATGGTTGTAAAAGATCTACTGGAGGAAAAAGAAAAGAAGCACAAAGTAGCTGTGAAGACCAGCTTGCAATGGGTTATTTAAAGAAATAATTTTTGTCACTCTGATGGATTAAATTACTTTGCTCTCAAATTAATAAGTTCAGAATGACTGTATTTCTCTCCACAGATCTTACATTTTTCTAGTTTTCTTTGTTATCCTCTCCCACTAAGCTGTCCTGGAGAGAGCTGTTCAAGTCAGGTCAGGCCCTTGCTACCCCTCATATTAGTATCTGAAATGTCTTTTTCTCTTCCCATGTTTATGCTGCTGTGACCCTGTGATCACATCTGCCTTTTCTTATCACAGTTAGCCTGCCCTTTGCTGAAAGGGAACTGAATTATAAGAACTTTCTGTACACAACTGCAACAAGACCCAACTGGTAAGGCAGGTGCTCCTCAGGCCGATTTAAGTATCCTCTTTCCAAGGATTTGAGCAATTATCCTGCATGGGCATTAGCTGTTGGATGACAGCCTTTTGCCTGATTTGGTGAGAGGAAGTTGTGATGGAAATAGGTATGTGATACTTTAGCTCTGGAATCAAAAGGTGATTTTTGCCAATATGGCAACAGAAATACCTACATGATGATTTAATGGTTTGCTTCCTTTCCAAATCCAGCCTACACGGGCCCAGCTCTGTTTTGAATTTATAGTATGAAAGTGGCTCTCTTTATGGTTCTTAAAGTTTCTCCCAAGTTGTGACAAAGTCAGAAGCAGAGGCATTATTCTCCACTTGGCATTCCTTTCATGTCAGCACTAAACATTTGTAAAAGCTGGATGTACTCTGCCTTTTATTTTGCATTATGTTCTCTCTCTGTTTCTGACTGAGGCTGGCAAAACTTCTTGACAGGACCGTCATAATGTAACAGAACCAAAAAGATGAAAAATCAGAATGATGATATTCAGTTACTAAACAATCTCTCCTATGATTATTCCAGTCTAAAAAAATCTGCCTGTTAGAAAAGTTTCCTGAGTCAGACTGTACCTTTGTTCAGTCTCCACTGTAGCAGAGCTCAATAATGGTAATTGTCGGTGATAAAATGCGTGGTTTGTGGTGTAACAATTTGGGCTGTAGGAACTAAGGAAGGAATGCAGAGTTACTACATTGCTGGGGCTCCACTTCTTTTGACTAGGAATTAAATCCTCTCAAAATTCTGGGGACTTGGGCCCAGCAAGACCATTATTCTATTTCACATAAGCAACATAGGACTGTTCAATAACCTTTCACTGCAGCTTCTCCCTGAAAGTTTTCGAGTTTCTAATTTGCTTCAGACTGAATCTGAACCCGTTCCTGTGCTGCAGGACAAATACATGGTGCACACAAACCTGCTGATTAAGGGCTGCAGGTTTTGATCACACAGAGTTACTTGACACTCCAGAAAATGGGAGAGAAAATAGTGATTGGCCTGGGGAAACACAGCCTAGTACTGCTGCATAACTTGTTGGATGCACAAACTGTTGCTCATATTTATACTCTGTAGTGAAACCAAAATGAAATAAAGTGTCTATGGTTATAGTAGGAAGAATTGGGAAGTCATCAAATCAGAATTAGAGTGGCAGGAAAGAGTTTATTCTCATTGTTCACTAAAACAAAATAGATAAGTAGTTATTGATTAAAGGGTTGAGTGTTTAATAGCAATTTATAAATCCAGGACTCAAAAGATAATGTTTATTTTACTGCTTTTAATTATTTAACATGCAGTGACATTTCTGTTTTGCCAACAGCAGCACAATAGGTCCCTAATGAACTGAACTGAGTTACTAATAATTAAACCATCAGGCAGAAGTAAAGGGTGCAGCATGTTATTAGATTAACATTCTTAAACAGTCATTATTTTGTTTTCTAAAGAAAACTCTGTGAGAGTCTTCTACCCTGCCCCAAACCAACTCGACATCAGCCTACTTGAAAAAGCAAAGTTTATTTATGGCTGGCACTTACCAAATCCTTGAAAAACTGATAAAAAAGCACCCTGAAGTTATTCACAGGACTATGATGAAAGTTTGGTTTTAGTACTTCCAACTCTAGCCTATAAAAAAATAGGAATTGATTGTTTCATGAGAATGTTGGTCAAGCTTTTTCCTTTTTCCAGTTGACTTCTCACTCTGTGATTATGGTCATTTTAAGTGAGAAAGGCTTGGAGTGCAATAAAAAATTGGGCATGTGGTTCCATGAAGGGCAGTATTGGAAGGCAGTGGACTTGTTGAAGAATTTTGGTCACCAGGGAACAGAGGGAACAGAGTGCATTAACTTGTGTAAAGAATAGGATGGTGATAAAAGAAACCCCTAGTCTAATGCCTTCAAAGAAAATCTGGTTTGTTTGGGTGGGGTTTTTTGGGGTTTTTTTGGGTTTGTTTGTTTGTTTTTGTTTGTTTGTTTCCCTAGTAGAACTGAGTATTTATTCTTGCCCTGTAGCTAAAAAAAGGTATGGAAGAAATAAACAGGTTGTTGAAAGGGAAAACAAGTATAATTGGAGTCATGGAACAAGAGTAATCTGAAAAGAGATGGAATAAGCTGAATGAAGATGAAATAAGCTTTCTTATTTCAGAGCAGAATGAATAAGAAGAGATATGATAAAGGGATCAGAAGAGGTGATATAGAGAAGGTAGATCAGGAAAACTACTCATTCTTTTTCTTAATACTAAAAAAAGATAATACTCAACAGAATGGAAAGAATGCAAATTCAAAACTAAAAAGAAAAAATACTTACAACTCTGTAGCCTGGCAGAATTTCTTGGTAAAATGTGACACTGAATTGCAGAAGTTAGTAAGATTCTTTTTTTAAAAAATGGACTGTTAACCGTAAGAAATATTTAAAACTTGGTTATAATATCACTCCCAAAGTTCTCATTTTCATTTAAAGTTCATCTAGCTGTTGGCAAAAAGTTGATTTTTTAGTCAGATTACTTAATAACAAGGCTTCACTGGAAAGACCTGTGTCAGAGGCTGGTGAAGGACTTTTTCTCTCATCCCACACGAGATGTTTTTGATGTCTCCTGCCTTTTCCATCAAGTTGGGAAATTCAGATGAGCCTGAACTGAACAGTTAGATAAGCCCTGTCCATCCTCAAAAACTGTGATGTGGAAGTGTCTGAGAAATGGACTGCTCTTGTTGGTGTTGGTAAGTACTTGCTGTAAATGGACAAAATGTGGCATAAAACTCTGGTGATAAAGTTGGCAACTATGTTTTCTAGATGATCTCTTACATTGTCAAGAAACTTTCACAGCTAAGCAAAAGAGGGCTTTGTTTGTATTTAAAATTAATCTAGATTCAGTAAATGAGTTTGAGAAGTTAATGTAGCAGGCAAAATGTGAGTAGGAGGCAAGAATCTACATAGAGCTGAGACGAAAAATCAAATATACCTTGGATCAGGACTACTATTTTTTGCTTCATTGAATTTTGCCCCATTTGTAGGAAATAGACATTAATAATTTGTCATTTTTTTGTCAAATAATAGGGTAGAAAAATGTTTCTGTCTACCTCTACAACTGAAGCCTCTCTGGTCATTATTCTTAGAGTAAATGCTATTTGATCTACTGCAGGCTGAAGTCCTCCGCTGGTTAGCACTAGATATGACTATGGGTCAGCATTTTGGAGTGTTCACATCCTTTTGGGGGAAAGAACCTTAAGTGTGCCCTTCATGCTAAAACATCTGCCATGCTTATTTTGAAAAATTGAGTCCTCGAAGTTGGTACCTTCATTTGTTGGGCGGTTAGCTTGCCATCAAACATGGCAACTTATGGTTTTCCATCATTCCTATAAGCCATGTATTTTAACCTGCTCTGGTCTGTATGTGAAACATGTCACCACTTTGAGGCTTAGAACTGTATATTGATCCTTGCTGTGTTTTCCCTCTGGTTTTTGGCAGCAGAAAGGTCATGTTATAAAGAGGCTTCAGGTAGTTGTGCTTCCCCTTTGTGTTTTTATGAAATGAATTAAAGTTTCTTATAATGTTTTATAAGGTGAAAACTTTCCTTGTACTCCATGTGCACGTCTGGGTAAACTTTGACTTCTCCCCAAATACGTTGTCTTTTAATATTTGCTTTAAGTAGCCTGAAGTCATTCACAGGTGCTTAGTTTAATGCTGCTTTACTTTGGATCCATGATTTACCTCAATTCTAACATTAACATTCTAACATTACTGGGAAGTTTTAGTAGTGGAGGTGCTTTCCCAATGTGCGTTCTCTGGCAAACAGGCTGAGGAGCTGTCTGCAGAACAATCTCGTTGCTGTAAATTGCACAGACTGCATTTGCATCAAAGACAAATCAGCAAAGGCATCCTACATTGTATTTCACACTATAAAAATCCACATTGTATTAGAAGAAACATGAAAATCTAAGTGGGGTTTTTTGAGACATTAGGAGTTGATAACAATGCTGGTTTGAAATTTTCATTGCAAAGTGTTTTCAGACACTATTACTAGGGGGTTTGTTTTGTTCCCAAAAACGCAGATGTTCCTAACTTGCAGTTTTCCTGGTCTAGGAGATTGGGAAAACTCACCCTAAAAATTATCTTCAAATGGTCCTTCAGGCTTGGCCCAAATCAGGGAGTAGCAAACACCCTGTCCTGGAGTGGCCTGCAGTGGCCTGCACCAGATGTTTCACAAAAACTGGGACATAATTTTACAGCAGGAAGGCTCAGGATAAACTGTTTCTAGGTTTCTGTCTGTTTTTTTTTTTTTTTTTTTTTTTTTTTCTCAAGCAGTCAGTCAAATTCCTTCCAAAATGTTTGCTTTTACTCATGAATGTTCTGGATATCCCTGAAAATGGTATTGGTGGCTCCAGTGTTGTGGTGTTTGTGTTGCTGAGAACAAACCAGTGCAGGCCATACAGCTGTAAATCTGACCAGGGTACGTGCAGAAAGATGCTGTGTGAGAAGTGCATCATGCAAAAAGCATTTTCTTTTGCAGACTTTTTACTTTTTTGGGAAATGCAGAGTGATGAGGGCTATTATTTCCTATTGCTGTTAGACACAAAATGCAGAGTATTTCCATGGGTGGTACATGCATGTGGCTGCTGCCACTTTCCTGTCAGCACTATGGGGATGGGACAACTAAGGGAATTCCCAGATCACAGAATCAGGGAATGGCCTTGGTTAGAAGGAACCATCAAGTTCATCTCCTTCCAACCCCCTGCCATGAGCAGGGACACCTTCCTCTGGACCTGGTTGCTCAGAGTCCCATCCAACCTGGCCCTGAACACTTCCAGGGATGGAAAGTCCACAACCTTTCTGAGCAACCTGTGCCAGTGTCTTACCATCCTCAAAGTAAAGAATTTCTTCCAAATATCTCAGATCAGAATCTCCATAAACTAACTTAGATTGAATTATTGAGGAGATATTTTTTTCAAATGTTCATGTGATTCACTTCTCCCTATTTATATATTATGTTGCTTCTGAAAATCTCGGGAATTTTCTGAAGAAAAGCAGTGCATGGGAGAACTTCAACCCACTTCTGCAAATTCGTGAAACTCAGCTAGTACGTGGGTTATTCAAACTGAATCTCAACATAGAATCTTTTGAAATTTTCTCATCTGTCAAGAATATGCTATTTCATTTAAACTATGAAAAGACTAAATAGATTCCATAATTTAGTAAATATTTTGTCTTCTGACAGCTCCTCTTTTTCTTCTACTCTTTACATTTTTAAGATTTTTTTTCCCCTCCTTGATGTGATATTTTGATGAGACTTACAGGTGGCAAAAGAAGTGATTTGGCAAAGGAGTTAGAGTTTCTTACAGTAATAAATTCCCAAATCTTTTTTTTTTTTTTTTTTTTTTTTCTGATGTAGGTAGTAGGTATTTTTATTCATTTTAGGAAAATAATCTGAATACTTAGTAGTGGCTGGTTGGACTGGGGCTCTTGGATTTGGGCCCCTTCTGAATATGAATGCAAAGCTGAAAAAAGTCATGTTGAATCTTTTAGTTATGTGATGAATCAGAAGGTTCAGAAAAAGTTCATTTTATTTTTACCTTGTAGAAATGTGATTAGCCAGAAACTATGCTTTCAGAACCTGCAAACAGTCCATTTATTTGCCACCATCAGGATGAGGCTCAGAGTTCCAATGAAAACATCTTTTTGTCTGCTAATGTAATGGGTGCTTATTTTCTGCATCTTCATGTTCCTTGGAAAAGCATCAGGGTTTCATTGTAAATCCATTATGTCTCCCTTGGTCAGAAATTATAAATGACAACTAGTCCCAAGGTAAAGAAAAGAAAGTATTATTTTGTAGAGTAAAAAGGGGTTAAATCACTTTTTATCATGACTGTCCTCCTGGTTATGACATATTCAATGTATTATTTAGTTTAAGTGCATGATTAAGATAGAACTGGGGTACTTCTGGGGAGCATTTTCACAGACATTATACTTACAGTACCTCATTCTGTGGTACAGGAGAAAGAAAAATGACATGTCCCTTTGTGAACCTATCCTTTTAAAATTAGGTTATAGATTAGATAGTGGTGTGAGATCCTCTAAGAATTTCTGGGTCAGAGGTACTTTGTTTTCTTTCTTTTATACAGCAAAACCCTTGTATCTTTATTAAAAATTTATTTGCTGTCAATAATTAAATGCTTATTATTTGATCTTTAATGGGGTCATGATTCCCATATTCCCATATTAATGAAATAATGCAAAAGTAAAAAATGCCTTTCAGTTGGAAAAAGTACTTATTATTCTTTCTTTGTTCTGAGTAAAATAGTTTATCTTAAATTAAAAATTTAAAAAATGAATTTTCTTTAATCTTAGAATTAAATTAGTGCTAATTAGTTCTATTTTCTCTACAACATTGAAATGCTAAAGTCTTAGTCATTTCTTCAGAGTATTAATAGTGCCCTTTGGCTGTAATCAAGATAATCTTCAATTAAAAGCAACACAGTTAACTGAGTTACATTAACAGTTATTGTTCTCAAATCACAGGGTTAAGAACACAAATCCTGTGTGTTTTCAGCATGGGTACATTGCAGGGGTGTGTGATGATGCAGGGACCTGTTATTTACATGTCAAAACTAAACAGCACTAACCCAGAATGTTCACTGATGAAGCCCATCAAACAAAGCCTTTCCTAAAGGTGGCGATGTAAACAGAATTCAAAGATGCTGCAGCAAGCTAAAACACTTTCTGGATTTGGTCAATGTTAACATGGTCTCCCCCTGCCCCAGCGCTTTTTACTGTAAACTCTGTAAACTATGGGGCATTTTTAATGAGCAAGTTCTGTTTGCTATTCACTGCTGTTCTCCTTTGGGAAGAGTTAAAGAGCACTTGCCAGTCTGCAATAATTCATCTTACTTTAGTAATATTTTTTTTTCTCAGAAAATTTATTATACAAAACTCATGACAGCAGTAATAGTGGATTTCAGCTGAAAATAGAGGTATTTCTTTCAAATTTCTTATTGTAGCCAATGCGAAGAAATTGTGGTCCCATAGAAACAGGGAAAAAAGTGTTTTCATCTATGCTCTTTCGGGTTTCAAAAGCTAGGCACAGAATATGGGAAAATTCCATTAATATTGTGGTGTTTGCAAACAAAAACCCATAAACATCTTGAGCAAACAAAACTAATGAGGGGAACCGTGCTGCTCGCTAGCAGATTACCACTCCAGTAGTAAAAATATGCTGAGGCTCTGTCTCAGTAAAAGTTAATAACAGTTAGTGAGACAAAAAAAAGTTGGGTTGCAAAAATATTCTTACTGTGTTTCTATGTGCACCTGCCAATAGCACTTCTGTAAATTCCAGCCAGAACAGAAAGCTCTGGGCACTTTGAGTGGGCTCCAGTACCTGGGACTTTACATCAGTTTTTAATACTGGAGGTGACCTAGCAAATGAACATCTCTGTTTATTATGTTGTTGGTTGAGATTTTTTTTTTAAGATTCACATTTTACTAATTTTCAGAGTATGATGGTGATTTTTCTGCATTGCTGCCTTTCAGGAGCTGAAGAGGTAAACGTCGTAACTGAGCAGATTCTGCCAGTAAACCAAATTTAAATAGGTTTCCAGGATTTTAAAATCTGTTTTCTCAAAGAGTAAATGCAGCAAAGATTTTCTTTGAACTAACATTTGTATTCTATGGAGCAAATATCCCTTTTTGAGTTTCAAAATGCTGGCACAGACATTGTATATTGACACTGAGGCAATAAATCAAAAGGGATGGACAAAGATATGAAACTGTACCTTTCAGAAAGAACATTGTGTCTGTACATGTAAAAATAATTGGTTTCTTGGAATGTGACAAAAGCAAATTGAATTTAAAATAGGGTGTTAACAGACAACAAATCTAATTTTTAGAGTATTCCTTTTCTGCTTCAGTCAGGAGGATTTCCTGAGGAGTCATGTATCTTTGGTACAAAATGAAGTTAGGTAGGTTGGTAGAGTTTAATGCTTTCCTCCTCAGAGGAAAATTTAAATCTGCTAACCTTTTCCAGTATGTTACAATGTTTGTCCCAGAATGTGGTTGGGACAAAACAGTCCAAAACACCAAATCCCACTAACAAATTCTTCTGTGATTTAGATGAGGCCAAATAGTTATCTGGAAAACTTCTACAGGGTTTTTTGTCTGTAGAACTCCTTTATAGAATTTGGGATACAGGATTAAAGTACCCTAATTTTTACCCTATGGCCAGTTTGTTGCTTTCCTTTTCCTTCTGTTTGTATGCTTTGTAGAAATTTTAGCAGCCAGGTTTCATGAACTTCCTCTGTACCTAGAGGAAATGACATGGGAGATTTTATGCAAGTTCTGAGGTTTTATGTAAATTTTTAGATGTTTCTGAAGGACAAGGGGTCTGTGTATTCGTAGCGTGGAGGGACAGGGTTAATTTATGTGTGTGATTTTTTTTTTTTGAAAGAGGGAACCTCAATTCCTCTCCTGATTTATGGAGCCTCTTAATTTTCAGTAAAAAAAATTGATTGAGCTTGAAGACAGGAGTATGGCAGGCAGTATTGTGATCCCAGCCATTGAGAATCCCTCACAGTGCAATCAAGACTGATCTGTGTATCTCAGTGAACCTTAGATTATTCTTCATGATATAGGTGATATATGGTGTTTCTTAGTCCCATCTCTTTTTATGAATTATTGTGGTGCACAGAACATAGAATTACCACTTATCTCTCTTGATTTGCCAAGAAACAGCACTAGGTAAGGAAATTGACCTTTAGTATTATTGGATTTATCTGAAAAAGATTGCCAGGATTCCTCCAAATCTTGTTGGGAAACTGTTTAAAATGTGATTCAATTTGTTGTGTTTTTGTTTTTTTTTTCCTTTTTCTCCAGTATTTGGGTTTTTCATGTCTCTGCACAAACAACTGCTCAGATACACATTTTATATGAGTACTTTATTTGCCAATTTTCTTTATTAGACAGAAGGAAATATTAAAATGAACATAAATGTCAGCCTGAAAGCTGTGACACTGTAAGGGTAGTCAGACTGACTAGGTGATCTGAGTCATTACATGTAAAAAAAAAGAGAAAACCAGCCAAAAAAGCCTTTTTTTCCCTAATCACGTTGTGACAAGAATGAGAAAAAAGTGTTTTGTGTCACAAATCTACAGGACCTGTAAATATAAAATTCAAAGTTCATTCTCTACAAAGAAATGAGGAAAAGAACCAAGAAGCTCCACCAACCCCTGAAGCTCTACTTTCAATTAATAGAGCTGTACATTAACTCCTCTGATGTTATTACATTATGAAATTCACAGTAAATTAAAGCAAAACCTGCTCTTCATTGAATTTTTAGTCTAATTTGAAATCAGAAATGAATTAGAAATGTTTATGTGTGTGCAGAGAAGGTAATTTAGTTTTGGTAGCTCACAAAGGAAGGTCCTGAAAACCTGGTCCTGCCTCTGGGTGTGGGCTGTTGTGGCTGTCCCCAGCTGATGAGGAGCTTCACCTGGAATTCTGGCTCTGGCAAAAGCAGCTTAAAAAACTCCTTGCAGTTCAGTATCATTCTCCATTTTTACTTGAAGTGAAGGATCTCTCCCTAGGAAGTTCCTAATCTTTTTTTGATGTTTCAGGCTGTAGTTTAAGTGAAAGTGAAACAATCATTTCCCAGGTATAGTTGGTGATGTGCAAGAATTTGTCTCAAAACATTTCAGGAATTTGATTGACAAAATGAAATATGGTCCTGACGTCAATTTACTGAGATTACTTTTTAATGAATATGACTTTAAAAGCATATGCAAAATTAAGATCAGTCACTAAAAATGCATTTGGATGTGACGTTTAAAGAATGATATACATAATGTATTGGAAATTAACTTTTATAATCTACAGAAAATGATTCCTGTTGCTGGCTCTCTCAATTTGTGAGAACTTTGGCAATGAAATTATTAATTACAAGCAAAGGAAAACTGAATTATGTATTTTTTTATTAATATTGCCTGCGTGCCAGATAATGGCCTCTTAAAATATTAGTGTACATGGTTAGTGAGTTATTTTTGCAGTCAAATCCTACTTATCTTCTACATGCAACGTCCCCCTGAAGTTAAGGAAAGGGTGTGTCTTGCAAAAATAGATTTGTCCAGAATTTTCATGTGTGCTGTTATTCGTAAAGATCATCCTGGATTTGTACTCTGTTTTCTTTCTTTAGATTAATGCTATTCCTAGTGAAGGCAACAAAAAAGTTCACAGTGGCAGTAATGACAAAGTGAGAAGTCCCTTGACTATTACTATATATATAAATTCATTCAGGATATATTAATTTATACTATATTTACCTGCTGTGAGTCTTTTGATGATAAAGCACATCCTTTTGATAAAACATCAAATGTAAAGCTTAAATCAACAGCTGGAAAACTGCTTTAGTTTTCTGCTTTTGAAAAATAGAGGAATCTTGAGAATAGCATTTCAGTGTCCTAACAGTTATCAGGAACATCCTGACTTGCTCCCTGTAGCTGTCCGGTGAAGGACAAGAGGAAATTGGCTTAGTTTGTAGAAAGAGAACATCGCCATTCAGGAAAAAAAAAAACCAAAACAACTCACTGTACTTATACCTAAGCAGGTAAATAACAGTTTTTCCAAAAAGAAAAAATGCAACTGAAAATTTTAAAGAACTAACTGTTAGCTTTCCCAGGTAAATGTTTATTTAAGTACAGGTGGCTCTACCTCAGATCGTGGTTTTAGAAAAAATGATCTACTGAGCTCCTTTTCATCCCTGCAATTGTTTGACTTAATGATTGCAGAAATTTATCAACAAAAAGGTTATTTGCTCTTGTTCTGTTAATGAGAGGTTTGTTATTCTAAGGGAGAAATCTTTCTTCTCTTTTGCTGTCTTCTCTCCTATTTTTATTTTGAAAATGATGGCAACAGTTTCACAGTTTTCTTTTGAGAATGATTTGTCATTTGAAGAAATATCACAGTGTATGTTTGACTTTCTGATATTTCATGAGTCACTGCGCGGAAGAAGTCCTTGTCTTACACAGAGCTGTACTCTGGTAGCAGTAATTGCCTTTATCTCCTCTACTACCTCTAATTGCCCTTAAATGGGAAGAAATGCCAAAAATGCTATGTTTCATGAGACAAGACATATGGACTGCATAGAGTTTAATCTTCTCCTTAAAAAGAGGAGTAGGTGGAGGTATGGTGACTTCAAGGACAGTCTGTGTTATTGCAACCTGTTTCTCTTCAGAATAAAAACAAGGTGAAAGTTTTCCTGGCTAAATCTCAGCTGAAAAACTCATCCTGATATAAGCCTGAGCCTCTTTCCACAAAGAAAGAAAGGGAGAATGATAGAAATGTTCTCTAGCCCGTATCTTCTTGTTTTTCCCCACAGCAAGCATGAGGTTTGTTCCCAAACACATACTGGTTTTCCCTAGGTCTGGTAAATATCACAGCTTACCATGAGTAACTTTAACAACATCTTTGAAAGAACTGGCAATGCTGAAAAAAGTTATATAATTTAGTTGTGCTACTCTTAAGTTGTCTACTTTTTGCAATAAGAAAAAGAATACCCACATGGACAGAAGAGCTCTGCATAGCTGGACTAAAGTGACTTTATCTGAGTGCTTTTGAGAGCTCTGTGTCTGCTCTAACTATGTTGAGTAAAATGGGAAAAAAACCTAATTTTGTATGTAAAAGTAGAATGCTTTCCAAAGGAAAATAAATGAGGGGGTGGGTGAGCCAGTAACCTTAGCATAAAGCAACTCATGCATTATTAATCTAATTTCCTGTAAAGTTTGAACAAAAAGCATGTTGAGACATTTTCTGTGTTCCTTGTTAGGAACATCCTTGTTAGGCTGTGTTCATAATGCCCTCTCCCATTTTATGTAATATATTCTTCAGCCTAAATAAGATATTCCTGAAGCCTCAGGATTTTCACGCCTTCAAAGATCTCTGTTTTATTTCTAAATATTATAGATTTTGATGCACGAGAGGCTTTAAGTTTGGTACCTTAAAGGCTGTTCACCCTTTTAGGTAACCCCCAAGTTGGCTTTCATATTTGCTTATTACCCAAAATTCTTCACAAGAAGCTTCAGCCTGTTTTACAATTAAAGGCTTTGATCATATTTACTGTAGCTACGTAAAATATTTCTGCATGAATGTTGCATGAGTTCAATTTCCGTATTAGACGAGGAGCTTACCTGATATCGAGTGTCTACGTGAATCCTCTTCTAACATAATTATTAAACCTAAACCTTGCTGTTCTCCCCAGCAACCACAGGCAAGAGGGAGCTGCTCCTGTGAACTATCCCACTTCGCTCACTTTGAACAAATTTCGGAGTTGGAACCCAAGACCCTGGTGTCAGATGTTGTAGTATTTCCATTTCTAGATAATCAAGAATTTTTATGGTCTCAGCTTTTAGACTTTAGGTGTACTGTGTGTCTGAAACTCTTTGGATGCTTTTTTCAAATGAGCTTTAAGCTCTGGTGCTGTGACTAGCAGAACATACTGACCAACATACTCATGAGCAGCTTTGGTTATGCTGTGTTCAATCATAGCACATATATTTGTTAAAGATTGCTACATGCCAGTTTCAAATTCCTCCTTTTAGCATGTTTTCAAAATTTTTGTTAAACTTAGGTTTATTTGCTTGTTCAGACAAAAATTCAGAAGAAATACATTGAGAAATATTGAGGTATGGCAAATTTAACTCCATGATTTTGCTTTGTTTGCATAAGAAAATTACTGGATGCACAATGTACCACATAAAGGGCAGGTCTGGCATAGATAACTTTTGAGATCGTTGTGCCCTTTTATGTAAGAGATATACTTAACCAAAACTTTAATTGATTCCTGCTTTAAAAATCAGTATGACAGCTCCTGAGAGCCCACCTTTTTTATTCTCAATATAGTTGTTTTGTTATCTTTTGTTCACTCAGTCTTCCTGAATTATAAGACATAAGTTACTTTTTGAAACTGCATTAACCCATGGGATACATCATGAACTTTATGTAGCTAAAAATTTCGGAGTCACTTTGTTTCATTTGGAAGTGTGCCGAATTTGATTAGAATATCAAACCCAAGTGATGCACTGTGCAATTTCTCACCACCCACCTGCCAGTCCCTGAGCAATCCCTGGCCAGCTTTTCTCCTAGGACACACACTGACCATGACACCACATGGAGTGTCCTTGTGGCCAGCTTGGCTGTCCCAGCTGTGCCCCCTCCCAGTTCCTTGGGATCCCCATCATCCTCGCTGGCGTAAGCTGAAAAGTCTTAGTATAAGCAACAACTGAAACCTCAGTGTGTTATCAACATTATTGTTACCTTAAATCCAAAACTCAACGCTCTACCAACCACTGGGAAGAAAAATAACTATCCCAGATGAAACAAGGACCCAGTGCTGGGATTCTAACATTTACCTTTGAATTGCAAAATACAGGAGATTTTCAACACTAAGAGCAAATTAGTTATCAGAAGGCAGAATCTTTCCGTTTTCCTCATTTTCATGTGATTTTCATCCGTCCTTTCACTGACTTCACCAGTTCCTTCTTTATAAGTTATACTTAAGAAGTGGATAAATCTAGCCTTAAATTTGATATCATCTTCATTCCTAGGACTGATATTCTCATTTATTTTTTTACCAATTAGTTGTTGGTTTATTTTTTTTAATGCAGCTTCCACAGAGCATTCCTCCTCATCTCCTACACTGTATCTGGTACCCAGATTCAGTCTTTCAATTTGGAATTCTCCCAGAAGCAGATGACATTGGTCTTCTGTATCATCCGATTCTTGCTCATATTGCTGGTCATATTTCTCCTATGAAAAGTCTTCTTATTAATTCTTCTCATTAGTCAACTTGGTAAACAAATTACTGCAGGAAGCTTAAAAGCTTGGGTTGAAAGCCAGAAGAGAAGAAAAAGATATCTTGTTTGCAAGTCACTATTTTCCCTTGGAAATATCTGCTCTTCTATCAGGTTGTCATTTGAGGCTGCTAGAAGTTTTTATTACTCAGGGTTAATTGCCTCTGGCACAATAATCTCAGATTTCTCTGGAGAATTACTGATAGAACACATTTTCCTTCTGAAATAAAATTACTTTCCTGTCATTGGAAATGTGTCAACTTTTTAGCACTTCTTAAAAAAAGTAGGATAAATGGCATTAGGACCAGCATTCCTCTGTCTCCTAGTTCTGTTTTTTAATCTCTCCTAAGGATATTGTTTTGGGATATTTTTTTCTGTTTCTAGGTAAAACGTCTCCAGTTTGACATGCCAGTGGAAACTGTGTCATACATTAGTCCAATAAATATAGCTAGTTACTTTCTTGGGTGACTGCTCTTCAGCTTATATGTGTGTGAACACTGCACTGCAAAAAGGTCTTGGATTGCTTCTAATTCATCTGTTTACACAGTTCAGACATAGATCATCTTTCTGGATAGTCACATAATCAGGAATGCTTTTTAGCTGTATGTCTGTATCCTATGGTGTCTTTCTTATAGTGCATTAGGTCACTGAAAGCCTCTTGGAAGTAGAAATCCACAGCCCTGTGTAACTGCTCACAAATCTTTCCAAATAGTTAGTGTATCTTAAATATGTTACTGTAATGTGTCAGGTGAGGAAAATACATCAGCATACTTCATTTTTGTTTTGGAAATACTCTCCCTGAAAGGTGATTTTTTTTTTTTTTTCAGTCAGTGACTCTTCCATCAGTTGGGATGCAATTCTGAAATTTCTGCTTCTGTGCTCCTCCAGGGAAAGGAAATGTGAGGCTGTCACGATCCCAGGGCTGGCAGCAGTAAGGAGGACACGTCTTTTGATTGACTGTGGCGTCTGCCAAAGCCCTGTGTTCACAATTCCAGAGCATGTGGAGGGCAGGATAGAGTTGTCACTGACATCCCCATCATATTTGCAATTAGTAAACATGCTTCTTGTGCGTTCCAATGATTTAGGAATGGGAAAATATATTTTGCCTTTGAACAAAAGCCACTGAAGATTTTCTGAAAAATGCTTGATTGGAAGTGTGACAAATTGAAGACATTTGGAATTTTTCCAAAGAGATTTTCAGATGTTGGGCAGATGTTATTGTTTGCTGACCTAGGACTTTGCAGAATGACAGAAAATAATTTGATGCTCTAACAAAGCATTGATTACACACACTAAATACCCCTGGTAGAGCATTTCCCTCATGGCTTGCACTTCCAGGGTTATGGTTAAACGAGCACCCCATGTCATCAAACATACAGAAGGTGCCTTTGCCACTCCAAGGGGATGATCCCAGCATTTAAATAATGATTTACTGATGCTTTTATTAGAACAATTATTGGTTATTTCAGACTTGAAATGGGCAGATTAAGCTCTGTGAACCTCACAGCTGAAACCTCACAACACTGGCAATTTTCAGTGATTAAAGTAATTTACTTTATCTATAAAATGTAAAGATATTTCATAATAGCCATACAGCAAGTACAGGGAGGTGTAGCTTTCCTGGAGATAATCAGACCTCTGGGGATAAAGGGTCCTGGCTGCACCTCATGCATTGCGAGACCCAGAGGGCTTTATTATCTGATGATTACCACACCCCCATTTCCATGTCTTTTTGCTTAATTAATCACAGTAACATTATTGCCCAACTTCAGACAACAAAAATAATGAGAGGGGCTTTAAAAGATTCAAAGACTTGAGGAAAAACAAGAGATCCCATAGGAAAGTACCCATAGTGAAACTGAGGTTTACAAATCACTGAAATCTATTAAAAATGATGCTTACATTTTGTAAAGTGCCTTCTTTAATATAAATATAATTATGTTTTAAATATTGTAAATGTGTATATACAATATAAAACATATACTTGTTTTGATCAGAGGAGATGAGGTTTAATATTTAGGACAAAAAGAACCCTTTAATATTTTGCAGCCATACCATGTGAGGTTATAGCCATTTGTTATTTTCCTGGGAAAGCTCGCCATATCCACTGTGTTTTTCCTTATTTGATCTACGTACATTTTTATGTCTTCTCTGCCTTTCTAAATGACCAAATAATCATGCAGTTTACAGACATAAATACAGAGTAAAATTTTCAGATATTACGTGTCGGAACTGACTTCTGAAGAAGCTCACATGATTAAATTTCTATTATATTCTAATAATCTCTCCTTTTAGTATATCCTTCTTTGCCACAATTGACAGTTATTCTTCCTGTACCTCAGCATATCTATCTGTAAAACTGGTGCCTGACTTTTTAAAAGCTGAGTGAAACAGGATTAGTTTATGTGTTACACCCTTCCTTACACTTAGCAATATTAGACTGCGGGCAGGAGTCTTTTATTGTAGCTCCAGTCCTATCAGAGAAAGTTTTCTCTAAAGCTGCAGAGCACTGATTTCCTCTTGACTCTGCATTTTAAAAACGCCTTGCTTTTCATAGGACCCATCAAATATTTCTGATAATTTGGATGAAATTTGAATAACCTTTTAGTAGACATAGTAATTTTGGAGTTATAAAATCATCCTAGTCTAGGAAACAAGGTTTTCTTGAGCTTTGAGATTTCCAGAATTTCTTGTCTCTAATACAAAATATAGCAGATCTGCACAGCACAGCCACTGTGGCTGTATTTTGAAATGGAGGCTAGTAAGGTAGGTTATGTTTCAGTCATCAGTGTCCGAGGCACAGGTAGTCTAAACTGGAAGACAAAATGAATTTTCAAATGATGCTTTCACCTTTTCACTCAAACATCAGCTCATTTAGGTGTGGGTGGTCAGTTCCTGGAGACTGGAACTCATGTTGACCTGCCTCATTTGGACAGGCAGCTGACTCAGATTTGGGGGTCAGGAAAAAGGCTAGACTATTTCTCATAACCATTCTAGTGCTCCTCTGATTTTAAATGAAGGAAGAGCCATCTTTTTCATAATTCACTGTAATAATATTGACTGCTTTCATCTCATGGTGATGTTAAAACCGTTCTGTAATCCCATCAATGGAAAAACACATAAAAACACTTATGTGTTTTTTTTTTATTGTTGTGCTGCAACAATACCTCTTTCTTTAAAAGACTCTCATAGTGTACTTAAAACTTCTGACCAATGTGTTTGAATTTTAGTCATCAATTTATCTTCTTTGAGAGAAACAAAACCAAGCTTCATTAGGGAAATTCTTAATATGTGCACCTGTAGGGTCTACGATTCCTCTAGTGATAGTCAGTTTCCTAATTTAAAAATATTCCTCTTTTTTTGGAGTCAAGGATCTCAGTAGTAGAAACATCAGATAAATAACCGCAGGTATTTGATATCTAATTCAAGTTGAGATGCTCCTTTTCCCTATTCATTATCTGATAGACAGAAAGGAGAATATCCATCAGGGGAAGATTTTGCTGTGTTCTTGGCTCTGAAACTTGGTCTTGACATGATAACACTCTCACAGGGCAGTGTATTGGTAACTGTCTTAAACTTTGTAATCAAAAAGGTGATTTTTTTGCTTTTGAGTCAAGATAATATGCTGGAGAGCAACATGAACTAGGTAAGAAAAAATAAATGTCTAGCCATGAAGAGCTGTAAGTGGTCCATCCATGTAACATTTACATACACTGCATTCGATTTTATAACTTTATCTCAAATCTAGATTTTGATGAGCATCTAGATGAAAGATAAATGGAGAAAATAACCAACTCAAACTCACCTGTTTGAATCAGTAACTTTTAGTCTTACAGCTAAAAGAAAAAACTCAAAATCACATTAATAATGTTCCCAGAAGCTCTAAGGTGTGCTGCAGAAAGCATGAAATGCTTTGGAAGCTACTGACATTAGCTATCAAACGGATTCCAGTGAAAAATACAGGTTCATGCATTGAAAAAAAAAAAAGAAATCCAAAACATAATAGCAGGAATAATAACAGCCAACCAAAAACAAAAATGAGAGAAAGGGTGAAATTACTGTTTTGAGAAATACGCATCTAGCATTTTCAATATTAAATTCTTATACCATCCCCATCTCAGTATCTTTCAATTTGCTTTAATTTGACTTAATATTTTGTAGTTACATTGATGTTTATTTTGAAATTTATTACCACTCAGCTCCATAGCAAAATCCCGTCACGTTTTTTCCTTTTCCATTATTTCTGCACCAAAAGTGTTGATTTTGAGATGTGACTTAAAAAGTTTGATATATTTATGCAGATTTTTGAATTGCAATTTTCAGACAAGAAAATTGTTGGTCTTGCACTGTCAGCCAGTGGTCTGTTAATGATACAATGCATTTTTGAATTTTCATATGGATTTTTTTTTCTCAAGTAATTGCCAGGCCAATATTGAAAATACTAGGCATTTTCTAAAACCCCACTTTTAAGGTCTCAGATATTTACTTTCTTATTCCCAACACGTCATGTGTAGGATACTCATTCCAAACCACAGTCCTGTAGTCACTCCCAATACCTTGACATTGCTTTTGGAATTATTTCAAGGAAAATGATTCCTCCTGATATTTGGCTGCATTTGGAAGTATACAGATTTTTTTCTTAGCTTAGGCTCTCCAGTAAACACAACAGGCTGAGCCACAAGTCAGTATTCTGGGAAGGCCACTGTGCTCCCTGCATCCTGCTGTCTGAAGTTCAGTTTTATGGTTTAGTCAAGGTGTGATAATAGCCCAAATTCATGTAGGGGGCAGGAAATATGTTCAGAAGGGGTAAATTGGTGGAATTTGGGGGGAGTGTGGAGGGGGAATTGGAAGAAAGTATTTCTCCACGTAAATTTACAGGCATGGAACCTCTGTGAATGAAGCTCTTTCAGAAGTGTTACTTGGATATAAGCTATATATAGAACCAAACTGCCCTGGTCCTGTTTTCTTCCCTCTGAATATATAATTGAAAGACCCACATGTCCACTTTCAATTTGATAATTTAAAGCCTAGTGTCAGAAAACAGAGCAATGGATGGAAATTCATGTGATCACTGCTGCTGCATCCTTTTACAAAAGACAGAACCATGAAAGATATGCTAATTGTCCATAATTATACTTTTAGATGGTTACTTAAATACCTGTCTTTTTCACACTACAGGCACAAAGTTAGTATACCTCAGATATGCTAATAAAAACCAAATGTCTGTGGTTTCTGGCAAAATAAAAGCTCCAGTAGTTCTCTGTGTGTGCTCTATACAACTGTTAGGCAATGTCATGATGCTTGCCGAGACAAGCTTGGATAAAGCTGCTACAGTATAAAGATTAAGGCTATTTTACATTCTTTGATTTTTATTTAAATGCTCCCTGCATTTAAACTACTGTATTGCTAATTTTAGCTGATGTATTAATACACGTGTCTCAGATATTTATACATACAGTATGAAACCCAAGCGAGATGGCAAACGGGGTGTATGATTCTGTATGTCTGGAGCATGCACTGCTTCTTCTATGTAGTGGGTTTGTTCACAGGATCCTATCCTCAAGAGGATTTGCAAAGTGTTTACATTATGAACTAAGTTTAGACATATCTTTACAGAACCTCCTTAATTAATGATGATTGTTAATGAGAGTCAAAAATCCTCTCTCCATTTAATTTCAGATGTTGTCACTTAAATCCAGAGTGGCTGCTGCTCCTTACATGCCTCCCTACCACTTTTATTAGCACTACTGAGAAAACAGTTTCAGCTCTATGTTAATGGTGATAGAACCTGACCCTCTGTAAATGAGACGTGAATTTTCATAAAGACTAACGGATGCCAAGGATGTGAGGATTACTGCCTTTTTGCTAGCTGTTCCTGTAAAAGTGCATAGGAAAATCATGCCTCTGAGTTCAGGGTATTCCACCACCAATGTGTAACAAGTAGATGTTACTAAATTCAGGGTAGTAAACTGATTCTAAGCTGTGCTCCTCTTGCTCTCCAGAGACCTGAAAAGATCAGAATTAGGCTTTCAGTTTTGATCTAACTTGTAATTTATTCTCCAGCAAATAGAACTTACTTCTAGAAAATTATGTCTATATTGTGTCTTTGATTTTATTCTTCTGAAAGTACTTTATTACAGATTTCTCTTCCTAATCAGACCCTCATTTTGTGTATTTCATGTGTGTCACTCAAAACTCCACCTTCCTCAAATTAATTACAGATCAGATTGATTGTACTTGGTAATCGAACACTTTATCTTAATTATCTTACCATTAAACCTAGTGTTCTGAGAGAAAGTGTGCCACCAGATTTTAAACCTTTCTTGTACATTGCAGAATAATACAGTCATCAAGGTTATTTCTATAATTTTAAGGATTTTAAGAATTTTTTCTCAATCTATTCAGCACATAGATGAATATTATAACTGTAATCTCCCAGGCCTGATGTCCTTGGATAAGGAATAAATTGGAGAGTGGGTAAAATTGGACTTTTTTTACTGTCTTGATATGTGGCTGAGTTGCACTATTATTGGTATATAAGTACTTAGTGTTGTTTGTCTATATGTCTATTATAATTGACTTTAGATTTCATATAGACACTTCTTATTAGTTTAAAGAGGTGTATCAATGTGTGCCAAATAATTATCCAGGCTTGATTACTTTGGAAGGTTTCCCACAGTTTTTGTAAGACTGAGTGACAATTCTTTGATAATAATCAGAAGTGGATTCCCGTTTTGATTCTCATACAATGCACACAGTCCCTTTCCAGTCCTCCCAATGTTAAAGAAAGAGAAGGGAAATGATTTTTTAGAGGTTGAAGGTTTTTCTGCTTCTGAGCAGAATATCTGACGTCTTCTCCATTATCTTCTTGCTACTTAGAACTACTCGCACAAGTGTAGGTTCATGTTATTCATAGAGATGAAACTGTTGTCTTCCTGTGCTCGTTTCACTGCAGCTCATTTCAGCAGCCCTGCTCCTATCCTAAAATAACTAAGGAGTGCATTTTCTGTAGTAAGCACAGAAGAGATCACGTCACAGATGCACTTTACAGAAGCCTTGAAATTGGAGTGTGGGTCCTTGGAAGCACAACAAAAGTAGTTCCTCTCTCTGCCATGTATGGTTTTGGGTGATGCAAAAACTTGCCTAACTCTTGAGATCTCTGAAACGACAGCTAGGTTTGTAAAGGGTTTTACTCAAGCAAAGCTACAAAACCCTTAGGCGTGTCCTAAGTATTAGTAATACATATAAAAAAACAGGAATCCACTCTGGACAGTCTGAGGGCAATAGGGAAGACAATTTGGCAGGTGAGGCATTCTTTGGTAGAAGTATAGAATGCTGAACTGCAATGCTTAGCTGGGTCTCTGTGGGCCATCAAGAACACATAAAGACTGCCAACACTTCTTATAGATCTTTTCACAGATCCTATTACAATTCACAGTAAAGGGATCCTCTACCTGTCTTTCCTGAGGGGTCCAATTAAGGTGAGGATTTATTCAAGACTAGTGCAGACCTGGGGCTTACACAGTGCAAATGTGAGAAGAACATGATGCTTCTTCTCTTTTATCTCAAGAGCACTCCCTGTGCAAGATCTCGTGCTAGCTGTTAATCTGAAAAAGGATTTTCTAGTTGGGAATTCTCCCACTCACTGCTTTATAACTTGTTATACTTCACATAATTATATAGAGAGGGAAATGAACTTATTTCTTTCATCTCCTAATGGCTATCCAGACAAGTGTCCTCAGAACCTGCTAAGGCATTTGAACCAGGATACTTTGCATGTCAGATGAATTTTCCAAATGCTGATCTCTGAGGAGGATGTCCCTTCTGCTATGTTCTAAGAATAATTTATCCAGCTGCCTTTTCTTTATGCTGATGAGACAACTTTTAAGCTGTGGATTTCACATGATGTCAAAGGATGGAACTTTTCCTATAGTAACCCTGAGTGTATAAATGCCCACTCATCTCATGTTTACCTCAAAGATGTCACTTTTTTCTTGTGCAGTTTTTGGTTGTGATTGTTCCCTAATATGCCTGGCTGCGCTGCAGAAGCTACAAGGAAAATTTGCTGTGAGCAGCCCCTCAGTCTGTAGTATACATAAAACAGCAGTGCTGTGACTGAACCTAAGCAGAGGTGAAGGAGAAGATCATACCAGAGCTGGCAGCACAGTTTCCTGAGCAGAGCACAAACAGGGTAGGGAACTCTGGTCATCCATTTGTAGCAGCACAGAAAGCTCAGGGTTTCTCCTCTATTAGATATTGTCAAGCCTTCATGAGCATTAGAAGTTATACATTACAGAGGTGAATGCTGGCTGGTAATGCAACACCATTTTGTTTTATTAATAATAAGATAGTAATGGAAGAGTGAGTAACGCCAGAGTATTAAAAAAAAAAAAAAACAACCCACAGAGCATGCCAGGGTGGATAAACATAAGTGAATTGTTGTGATAAAAGGAATTTATTTCTCCCAGTGAATATTCAACTAACATGTAGAGTTTGCAGTTTAAGTTTGTTTCTGTCAGTTGAACACAGATTTATATAACTGTGCTTACAATGCTTTAGTGTTCATATTCTTATTTTTGCATTGTTAGATTTAAAGAATTAAGAGAGAACTTTGCAATTTGCAATTAATGACATTTGGTTTTATTAAAAGTAAGTAGAGAACCATATCAATAAAGAATAGACATTAAGATTATGAAGAAAATCATTTGTCAAAATCCTTGCCTGTAAGCAGCCTCTGCTTGGAGGTTTTATTGACCATATTATCTTGGTTATTTAGGGAAAGACATATGATCTGCTCAAGGTAAATAGCTTGAAAGCATTTCCACCTGCAGCTGAATCTGTTTATGTGTCGGTGTAGTTGGGGCCTTCAGGGCTCCTTGTAGAGCCTGAGGCAGTGTCTTACATAGCACAATGTTACTGCAGCCACTCATTAGTTACCACTGCAAGAACACCAGGATAAATATATACCAGTGAGGGGACTTAATTAAGGGAGCTGTCTGTACCATTAATTTAATGAACACCAAGTTGGTCAGCTATTTTGAAAGACTTGGGTGTTCCTATACATTTTTCATTTCTGTAAACTGAAAATTTGGAGAAAAAACAAGGCATTGCAGAATGCAAATGAATTCAACCTGTTAGACAGAAGTGACTGATCCTGGCAGCAGTAAATCATTGGGCTGTACTTTGCACCCAGATGTGGACACCTGTGAATCCAGGGGATCAGCAGGGATGCAGAGGGATGTCACCACACAGATACAGAGAGGTTGTTGGATATTAGATTTCATGGAATCAGTTTTCCACTGGCATTATAAATCACAATAAACTTCCTTACCCTGCTCTGTAAATATGACTTGACACCAACATGGTATTATGAACTGTTAATAAAAGTCTGTGCATGCTTTGCCACCAGGTAGTAAAATTACCAAAGTAAAATTACCATGAAATCTGTGTTTTGGGTAGACTTGTAGTGGTAATTCAAGCAAAGGTGTATTAAATTAGAAAACTGTCTTACAACTTTTGTCTTACAACTAGTTGGTCAAATGTTTTAATGGTACTGAATTAAAAAAAAAAAAAAAAACAACTCTTATACCCAAAGTTAATTTTTAAAGTTTATCCTTTTTCTAATAAGTAAATGCATGTAACAAATATCCTCATTTTTCTCATGCTCACTTATTTGCTTCCTAGAACAGCTTTTCTGTCTTTCTACTTCAGGCATTCTGGGGAAACTTCCACACTCTGATGGTGTGACCATAATAAATGGAATGCAATAGAGTCCTTCTCTAAGCCTACAGTTCCTGGGTGCTATGATAAAGCATATGCTAATAGAGTGTGTGAGCTTATTGGGAGTTCTTGAAAAATGCCATCTGCTTCAATTTTTGCAGCTGAAAGTTATATTCAATCAGAGGTAAATTTTTTATATGCTCAGTCTAGTGCATGGAAAAATATGCCTGAAATTAAAAGTTTACCTAAACTCTGAGAAACCCTTTTTGCATCTAGTTACTTTTGGAGGTTTAACCTAAGATTTCAAAGATGATACTGGAAAGGAGCCTGATCTACATATGCAAGTCCACTCTCAAAGTACTCCGTGGTTCATGAAAATGCCTCCTTTTCACTTGAATGCTTGGAAACAGTCTTTAAGTATGAAAACTAAATGAACTGAAGAGCAACCCTATATTTTGCATCTGACTACTCCGTGAATCTATATTCCTCATCTGTAACAGACAGTGTTAATGCTTAAAATCAGCATGACTGCTAAAACCAACCTCCACAAAAATTATTTAAAGATTTAAAGCAATAGTAGATGGTAAAAAGCATCTCACTTTCACCACACTCCAAATCAGGTTTTCTGCATTAATTTTCTTGTATTTAGATATAATCTGTCAATAGATCTTTTACATGCTTTTGGGGAAACTAAAACAATTAGCTCAATTTGTCAATAAAAAACAGAAACGAACTAGCTTTGCTGCTAATTTATTGAAAGAGAGAGACTTATCTATTCTTCCTTTTTAACAAACTTTGACCACACTCGGTCTGGGGAGCTCCATACAAAAGATATACAGGACTGGAAAAAAATAACTGATTAAATTTTAACCAGCTGCTGGGCAGATAGTTTGCCTGAGGCACTTTTGTCAGTTTCAAAGGGTCCTTTTATTAATTTTGCATTTTGTATTTTGTTAGTGGAAAGAGCTGGCTCTGTTGGGACTGCCAAAAGCTATAGGCAGCGAATCTTACAGCAGCAAAGAGGAAGCTGTAGAGCATGCCAAGTAGATTTAGCACACTGAGCACTCTAAATTACATTTGTTTTATCAGTTCTAAAAATATATTAACTTCAGGTGTAAGTTCTTTGAATAAAGCCTTAAAGCTAGTACATTCAGTTCCTCCTCTGTTTATATAAGGCTTTTATTTTGTCCATAAAAATAAACCACTGTAGTCTTTGCCAGATAGCTACCCGTGTAATTTAAATCTTTCCTTCCTATGATTGTTGGTGCATTCTTTCTTGGTCTGTTTTCTTTCTCACACTGAAGTTATGTTCTCACTGAAAAAAAAAGTACTGTGAGGTTTATCTAGATCCCTCTCACATTCCACAGCATTCAGATGCAGCTTTTATAGCCAAAAATATTGATGTCTAAGTGGAGTCAATATTTAAATAAACATGTTCTGCTTTCATGTGAATGGAGCCCAGCATCTGTATCAGCATGTGGAAAGTGCTGCATGTGGCATATTGCTCAGACAATTTGTGAACAGAAGTTAGAACTCAGGGGTTAAATGGAAAACACAAACCTCTCTTGTGATGCTGGGAATTTCACAAGTTCCACTCAGGCAGCTTCAAACAGCATTAAATACAAAGGAAAAAAAGTATGCCCTCAGGCTAGAATTTGCAGAAGACTTACCTGCAGTAGAATGGAGCTAAAATTAAGCCCGAAGACAAAGCATTTGGGCTTACATTTAGAAAATTGAATGGCAAAGTATGTAATTTTAGAATGCATATCATACTCTTTGTCTAGTTTAGTTGCATCTTTTAAGATAGTCTCTTTTTTGCTCCCACAAAAAAATTCTTTAGCCCAAATCAATATATGATAGTGTTACTACTGCATTATTTAATGTGTTCTACAAGTATTTTTGTGTGTGATCCTGTGATGGCAAACCTCATTGGTATCACTTATACATAAAGGAGCATGTTCTTGCTGTTCCTGAAGGTAATAGTAAACTTGATAGTAGCAAAATTAACTTCACAGGAGACAACTGAGCCCAGACTAATTAAAAACCCCAATAATCCATAACTTTTGCAACAAAATGTATTGTCAGGTTTTGAGTAGTATTAAAAAAAAAAAAAAAAAAAAAAAAAAAAAAAAAAAAAAGCTTATACTCTGATTTACCTAAGCTTAACTAATATGTATAAGGGCAAAATAACCCTCTGAAAAACCCCAAACAATAGAAAAACAAAACCAACCTGGAAAAACCTTAAATTGTATCAGGAAATCTTTATATTGTGCCAGTTTCTCCTTCTGTGATTAAATGAAATTCTATTCAGGGATGTACCCAAGTAAGAAGAGGAAAAAGATGACTTGGGACTGGTGAGTCTGTCAACTCAGCTGTGCTGTGTGAGAACACTGAAATTACTTACCTTTCAAGGTTCATCTGAAGGTCCAGCTCCGGGCATAAATAAATGCTCAGCTTATGAGACACAATATTTCTGTGAAGGTCTAAGTTCTTACATAAGTGTTTTATGGAACTGAGGACAGATAACTGAGCATTTTCATTGAGTTCATCACATGGAACAATGCTGGAGCTGGAAGTGCTGGATGGGAACAAGGGGGGATTCGATTCTGGGTGGCATAAAACTACAATAGTACAGTCTCTGCTATGCAGATAACAGCTAACTCTCCTATATAATTAGGCAGCAGAGTGGCTACAAGCCATCCAAACTCTGTGTTCACAATAGCTTCCTTCTTTGACTTTGTTACAAACCAGTACTGAAACAGACAATTCCATCAATGCAGTAACCTAAACGAAAGCAGAAGCCTCTTCTTTCTTTCATTACTGCATGCTCTCTGTATTGCTTAAAACAACTGAAAGCAGTTGCTGATGAGAAGATCTAATTCTGTAGTCCCTGTGGAACTTTGGGAATGCCAAGGAATACAGTATGCTGGCTTTTGAGTCAGCAGAGATTTATATATTGTGCTTAACTTCAGCTAAGTAATGTGTACATCTTGCAGGCTCGGAATCAAAATTTCTGCCCTAGTGTAAACCTGCTGCGCCTTTGCAGTTCCATCTAAAATCATGAGGGGATCATTCCTCTTTGTAACTGAGCAAGTAAGTTGGTAGAATTTCAGACTGTGGCAATGCTGGAAAGCAAGTTGTTTTTTCATGTCTTGTGTCCTTCCTCTATCTTGACTATAAAGCAGCAGTTGTTTGATATTAGAATAGAATTTTCCTTTTCAACTAAGCAAAATGATTTATTCCTGAGTTGATTAATTATCTAAGTGTTATATTTTGAGGCAGTGTTAATATTATGAAAACAATTCTGCAAACTTTCCCTTGTTTTCTCTCTATTTTATGTTCTATAGTAATAGATGCCAGATCATTGCCAGATGTTCAGGCAATGATAAGTAACAAGTGAAATTGGACAGTTTCATAAACTTGGAGACTGTATTACCAAAACTGATCAGTGAGCTTGGACCTGTTGTTTTGTATATTCCTAATTTACCTGAGGCTGATGTGTGATGTAGTATATGACAGTAATAGGACATATATTCAAATATTCCCCTAAAACTAGTGCTGCTGGTCAGCCATCCTCCCTGCCTCTCTGGTGGTATCTGAAAGGCTGCTGGACCAGGTTGCAAGTACTTTTTACTCGGCATTTCTTTGAGCTGCCAAATTCCTTCTCACTGACTATTGTAGCTACCACACTTGTACTGAAAAGAACCTGAGTGACTCTGCATAAAAAAGTTTTCCCAAGAAGAAAACAGCAGTAGAAAGAACAGGCATGTGATTTTAAGAATGAAAATGATGACTACTATGAAAAAAACTCTACCACTTGTGGCCCGTGTATTTCTTGCTTCAGATATCTTTCCCAAGTTGTCCTAAACTTCTAAACATTAGTTGGGTGAAGAGTTCAATATTCTCTCATTTTGTTCTCATTAAATGATGAGATGCATTGTCTTACTGCTGTGAAGTCAGATCTTGGCATGATTCTTTCAATTTACCTCTGCACTGGGTTATTAACGAGGACTTTTTCCTCCTTTAAGTTCCCTTTCATGTACAGTGACATGCAGGTACACAAGCATTCAAGACTTAACATTTTCCTGTGATGTCCCATTTAAATTAGGGAAAATCACTCTAATGATTAAGGGGAGGGAACACAAAAGCAGCGTGAGCTTATCTGAAATGAATTCTTCTTTAGGTTTCAGTGACTACCTCCTGAAAAGTTATTACAGTGTTTTATCTGACTCTACATGCAGAATAACACGACTCATTGATATTTTATCAGAGAAGAAATGTATGCCTCCCATTGTGCCGCAGGAACAAGCAGGCAGCTGGTTATGCCTACCCACTACTCTCTTCACCCCACTTTTGAACCTGAACATGCTGGACTCCTCAAAATGCCCTCACTGCACCAGTGTGGTGCTGAGAGAAGGCAGTTGTATGTGCCTTTGATTCCGTCATCTTACAGAGAGAACCCCACAGGTGAGACAAAGGCTAAGATTTTACTAACTTTTCATTATTACCCTCTGAATGGCCAGCACAGAGGTTTATGCAATAGCCAGGTGCCCCATTGTATCAATACTCTCCAGTGGCAGAACACTTCCCATAATTTTTCAGTTGCTCCTGTTAAAGGTCCTGAACCCCCTGTATAATATCAAATAACCTCTTTTGTCACACAGCAGATCCAGGCATCTAGAAGACTAAAAAAGTACAGCAAGATTTTTCAGTGCTAAAGCTATATTCTGCATGTTTTGGCTGGTTGTGATATCCAAGTACTTAAAGCTGATGATTTAATCTAAATAACATTAAATTGAAAGTGCAAGGTTAAACTTTTAGAAAGGAAATAATTACCTTGTGCACACAGTAGTCAAATCATTCCCTCCGTAATCCTGAGTGCCGGATTTACTTTGAACTGGGGATAGAGAACTCATTACAGAAAATTTCAAAACCAGCTAGCAAATTGTGGGTTCAAAAGTATCTCTAAAGTAAACTGCTGAACGAGATCATCAGAAGATAAGAGGTGTTTAAGAGACATTGATTTTTTCTATGGCTGGCTGCAGAACATAAGGAACATTCACAGTGCTCTGCCTTAGAAAGTAGCTTCAACCCAAAAATTTTAATAAACACCTGTGGTTGCTGAACATCTTATTTTACCTCTATTTTATAATCTCCCTGTCAAAACATAAATTTGAGATGTACAGTGGTCAATTGAGTATAAAGATTTCCTTTCATGTAGCAGTAAAAATATAAAAAACTTTGGGGTTTATTTTAGTGGCACCAAGCAAAGCATGATTGCTATTTACAGGTTTGTTTTACTTTTCCTCTTCTTTATGTCTAATCCAGGATCAGGCCCTGGTTTGATATCATAACTTGCAGTACTTCTTTTTATTGAGTGTGTATAGAAAGTTTGATTTTAAAAAAATGCAGCTAGACTTCCAATGAAGAATGTGAATTCCCTGACTTAATATATTTAAAAGCATAAAGAGTAAAAGGCAATATCAGTGTCTTCATTCTATACCTAGGCACGAGGTGAGTTTCTTATCTCTCTTACCTTTACATTACAGTTCATCTTCCTTCCCAGTATTTACAGAATTTGTATTAATTTTGATAACTGACATATATAATATGGCTTTCAGGAAGTTGCTTCAAATTAATTTCTGCTTAACAAAGTAATTACAATCACTCAGCCAAGTTCTACACTTGTTTAAAATCTGCCTAGTCCTTGTGAGTTAAATGGACCTTTCATATCTGTTGTGTAGGTATGTTTATAACAGAAGACACAGAATCTTCATATAAGGAAACATAGTAATTATTTTTAATAATTATTTTGTTGTAAAATGTTTTATTTCTCTTCTATTTACTGGCCAACCCAAGATAATCAGTGTGAAATGTGCATATATAACTCTATAAAAATACTATAACAAATATAATGTTCTTGGGACTTGGGTTTTCTGCCTAGTTTGGGAATTCATTTCAGGTTCTTTTATTTTCTATTTAATAGCACCAGTTTGAAATTTGTCTTGGCTGAGACTTTTCTTTGGCAGGTGGGGTTTCCAGTGTTGGTTGTTTTAGTCTGCACGATCACAGGATGATAGAGTGGCCTGGGTGGAAGGGACCTTAAAGATAATCTTGTTCCAAGCCCCTGCCAGGGGCAGGGACACCTTCCACTAGACCAGGCCCAGAGCTCCATCCAGCCTGGCCTTGAGCATTTCTAGGGATGGGACATCCAGAACTTCTCTGGGCAACCTCTTCCAGCATCTCCCCACTCTCACATTAAAGATCTTTGTGTGGTTTGAACTGCTGCTTATTGGTGTGCTTTGATTTTAATTTTTTTTTTTTTAATCTATGTGGGGTTTTTTTGTTTGTTTTGTTTTGTTTGTTTGCTTGTTTTGTTTTTGTTTCGAGGGTTTTTTGGTTGTTGTTTCTTGGTAACTAGCTCTTCATGAAAGTAAGAAAAATTGACAGGAAGTGACCAAAATAAGACAGATAAAGCTTTAGAATACCACACTGAAGGCTTTTCCTTGCTTTAAGTCCTGAGATAAGGTTCTTTAGTGGTTTGCTTTTTTTTTTTTTTTTTTTTTTTTTTTTTAATATAAGAAATTGTTGTAAAGAGGAAAATACTGATGATTGGATCTTAACTTGTAAATTGTAGTCACATTGCCTACTCAGGTATTACTACTGTTTCTGGACAATTAACATACTGTCAGTGCCAGAGGTTTGCTTTCCTGAAACAGCAAGAATAAAATCAGTGTGAAGTCTATGAGAGGTTAAAAAGGCAGTTTCAATCCAGATGAATGAAGTAGATGCAGTGGAAGAAATATTAGGAAGAGAAGACCAAACTTGGGGAAACAAAAAAGGCAAAGGGTAGGTAAAAAAAGCCAAGATGTAAAAAGATATTACTCAGGTAATAATGAAACAGGAACCATAGAGATAAAATTAAATAGGTATCAATTAACAAATTAGCCTGGTTTTGCACTTGGACATTTGGGGTCCAGTCAGTGTGTAATTAAAAAAAACCCTCATTTAATTAATATTAGGCATCAGGATGCAATATGGTTCCTAATAAAGTATTACAGCACAAAATTCTGAAAGGCATAATAATCCTGCTTGTTTTTTTGTTTAGAGTTCAGAAAGTCTTAAATAGATCCAAACTGTCTGGTAGGTCTGAAAAATCCAAGGATGTATTGTTATTGTTTAAATTTGTTTCCTGTGGGGAAAAGGTGAATCCCTATTTCTTGGTTTATATCAAGGACTAGAAGAAAAAGATTCTTGTGAAGTTGGCAGCTGAATGAAATGGAATATTAAATCATAGCCCAGATAAATCTGCTTTACAATCTAGTCTGAGTACTCCTGCTAAGTGAGTTCATTTGGCCTGCGTGTGTGTTTTACACAGCTGAACACAAGGTCTCATGTCTAGGAATTCAGGTATATTAGTCACACTCAGGAAACAGGAGACCTTATTATAAGGTAATAATATTGCCTGAAGTAGCAGTATTGAACTTTTGGGCAGTGATTGCTGAAGACTTGGGGTTTTTTATAGTTAATTCAATATTTTAATAAATGCATATTCATTAGGATTTTAATACCCCTAGTAGCCCAATAGAAAGGGATACTGCTAATTGGATCCATACTCAGAAAACTTGAGTTCTCTAGGTGGAACAAGTGGGAAACACAGATTTCAAATGTTACTCCACAAAAAGGTATTTCTACTCCGCATCTTTTTCTTGCTGCCTCACCTACCCAGTGGGGGTCACAGTTTAGTGACAAAGTTTGGTAACACTTGGATGATTTCAACACCTAAAATTTGAATCTCTGCTGTTAAATTGGCTTGGTGTAAGCGTGTAAAGCAGAGCACACACACTCGGAGCATACATGCTGCCTTTGAAAGATACTTGTTCTAGTAATAGCTTTAATACACCACTCTTGGCAGTTCCTGAAGGAGGAAAAGACTTGAAATCTACATTGTTATGCATTTCAGCCATACAGTCATGTGTACTTGTCCTGTACATGAAGTTTTCCATGTAAACAAAGATGGAAATGTGTGAATGTTATTTAAATCTCTTGGTTTTTCTAAAATCAATATGAAAGGTTAAAATTAAAGGGTTGCAAAACCAAGCATCTCTGTGAACTAAATTCAGTTCAGGTTAATCCTATATTGTCCAGTTGACTAAATAGAATAAGGTTCATCTGAAGTTGTCCATAATCAAACTCTGATTCTCACCTTTTATTGCCAAAGTTGTCCTGTTCAGATGTACTAATATTCTGTAAGTACAGAGCTGTTCTGGCTCCACTTCATGTTCATTTTACAGATTTCAAAAAGAATTTTCATGTCATGCTGGCATGTGGGAGAAAATCTCATGCAAGTTGGATGAAAATTGGGAAAAGGAAAGGTAAAAAGTGTTTTAAAAGGAAGGTGTACCCAAACATGTCACTCCTAGTGAGTCAGCTGTTGAAGTGGACGATTATCAAAATGACCTCCTCCTTCAGGTATTAAAATGGTTGTCCAGAAAGTGCAGGGAGACTGGAAATAAGGAATGGTCGCCAGGAACAAAAAACACTTCCCCCCCCCCCAATTAACTGTGAGTTAGGATGCTGTGTTTGAATAGGAGTTAATCACACCTAACGTTGGGGCTTGGATACTTGGTGAAGTCTCTTTTCTGTGTTGTAAATCCCATACATTAAAGAAAATGCCCACTGGGAAACAGAAACCAGCCAGATGTCTAAAACTAAGATAAGAACAAAACCAGAAGAAAAAAAAAAGTACTGGTTCTTCACAAAATTGAGCAATTGAACAACTTGAGGATTGGAGTTACGGACTTTTTAGTTTTATTTTCTGTTTCACAAAGAAACTCACCCATAATGAATAGCACTGATTTGACAAAAGTTAATGAGTGGAATGGATAAAAGCTAGAGATGTCTATTTTGCATTACAAAACATTTTAATGTTGTTTTTTTTCTGATTTGGAGCAAAACCAAATTAAACATTTAATGTTTCAGAACTTTTCATTATATGAGGATATCATGTAGAAGAAAGGCTGCTTTTTTGAAAATGAAATTTTCCCCTCTGTGTGTATTTTTCAGTTGTGCCTAACTTTTATTATGCCTACAATATTTTAAACCGTATAGCTAGAATCAAAATATTAAATTAATTTGCTATATTTACATATAGCTCATTTAAGGACAGCTGCTTTTCATTGAATGCTATTTGAAACATCCCTGCTATTTAGATTTCTGCATATTCTGGTACATTGGAAAATTTTGAGTATGATTAATCTTTATGGGTATAAAGTTTTCAAGATAACTGAAAAAAGTTTGACATGATAGCATATGCTTAGATAGTTCAGACTAAACCTTTCTAAATGTCAAAAAATTATTATTTTTTTAATATAGACAAATAAAACATTTCCCCTGGGAAAGATCACTTAAGTATATGGGAAAATAAATCTAAGTCAAAACCTGTAAAAATGTTATCGGGGGAAAAAAGGTTTTACTTGGCATTAGTGGAATTTCCTGACTGAAACTTTTAGTACATAATTAGGAAAAAAGTAATTTATATTTGGATGCTTATGGTATCAATAGATGTTTTCTTGGAATGTTCTCTGTAGAAAAATGTTTGAAATGTCTGCATAAACCAAGAAAATGGTGCTGTCTGGCTGTGGATAAGTTACAGTCCTGGTGCAGCTCTCAGTCAGTAGAATACCATTTCTACATTACTCACTGAAACAGTTTCAGCTGTAAAAGGTACCATCATTTCAACCTCTGTGTAGATAGCAAAAAGCTAATCACATGAGTTAAAAGTATTGGCAAATTAATATCTGGCTGCACAAATAATAAATATCTTGACATCATGGGTTTAAATGCTTTCTACAATCAATCCAATGGCTTAGATTATTTACCTTATGGGTCCCACAAGGAAAAGAGAGCTGAAATACCTGTATCATAATATTTCTCATAACTGATTAACGTTTGCCTTGGGAATTACATGATGTTCAGTGTATTTATTTTTTGCTACTTCTAGTGCTAGGTAGAATTTTCCATAAAAGATAAATGTATTCTTGGTCCCTTAAGCAATGCAGAAGGAGTAGCTAATATGTGTGTGTTACAATAGTGTACAGCCATCCACATGTACGCTATGTTTTCTATTTTCCAAATGAATTTTCGGAGTCACTTGGGTTAACAGGAGAGCTAATATTTCAAGAAGAGTTTAAACAAACTGGTTTGTTAATTTTTCCCTGGGGATCAAGAGCGGGAAATGGGGAAATGGCTAATAAGAGCAACCTAGAGCTAGTGATATTGTGCTGATAGAAGGAACTGAATTAACTTAAATGTGTCACGTTGATTTAAGATGCCTGTGATGTATTACAAAATGTGTTTTTGCCCTGCATATGCCACTGGAAAACAAACCATGCATTTTATTACTGTAATATCTTAAGACCTTATAAAAACTTAGCCAAAGCAAACTTATCTTTAATGGCATGTGTGTATTTGCTTTAAGATGAAAATACTTGAAAATATAAAAGAATTTGTAGGAAATAGGTAACATACATGAATGGCTGCTCTGATTCTTTCTGATCTATGAAACTTTCAGGGTTTTCCGGTACTCCCTTGCACATCTTTTTCTGAATGAGGCCAGTGTTTGCAGAAAGAACCTAGGGAAAATCTTGATGGTTTGGTCCCCTCTGGAAGAAAAAGAAAAAGCATGTGAACACAGAAAGGTCCCCATGTGTTTCACAGTCCCCCTGGGACTTTTTAGATCTTTGCATTGCAGGCCAGATGCAACCACAGGGAGCCCACACCATGCTGCTTCCAAGCACATGGACAGACTCTAATGCAGTCTGGCAGCATGCCCCAGAGTCCAAAATATGAATAGCTGTCACTCAGCATGAGTAAGTTTCATGGGCTGGCCCTGCCTGGATTCCAGACACCCACCAAAGCCACTTTATCACCCTGCAGCTGAACAGGGGACAGAAAACAGGACCAAGGTTCATGAGTTAAAGTCTCAGCGAGATCACTCACCAAATACCATCACAGGCAGAACAGACTCAAATTGGACATAGTAAATGAATTTATTACTGAAAAAATCAAAGCAGGATAATGAGAAGTAAAATAATTCTGAAAAACACCTTCCCCACACCCACTCTCCTTTCCAGATTTACCTCCCCCTCCCGTGGCACAGGGAGTCAGAGAATGGGGGTAATGGTCAGTTCATCACTCTTTGTTTCTGCTGCTGCTTAGGGAAAGAAGTCCTTCCCCTGCTCCAGTGTGGGTTCCCCATGAAGTTCTCCATTAACTCCTCAAGTGTGAGTCCATCAGACACCCTTACAGGGGGTGCAGTTCTTCGAGGACAGGCTGCTCCAGCTTTGTGTCCCCCACAGTGTCACAAGTGCTACCAAAATCTGTTCAGCTTGGGTTCCCTTTCCCCAGGGGTCTGCAGGTCCCTGCCAGGTTTCCCATGGGTTCTCAGCTTCCTTCAGGCATCCACCTGCCCTAGTGTGAGTCTCCTCCATGGGTTCCAGAGGCACATCTCCCTCACCACAGCCTGCAGGGGAAGGAATCTCAGCTCCTGTGCCTGGAGCACCTCCTTCCCCTCCTTCTCCACTGACCTTGGTGTCTGCAGGGCTGTTCCTCTCATGTATTCTCACTCTGCTCCAACTGTGTCACAATGATATCTGTGCAACTGTGGGATTTTTTCCTTCTTAAATATCTTATCACAGAGGTGTTACCATCATCTCTGATTTGCTCAGCCTTGGCCAGCAGCACGTCTGTGTTGGCCCAGCTGGGGTTGGCTCTGCTGGACAGCGAGAGAGTTTCTGGCAGCTTCTCACAGAAGCCACTTTTGTAGTCCTCCCACTACCAAAGCTATATAAACCCAGTGCAGTAAGATTGATGGGTATAGATTTCTTACCAAGTCCAGAGGAAAAACAGAAAGAAAAAAAATCCGTACCATTGCTTTTCTTCTAGTTCAATTACAGAGCAACAACCTGATATTTCTTTTACTTAGAGATTTTATAATCACCTATATATGTGCTAAAAGTGTGAGTAAAATATTGTCAAGCCATGATCAAACCCTTATTTCTGTTCTATTTTGCCCTACGCTAAGAATAGGAAGGCAAAAGTAAGTAGCCATGTTGACCCTTGCTTTTCCTCATAACTTACAATTTTATAGAACCTTGTTTTTGCAAGTCACTTTGCCTTTGTCTTGTTTTGGAAGTGACTTGTTTGCCAGGCTTTTTCTGTCTTTTTCAGCCCTTTGTCAATAAAGGTTGTGTGCATTTAGAGAAGAACAAAAACATCACAACAAATCCAGGCTAGTTTATTCCCAGACGCTTCACTTCAATCATGACCTTGGCATTACTTACCCACCAAGGAGGAAGGACTGGCCAGCAGCTGATCGTGACTTATCTGATGGGCCAGGATGAACCTGGTGGATACTATTGATGCTAAGCAAGAGGACAAGAAGGAGGGCCTGAGAGATCATTGCTGGTCACTGAAAAATAGTGTCTTATTTGGATAACCTGCAAAACATAAAATGTTTTTAAACAATAGGATCTAAGAGTCAGCAAGGCTGATAATAACTAAAATTACAATCAGGTACAAATTATTCTTGTACTCTTTTTGTCGCTGACTATGATTTTGACTGAATTTGTGCTGTTAGCTCATTTATACCTTTCTTTGTCTCATTGTAATTTTGGCTAAATTAATGGGAGAAAAAGACAGAAAGAATCTTTGATTTCTTTTTTTGGACCTGTATGCTGAAAGAAGGATGAGATTATAATTTTAGTAATGCAATATTATGTATTTTCAAAGATCTTTTTGGACATTGGGAGGTGTGTTTTCCATATAGGTATAATAACTTATCCAGTTAAAATCATTTCAGTCATATTCACTACATTTCTCTGATATTTTTAATCCTATGGGTAGTTCCTTAACTTCAAGTTAAGGAAGTTCTTCAAGTGAGTCTGAAACAAATACCTTTCCTGATATTAATATACATGTCTTCAAGGCCCTTAGGAGTTATTTACATCAAACAATGATAGGAGCTTCTCTGTATAACCTGAAAAAAACCCCAGAAAACACCCCAAATATCCTGTGTAGGATCTAGCCTCTTTTACATCTCACCACCTGGCTTACAAGGTTGTATATATTTCAGCTGAATCATTTATGACAAGAGAAGCCGTTAAAGTTTCTTTTGCAGATTGTTTAGATGTGGCTGCCAATGAAAAGACCTTAATAAGTTAGCTATTGCAGCTGTGCTTGGATGCACCCAAGGCACTTTCAATTTTGCTATTATTCAAAAAATCTGGCAATTCATATTGTTGCTCCCTGTTAGCGCTCTTGATCTGGGCTCTTCAGGTTCCTTTGGCTCCAGAGTTAGTTTGGGTTTGCCTTTGTTTCAGAGGCAGCCTTTTGAGGAGAGTGTGCATGTGAGATAAAGAACACAGATTAAGCATATTCATTAGGTCACATTTCAGTGACAGAGAGTTAAGGCAAACTCTCTGCTGAAGTCAGTGTAAAGTTTAACTACTTTTTTCCAAGTTACCTAAATGGCACTTCCATATTTTACTATTATTTTGTGACAAAGTACAGCTTTGAATGTCCTGCTACGGAGTGCAGAGGTCCCTTGAAGTGAAAAGTTGGCACTGATCAGCATTATTTTATCATGAATGTTTGTGAGAGCTTTTGTGGTACTTTGCCAAAATGAATATTTATTAAGAGATACATTACTCACTTATATCTAGTAATACATCTGGATAAAGGTAACAGAAAAATATGAGAAATATGTCAGCATGATTTATCTGCAGATGTAGAAAAAGTTCAGCGAAGCTTTTCAATGCATGCACCAGGAGCTTCTCTAGAGAGGTTGTACTGCTTATTGATAATAATTTGACTAGAGAAATGCAAGGCACTCTTTACCTCCTTTTCCCTGGCAGAGTTTTTCCCCACAAGTTGTATTCCTGTCCAATTTAATTCTGCAACCTTGATGACTCCTGGAAAAGGAATTGCAGTACCAAGCAAACACAGCAGCTCTTGTTAGCACAATTTCCAGTACTCAGTATGGGACAGTATTGTCTGAAAAACCTAATTTTGCCCAGTAAAGCAATTTTTTTAATATCTTCCTTATTGTTCTGCATCTCTCCCTTCTCCTAACTGCTCCAATTCTAGTCTCACTAGCTGAAATGAAAAGGAAATTATGGAATGGAGAGAAAAAACCAAAATGTTTAGGATCATCCAGCCATCACAGAAACAGGCATAGCTCCTACATGTTTACAAAAAACCTCCCCATAATTTTTATGCTATGAGGAATTAAATTTGCAGTCTAATAAATGCACACAGCAATTACAAAGTTTGAGCATCAATACACTGTAGAAGTTAATGATTTGCTTAAAAATGTACTGGTAATGGTCAGATATTAGCTTTTTGAGTAATTCAGTTTCTGAAGGATGTACGGGTTTTTTACTGCAAAATTCAGACTTAATTATTAGATGTGATTTACATTCCAGTACAGGCTGTGATAAATGTTTACTATGAAACTTGTAGCTGTAAAATTTTAATTATACACTGAAAAAATCAGGTTAAGTGGAAGGCAACATTTAAAAAGATTCACCTTTATCTTTGTTTCTGGTCCCATTTAAGACGAAACACTGAAACATTTGCATCTTGCACTCAAATCAAATCACTGATACAGTGAAATGCTGAAGGGCAGGGGGAAAATCACCGAGGTCAGAGTCAGGCTGAAGTGGGGTGTACTCAGTTTGGCTCCTGGCAAGTGATGCCAAGGGATCTGGAGTTCACTCACAGGGATTCTCCTGGCAAGGGTCACTGTAGGCAGCTGCCAATTCTTATTGCACAGCTCTGTTACTGTACCCAACAACAATTCTTCCTGGGATTTTACCAGCTGAGAGTTCCAGGCAGACCCCTGATGTTTCCCAGATCTGCTTTCTGAGGTCGATAAATAAACCTGGAGGTTTTTCTTTACTAGGATATGCTTTTTACTTGATGGAATTTTTGGTTTTTCAATGTTTTTTTTTTGTTAGCCTAAATAGTGCAGTTTTTCTTTTAAAGAAGTACTTCATAGTTTTATCATTATTTTCAAGGGGAATGTTAAAATAGGGCAGGACAAAACAGAAATGTTCTCTTCCACCTCAGAAATAAAAGTAATAAATATCTATGGCCTGCTAATACTCTGATAACAAAGATTGAAGTATTTTTAATATTGACTTCATCTGTGGTTATACCACATTTGACACAATTATCTTGACAAATTGCTATTAAATGGAACAGTTTTCTGTACAGATGTTTCATATGCTAGCTTGTCTGTTAGCCTGGCTATTTATTTATCTATGCTGTGCATCTTTGTGATGGATTTCAAAAGAGCTAAATTGAATATTTTTGCATAACTAGACTAGGTTCTAGGAAATGTTATCCTATGGCTACTTGTCCTCAGTGTGTGTCAGATGATACAAATCACCACAGTATGCCCTCTATTAACTTGAAGCATTTGCCCTGATGTCTCCTGGGAAGACTTGGTGCATCAGCAAATTAATGTATAAAGATTGTACCTGTTGAAAAGTTTTTTTTTTCCTTCACTTAGAAGTCTTTATAGGTCAAAAGAAAATAGATTTAAATGCTACCTACTCAACTGTAGTACCTAAAGTGCTAGTCAACCCCTGGTGGGTGCCTTTTATACCTTCCTGAGTGCCTTTCTTAAATTGATCTAATACTGACTCTTCTTGGAATTTTTTCATGTCATTGTAGTTGGCAGTAGCAGACTGAAATCATTGGTGCTGTTTTGTGGTTAAAATCACCTGCGAAAAACCTGTTCAGAAAGGAGCATTTTACAGAAAGTATAATTGGGTTGAACACAGTTTTCTGTTGAAGTTCACAAGGTTTGATTTCTGAATGCAATTATTTGATAAGACACATAAGAGAATAGGCAAATATCTAAAAATAAGTTCAAAGAAGTAAAGAAGCAGAAGAAAGTATGAAATATTAACTGATATTTTTACACAAATGGAATGAAAAATATTAATCAACATAGAGCATCCCAAATAAATACTCAAAAATGTTTGCAAGGAGATAATTTGTCACAAGAATCAGACAGATGATATGAAAAATTCCTGTTTGTTTTTATTCAAAGCCACCGTTCCCAGAATCATCTAATCACTTGAAGCAACTGCAGTGCAGCACATTTGCACATTATTTTTCTCCATCTTCTTTTTTTGCCAAAAACATAAAATCCTCTAGCTATACTTAAATTTCTTTTCTGTTGCCATGTTGTTTACATGCATCAAACAAAGATCAGAGTTTCTTTGTGTTAGGTTTATATAGACATAAAAAATGAACATAATGTCTCTCCAAAGATTGTGCAATTTTATCACGTAATGAGTACATGAGTAAAAGAAAATTTTAGAGGCAGAAAATTTTTAGGAGTCTTACTGGAAACCCTGGAATAAATATAGGAGCTGCATGAGATAAACTAAGAGTAAAAACTAGGCGCCTATTCTTATGTGCAAGTACTTGAGATAATAATTGAAACAATAGGAACCATCTAAACCATATCTAATTTATTTGTGTGAGTATATTGTTATTCACCATAGAGTGCACTGAATTATAGCCTGAGAATTATACTGTATAAATAAAAATCCTGGTCCTTGTTCAGCATCTGCATCATTGTTGATTGTCTTAAAGGTAAATGTCACAAAAAAGAAGAGAAGAATTTGAAGGAATACAATTACAACTGAAGAAAAAAAAAGAAAAAAAAAAAGAGTAGATTTGTTTTGGAGTCCCAACTTGAGATTTGCTGTCGCCAAATCTTAGAAGGAGACATGTTTTTCACTTGTAAACTGAGCTGTAAGCGAGTAGGAGACACATATAACCCCATGATGATATTTAAAAGAGAATAGCTTTGCTTTAATGGGAAATAGTTGATATAGCTGGGAGAAAATATCCTCAGCAGTATTTCAAATGTAGGACTGAGAGAGAATATTCTCATGATAAGAGTTACTGCTCTTTATTTTCTTCTTCTGTTCATTCTACTGTTCTGGAGTTTGACTAAATTTATATGTATGTTCATGTCTACATACATACACATATACATCATAATAAATGCGTCTCAAATTTTATTATCCTTTAAAAGAAAAGCAGAGTAGGAACACCATTTTGAGATGGCTTTGTTAAGAGACAGGATATTTCAGTTCCAAGTCCTTAAATAACCTTATGTTCTTAGGCAGTACTTATTTGTGAATTGATGACAGTCCTACTCAACACAGAGTCAAAACTACTTTCCTTCCTGGAACTGATGTGATGAGAGAATCCGGGTCACTGTGACACAACAGGGTCAGTCCTGAGAATGATTTGAACCTGGCACTTCACTCCTAACTGGACCTCCCTGTGCATGGTCAGGCTTCCTGTCAGTGCAGGACAGAGCAGAAAATTCTTTCCATCTTTTCTTTGTTGTCTTTTAAAACAGGTGGGGTTTGGTTTGGGTTTTTTTTGTTTTGGTGTTTTGGTGGTTTTTTTTCGTTGTTTTTTTTTTTTTTTTTCAGACTGCTTCAGACCGTCCCTTCCAGCACAGAAGAACATTACTTCTTGTCCAGATCCTGTACAGACTTCACCATAGCAGAATTGTCATTCCTTATTGCAGCCATTTCTCTTCAGCCCAAACAAGAGGCAGCAAAATTAATTCAGTTTGACCCCCATTTCCCACCTCAGAGGAGAAATTGAGAAGACAAATCTTTTAGGATGAGTAAGAAGTGCATAGGCTAAAAAACCAAGTTTTTTCAGGTGCTTATTTCTGTGCACAATTACAGAATGTTTGTTTAAAGAACAAAGATAATTTTATAGCAACCCTTAAAATAAGAAGTCATCCCATGTAAAGGCAGTTGTCTATGCTGTAGAGTAATGAACAGCACAGCCATAATTTGGCTCATCAGTACTGTATCAAAAAGTCTCCATAATTGCTACAATATGCACTTTGCACAATTTCAATGTGTTGAATTTCTGTCATTTATTCTAAAACTAATCCTCCTTTAAATGTTTCCTTTCTGCTGAAGTGAGTTGAAGAATTCTTTAGTTAACACCATTAGCTTTTCATGGTATCTAAATCTCTTCTGCCATGAGCATCAATACTACAGTGCTGCTGTCTCCAAGCAGTTCTGCATCAGTGCCTGCAGATGGAACATGACAGATACAGTAATGTTCTCCACACAAATTGCTCTCTACATATAGGCAACAAGCAAAATAACATGGAACATTCATTGCTCTGTGACTGCAAAAATTACAACTGTATTCATTGTGTGCCGGCTCAAATGCCTGAACCAATCACAATATACAGCAGTCATAGTGAATTTGAAAAGCCATGTTTTGAGAAACAATGCATCGTCTTGTTCCCATGGGGTTCCTGTAAAAAGCAGATTCCGATTGTAGACTTCTTTTTTTCTTGTTTTTTTTTTTTTTTTGTTTGTTTGTTTCTTAAAGCATGGAAGTGATAACTACCTAAATATATTTGGGTTACAAACTGGATTTTAGCCAATGATCTTGATTGTTACCAAAAGTTGGACTTGATGGTCCAGGAGACGTTTTCCAGCCTGGGGGATGCTGTGATTCCCTTAAATGGGTAGTTTTGCTACATTTGTTAATGACAATACAATTCTCACCTTCCCTGTGTATTTTTTTTTAATGGTGCAAAATCATCTACTATTCTGCCTTGTATTTAATGAAAATCTGCAAAGAATACTTTATGCTTTAATAAAGGATATGATTTAAAGACACCTCTTCTTAAAAAAAAAAAAAAGCTGTATTATATATTGTGAGTTAAATATGTTATTAAAAGTGGTGTATTCTTGGTGTGCTTATATGGTTTACTCCTTTATACAGATTTTTTTTGTTGCAGATCAGGAAAATGCAATTGAAGTTGCTGTTATGTTTAAGAAAATTAAGACAGTTTTGAAGCACAGACTGTAAAATTATTAGTATTGAGCAGAACAAAGTATTTCATAGAAACTTACTGAAACTCGATGTAATGTAAATCGTGCATGCAAAGTGTAAGTTAATGCCCATTAATAATCAAGCAGTTTAGTAGTAAAGTTCTTAGAATCTCAGTCTCCAAAAATATTGTAAAAGAAAAGGTCTGCTTCAGTTGTCAGACAATTTGACTGTCTGACTTAGTGACATCTTTTGTCTTTAAGAAACTGCATTCTTGCCAGGCAAGAACCCTTGTCTATGATGGATCAAATTTCCCTGTGGGAACATTGGACTGTTTGGCAAGAACAACATGGGAATCATACCTGCTTGGCTCCAGAATATTTATTTTCTATCTGCACAGGAATGGCGGGACCTGAAAAGGAAGGAAAGAAGATAAATTTGTAAATTTTAACAGCATTCATTAATGGATGGTGGACTTCTAACCCTGTCAATTACTTTTCCAGTTTTCTTCCTCCCTAACTCCTTCAAATCGTCACTCTGGTTCCTCACACTCTTTCAAAAGTTTTCATGTGATTCCTCTTCACTGTGATTGTCAGTCTGCCCGCTGCTCCTGTTTTTCCAAAACATGCCATATTTTCCTGAAGAACTGATTTCCCACTTGACAGTGTTCAAGCTGGGTTTTTTTTCCAGTCTGGCTTCGCTTTTCCAGTATTTTACACTGCTTTGGCCTGTATTAGCAATGTCCTTTCGTACTTTAGCACATTATTGTCCTCACTGTCTCAGTTACCTCTTACTCTTTATCTCTGTTTATACAGTTTTCAAGAGTCTCCCCTTTCTTCATTTTTGTACTTTATCAACTGTACTACCAGCTGCTGCTCTCTGAAAATGTTTGTTATGTTAGTAACTTTGAATTGTTTTCCTTTGTTTATTGATGTTTTTCAAGTTTCAGAACTAAACTAACCCCCTTTTTTTCCCCCTATCTCTATGACATTGTTTGATCCCAGAGTTTTGGCTGTCTCTGTAATGTAGAGAGTTCCAAATCATATATCAGACATTTTTGCAGCTCAAATCTTCCAGAGCTAATCATTTTGCAAATATGTTCTCTGGGACATCTGCCTGCATTTCAGATGAGCACTCTAGAAATGACTGTCACAGTTTAAAGTGTTGCTGCTATTCTAATCCAGAAAAGGATAAAGATACTTTAAAGATTTAAGTGATGGGAGGTAACAAGAGAATAGTCAGCCTTGTACTCAATCAGTGATGGCAATGGTGTCTTTGTGAATATGAGAATAAATAGCTCCTCTTTGACATAGAAGAGAAGGGCAAATTGGTAGCGAGATGGAAGATGCTGAAGATGATCTAATTTAAGCACAGATATACCAGCATTACGTTTGTAGCCACTTTTTGAGCTCCCTTGATGAAGGAAGACAAGTTTTTTGTTTAAGACTCTAAGAAGCATAGCAGCCAGATTTGTGGAAGTCTTATCCAAACACTCAAGACCAATGAAAGCAATCATTTTACCTGAAAGGATAGATTAGAGATAATTTTCTTCATGGTGCCGTGGAAAAAGAACGTGAAATATTTAGGCATTAGTTATCGAGGTGGATCTACAAAAATGTGAAAGTGGAGACCTGTCCTGGGTGTCTGTAGTGATCACAGTGATCCATGGAGGATACATTGAAAAGTGCTTAAGGGGAGGATTGAGAGTCCCCTTGGATATGCTGAGCATTTCCCATGGTCTGAAATGTTGCCTGAAACAGAATTGTGGTCAGAAGCTACCTGTTCTGCATGTGTGATGCCTTTATGGCAGACTTTTGGAATTCTGTTGCTCAAAGTAAATCATTAAGCTACTGGAGATTGTCTGACAAGTCAAAACTGGGATGAATTTTGGCTGTGGAGTGGTCATCAGAGACACTGATAAAAACAGGTTCATCTACATGAAAAAGACTAAAATATGGGCTAAAACTGGGGGAGAGAAACATTTAGATACTGTGAAGTAGTCATTTGGTGAAAGAAAAGTCTGGCAGGAGAAGGAGAAATGGCAGCAATTACAGGAATACAAGTTTATTTTATAAGAGTCCCTCATCTTTACCACTTTACCAGAAGTGTGGCTGGAAGGAAAGAATGGATTTCTTGTTAGAAGGCATAATTTTCTAAATGTAACAAATTGCAACTGAAATTTAACCTAAAATTCATTACTGCACCGTAACTTTTAAAAAAAAAATTATTTCTGCTCCAGTCAAAAGCATGCTTTATACAATCAGAGAAGCATTTACATTATGTCTTAAGCCTAATTTTAGCTTGCCAAGTCAACAGGCCTTTTGTCAGGCACTAAGAGTAGAGGGAAGATACCTGCCTAACCCCAGCTGCCTTTTGGGAACTTCAGGAATGAGGATTGATGCTAGGAGACTGAATGAAACAAAACTCAACTGTAGCTCTCCTTCAGAGATCTCTTCCTTGGAGGTAAGCACAGCAACCAGAAATGGAAGGAAAAGGAAGAGCCAAACCCCAGCTGTCTGGTGTCATCTAAGCTGTTTGTGCAAGTGCATTTCCTCTTTGATGTTCTTGGCAATGGCAACTAACCAGCTGGGACGTGTGTCAGCTTTTTCCCGGGAATGGAGGGGAGGAGGAACATTCATACACATACACTCTTGTCTCTGGTCTCTTTTGGGAAGCAGCAATTAACAGCTGAGAGGTTATTAAAAATTTCTTCCTAAATTGCATCTTATCTATGGCTTGCTCCTTTTTAAACAGTATAACAAATCTTGATGAGTGGCGGGGCTTGTTTTAAGACCACAAGACTAAAGGCAAAAAATTTGATGAGGAAACAAATGAAATCATAATTATGAACCTCTGGCCTAGGTCATGTGAATGTGGGCTACTTGGTTCAGATGGCAAACACCTTGAAACCATAGTAACACCTGCCACAGGTGTACTACCTAGATAATCATTCAGCCTCATGGCTTCTGGGGCTGCTAGCTGTGCTGTTATCAGCCACCCAAATAAGCTAAGTTGGCATACCTGCTCCGCTTTCCCAGGAAGCAGTCACATCTCTGATGGCAGCATAAACATGACTCTTGACTGAGGTAATGATTTTTATTTCTATTTTTTTTTTTTTTTAAATTTAAATAAAGGCTGTAGCTGTGAATGTTTGAGGCTTGGACCCTTCAGAGGTCTCTGTTAATGTGCAGCTTTTTGTTTCACACTGTTTATAACCTCACACAGTTATGGTTCTTTATTTTTTTAATTCCTATTTTGGTAATACAAGTTTTATGACTCTCTGCAGTTCTGAGGATTTCAGAATAGAAATAACTTTTCCATTGAACAGTTTTGCGCTAACTTTTATCAAAATTTAAATAAGGCCACATAGTTCAGTAGCAGTCACTTGACTCAGCATCTTCTATTTCCAGGAAATAAACATTACCACTTGGGTAAACAAAATGTTTTTCTTTCCTTTCATCTTTTGGGTATTGAGATAGAAAATAAAATGTAGGACTGTGTGAAAGAGTGGATACTATAATTAATCTCTTTGTACAGCTCCTCTCCTTCTCTCATTTCTTAAACCTAGTAAAGCTGTACTATTGCATCTCATTCCTCTGTTGTGGAACACCTCCTAATCTATCAATTTAATCAGGTATCCTAAGGATTTTTGTCAATTTATCTGCCATGTCAGACAAGAAGCATTGGGCTAGCATACACCCATCACTGTGCACTAAAAATCAGTGGGAAATAGCCCTGTTTACTGCAGCATTTTATGCTGAGTGTAGTTAACACACTGCCGTTCAGTAAACAAAGTACTTTGTAATGTGGAATATATTATTTTGCTATAAGGTATTTTGAAATAAGGTGGCATATTTCAACACTTTTCTTAGTGGCAGTATTACAAGTATGAAGAGGCTGGGTTCTGATAGATTGAGGAGCACATAGCAAATCAGAAGTTACTTTTGGTGGTTGCTCCTTTAATGAGATGTATCATACAGCTTGGATTAATTCTCTGCTGTGTGAAGCAACTTATCATGCCAGAATATACAGTATATTGTCATGGGCTTTTTTTCTTTTTTCTTTTTTTTTTTTTTTAATCTTTTTGATTCTCTGGTATTCTGATGAATTATTTGCAGCATTTCCCTTTCACTGCTGCTAGAATAATCAAGTTATATTTCTTGAACATCAGTCTATCATTTTCATTGACTTTCTCCGTTGTCAAAGAGGGGGAGAAGGGAAAAAAACCCCACTGCTTAATTTCACAAGACATTCTTCTATTTCCTTTGCTCCTTTGTTTCTTTGCTTCCTTTGCTTTCTTTGTTATGGCTTTTAACTTAGAGAAGACTTTTAAGTTCCTTCACTTCAGTGTAAGCTAATGAAGTCTCATTATTTATTTATTTTTTAAATGAACTGTAGTTTCACCACCATAGTCCTCTGAGCTTTAGATGCTTTCTCGTCCATAGCATCAATTAATCATTGTCAGGATTATACTTTTCTCTACATACAGAATATGCTTAAGAATTTTTGCAATTTTTTTTCTTTATTAAAAGTAAAAAAATAAAAAAAAGCACCCCAAAACAAACAACCCACACTAAAAAGAAAAAATCAAAACGCTAATAACTTTTTGGTAACCAAAAAGCAGCTGCTAAATTCTCATGTTGTCACATTTAGCAGGACTTCAGGCATAATTGTTGGAGAGTTGATGACCTATTTCAGTCTTACTTTCCTAGTTCAACTGTGGCAAACTTATTTCTTTTTAACAAACTGCCCTGAAAGTGTGCATCTCTACCTGAACAATCAATATTGTGATGCATATCCAGAAATTTCTTTATCTTACATAAATAAGACATCAAATTCAGAAAGCCCAAACTATAACAGATTTCCTCGTGACACAGCATTTTTGAAGTGTTGTTATTCTGGTTTTTGGTTTTGTTTTGATTTTTTTTTCCTGGTATGTTAATTTCAAAGGTAATTCATTTACGTTTCAAATTACTGAACTTCTTCCCTAACCTCCTGGATCAGCTCTTACATCTAGCAGAAAAGACAAGTGGGTGTATCGTTATTCCTTGGAAATGTTTAGGACATATCTTTTTAGAATCTTTTTTGAAGCTGAGTTGCTTCCATCATACACAAGCCTTATAAAAATGTCATGAAAACAAAAAGGTCACTTCTGGCTTCTTTGAGTGACGTTTCTTAGAGTTCAGGTAATGTTTGGATGATCCTACTTAATTTAGCAGGAGGTCTTTCATTGGAATCTAATCATAGATTTATTAGTTTGGGGATATTACAGATGTTTTTCTATGTTTACCTTCTACACCCATTGGAAGCTTTGTCTTTCTTTTTGAGAATCACATTATTATGTTCTGACCAGATAAATGTTTCCTATTCTTATGTCAGTTATTCAAACATTAATTGTTTTTAGCTTTACCTGTTAATATCTAACTCCATTTCAGGTTGATAGTATGGTCTCATGCATACATTGTCACCCTTTCTTACAGAGCCAGAAAATATCAATCCGTTGTCAAAATCACAGGTACAGACCCCAAATATAGCCATGGCACTGTCATAATAATCTCTCCAACAGCTGAGGATGTTTATTGATAGGCAAGTCAGACAAATATTGCTTTCATAGCCTTGCAAGAAACAAAATCCGATTTTACATCGTTTTTTGCATGGAGGTAAAATTTAATCCCAGAATCTCCAGAATTTTCGACCAAAAGTTAAGCATTAGACCACACAGTCATGTCCTTAAAAGTTTGTTAGTCCAGGAACATAATAAAAACCCCTGTGCCATTAAACCATAAACTAGCTGTTGAACTAGTGAGAGAATTTCTCTTTGTGAGGGTCTGGTACATGCAGCTGTTTTATAAGCCAAGGGAAGTCATCACTGCTGAAACAAAAGTCAAAATTACATAGATTTGGACTGAAAATACCAGGTTTCCTTTCTCCTAACTCCACTCTTGATGAATCAGTATGTCATGACATTCATTTCTGGAAAATCATGAGCAAATTTGTGGGAAGGACAGAGTGATCATGTCTTTTATCCTCCTCTCTTCTTTGTGATATTCTTTATAGAATATGGCTCATTTTCCCCACGTTCTAATCTCAGTATGGATCTCAGAAGCTGAAAGAAAAAAGTGTTTGCATGATTGAAACCCACTTTATAACTTCCTGTAGGTCTTTTTTATTTGTGCAGGCAATTAAGGGGTATATTTTCAACAATAGCTCCCACAAAACAGGCTCTACTGAAATAAGTACTTGCAGAAAGAGAATAAAGACAGTAACTATATTGAGATTGTGTTGGACACCGTTCTGACTGTATATTCAATATTTTGATATTCAAGTTCAAACAAAAGTTACATTGGTCTGATCCAGAATCCTCTGAAGTAAACTTCCAGTCATATCTATGTGTTGAGGTCTACTTGGCAAATTGTATTTATACAGCAGAAATCCTTGGTATGGCTTTAGCTTTGTAAAAAGCATTAAAATAATGTACAGAGGAAAGTCTCATTATCTGAGAGAGTGTCAAGTTAGCTAAGTATTTTTGAACTGCAAGAAAAATAATTATGTCTACAAAAGCTCTAATTTACAATATAATCTGTAAATATATTTTTGATTAGAAAATCACAAGTCTTACTTAATGATCTTTGATACATGAGGACCTTTTGGTGACAGAAACAAAAATTTTGTGGATTTGACAAAGCCAAAAATACTTTTATGTTTTACTCAAAGTGTTTATAAGGGAGGGAGATTTAAAACATGTAGAATATAGCTTAAAATTAAAAAGCAGAAAAACATTTTTATTGTATACCCAAAATGCTAAAATAATTGCAAAATTATGCAAATTTTATGATAGACCAGAAAAGCAAGTAGATTTTTGTCTAATTGGCACCTTTTGCTGATTCAAGTATGTTAATCAGAGGGAGCCCTCATAGTTTTAACAGACTTTCCTAATATATTCAGGTAAATTGAACAAAATAATTAAATGTCTAAATATTGATTTAAAGGGCTCCAAGTATTAATGAAGTTTTGCACTCTCCTTAGCACGGGTTAGCCTGTAGTTTACATACCTTGATCCTTTTGGATTGTTGAGTGAGGCTGAGGCTACAGGATCTACACAGCACACTGACAATTTCTTCACTCCAGCGCAATGAAAATGTATTTTCTCACCGTGACTCTTGAAAAATTCCTTACTTCTGTTTCCTCATAACCTCTGTAGAATGATGTACTGAAATTTACAAAAGCTTCTATGTGTTGTGCCATGGCTCTAATTTTAGAAAAGCCTGGCAGAAATATGCTGATGAGGAGTGGAAAAGGAGGGTCAGGTTTGTTAAACCCTCAACATTTCCACATGGCTTCGGGAGAAGCATAAAGGCAAAGACTGCTAACCCATTCTGCAGAGCAAAAGACCAGGCACAGGAGTGGTTTGGCTTTGTGTGACTGGGATTAGGATTAGGGAGGCTCTGCAACTTTCCATTTTAGCTCAGAGAAAAATCCCATTTTTATTCACATTTTTACTTGAGAATTTAAGTAATACAAAACTATTGGAGGCTGTTGTGGCAGGAATGCCGTGGAGAGTAGGAACTTCTAATTTCTTTCTGTCCTTCCCAGCTCATTTAACTCCATGTTATGGACAACACCTGCTCTCTGATGTCCTGTCTCCAGCTCCTGCAGTTTGTAATGGCATCATTCCCAATGCAGCCAGTGTTATTATTTTTTCCTGCCTTTACTCCTCTGTTAAAGTTACTCTGCTATTCACAAGTCTGCGGATTTCATCATGATGACATTTTGGGGGGTTGAGTTAGAGAAACTGTTGTCTGGATGTTATGACACTTGAGTGCTGAGGGAGCTGTAGCCTCAGCAATATGCCTGCCATTTTTGGATGTTCACCCTTTGGTTTTACTGAGTTAATTGTTCAGGGGTGAGGAGCACACGGTCCTGCACCAGTGCAATTGTGAGTGTTTATAGAAACACACCCACAAGCCTTAATCTGGACTTCTCTAGAACCATTAACTATTTAAAAAATTTGGATTTTTAATTAATATATGAGTTATTGTCATTCAAATTTCCATCTCTTTTCTTCAAACTCTCTAAAAATAGTGAAGAATTTTTTTTTTTTTCTGCATGAGCACGGTAAAAAATAAAACAGAAATACCTGTGGCTTAAGTCACTCTGGTAATTCTTTTTCAGCAGTTGTCCCTGTGTTGTAATTTTGGTTTTTTAACATTTCAGCTATTCCTGAATAAATTAGACTGATTTTGGTCCTTTGAACTGCTCCTTGCCTTTTATTTCTCTTGAATTTTAGTGGAGAAATTCAGAAGAGACAACTGTTGGTTGTGGTAATGGTTTAGGAAGATGTTGCAGAGAAAAGAACAAAAACATGCCTTCAAATCCAAAAAGTTAAAATGATGGCAGAATATGGGCAGTAGTAATACTTAAAACATTCCTACAGAATAGTGAGTCTGTACAGCTGATAGATGAGGGCCTGTTCATTCTCATAATTTTATCGTAGTCAGATTAGAGAGGTAAAACCAAAATTCCTTGAAAGTTTCAGGAGACGTGTGAACAGGGACCTTTAGAGAAGAGGAAAAAAGAAGTCCAAGCTCAAAATACAAGCTGGGGGGGAAGAGGTCACTTTCTCTTTACCCCTCATCTTCACACTAGGCCAGGTGTTGTTTGTGATCAAAACAGCAACATTTATTATTCCTTACTTTACTTTTCAAGAGTACATAGATTCCAGCTAGAGCTGTTATTAGATAAATGTCATCATTTCAGTTTTATAAACAAGCAGGTTATTATAGAGCCCTATGTTTTCCAACTTCCACTACACAATGTTCTTTTGTATGCCTCAGACAATGAGCTGACAGCTCCGTTGAAATCTCTTGCAACACTCTGTAGTCAAAAGTGTTATGGAGTTCACTAGGAGTAGTAGAATGCATAATGCATTGAAGCAATGTTTTAGGCATTTATATTAGACTTTTAATGGAAAAATTAAAAAGTAATGCTGCTTTGCATTGCAGTAACTGTACATCAACTGTATGTCTTCATTTCTGGCACATGAAGGGTAGTTTCCATAGCAGCAGCATCTGTAGCACTGAGCAACATGGAAATTGGATTTTTTTTTCCTCTTGTATTTCACAGATTAGAAAGGTAAAATGTATGGAAATAGAAGAAGGTACGTACTGCACAAATATGATCTTTAAAACCTGCGTTTTCTTTCCAAAATTCTGAAATTGCAATGAAAAAAAAAATTCTTGCACTTCATCCCTACTTCCTTAATCTTCATATGTGACTTAATAAATGTGTATGGCAGCTATTTTTGGTTTTGACTGGCAGAACTAGAAAACTGCAGAACTGTTTCTGTCCATCTTCTGGTATCATTTATTATCTGGCAATTCCTTTACTATTGGCCAAAAGTGACTAATAATTAAGTCTTGCACTGAGACTGGATTTTTATATTTCATTCATTTCTGCACAAACAGCACTTGAGGTATGCTGCAAATAAGAAATACCAGATATGAAAAGTCTGCTATGTACTCAAATTAATCATGTTTTTTTATTTCAAATTCTCTAAGAAAAAATATTTGCTTTTGTTATGTGCACAGAACTTAGAAATGTAACCACATACTCTAAGGTATATATGCGCTTAGATAGAATCCCGATAGAAATATCTTCAGGAGAAAAAAAAAAAGACTGAAAGTTATTGCAAAGCTAACACACTTTGGTGAATTTGGTGTAGGAAAGGTTAAGTCAGAACAAAATTGTAGTCTCAGAATTGTTTCTCTCAAATTTAGCAGGAAGTGGCTCAATTATTTTCCTTAATATGTAAGTCAGATTTTTATTTTCATTTTTCTTTTAAAGGGAGTGAAATTTTCACCATTAGTTAAGAAACTTCTGATGCTTCTACCTGGTGAAAGAGCATGAAAAAATTTCATAAAATTTATATATTGAAAATGTTATGTAAAGACAAACTTACTTTCTAAACATTTTACCATAAATTCCAGGAAAAACTGTGTAGTATTAAAGACAGGTTCACCAGGGAGAAATTCTTTTCAGATACTTTTGTTTTTCATGTTTGATCCTTTGTGCAGATACTCCTCTTGATGGTTGTTATTTTAGTAGGGAATAGCAATTTAAAAATTATCTTTTTACTGGGGCTTTTGTCCCTTACTCCTTTAAGCACTCTGAAAGCTGTTCTTAGACACACTTTAAAATTTTGTTTTGCATTTTGCAGTCCATCCTACTGACTTGCTGCAAATGTTAAAACAACATCAAGTCTAAATGCATCTTTTAACAGAACTACCTTGAGGAGTTTAGGGATTTTAAGAAATAACACACCTACTGAAGAATTCATCTATAAACAGTAGCTATTACCTTTTTAAAGGATAAATTTTCTTTGTTTGTTTCATGAAGATGATTTAATTTTCTTAAAATACAGCTTCAGCTGTTTGCATTGTGAAGAAAATTTTTAGGGCACTTATGATAGACAGAGAGATAAATTTTATAAGGATGGTGTGCTCTGTAAGAACCCCCTTGGATGTGCCAGATGCTGCTTTTCCAGAGGTGCTTGAGAGCCCAAGGTTCCAGAGTGTCACAGGTTTCCTGCCTGTATCCATGAACCTGGACTAAAGGACATTTGGCTTGCTGATGACACTTTATGTTCCTGAACCTTCCTGAAGAGTTATATACAGATTTAAAATAAAATAAAATACACACCATGTTTTGGTGCATGGATAGAAATTGTAAAATTTCACGTCTGCTTTTAAACCCAGCAACTTTCCCATAGTTTTACGCTTTATGAGCAAGGACGTTTTCTGGTTGCAAAGTGTCAAGAAGAAAACGTGAATTTGCAGCAGTAGGTAGTCCTGATATTTTTTCTCTATTCAGTTTATTACAGACTTTCTACTTACCCTTTGTTTTGTACAAATGACTTATCACCCAGAAGAGAATAAAGAAATATTGTTCTTTGTTAGCCTGAATTCCTGCTATGATTTATAATCGTATGCCCAAGCCTAATATGAAGCTTGGCTGACTCTTCATTTGAATAGAATTGTTTTTTGACACATCAGCTGTAGCTGACAAAACTCATAGTCCAGTGCTTCATGGAGCAAACTTCAAAGTTTGCCTTCCTCTTTAAAAGAGAGGAGACTTCTTTGGAGATAATCAGTGCATTGTGATATATGTATAAAATTGAGCATTCCAGTCAGTGAAGAACATACAGTCTGAGGCATTGAAGAGAAAAGGCTTTACACGTTTGATGAGAGGATTTCTATTTCTATTTATCATTTTTAGGAATTAATGGAGGAAGAGAAGAGAATGAGTTTTAATACCATTTTAAAGACCATGGCTTGAATTGTAGATTACTTTAAAAATGTTTAAGTAAAATGATATTAAATAAAATAGTTATATTGTTGTTATTATCTTTGCTCTCTCCCCTTTTTTCCAAGCTCACTTCACCTTTGAATCTTACAACGGAGAATGTGAAAAGATATTTGTGTCAGTTTTTCTGCTTGTAATGCTTTCAGGTAACTTGTAAATTCCAGAATCACTAGAACAGTCTAACTAGCACAGAATCTGAATTTAACATGGCAACTTTGGATTATGACTATTTCTTTTTCCTTCATCCTTTGTTGTCCATACGCTTTCATGAATATACCCTTAGGTCATAATGTGACAGTTTCATCCCTAATTATTACATCAATAACTTACCAACACAAGCAAAGAAAAGGAATGAAGTTTAATGAGCAGTTATTAGTCCTTGGCTTTTTATGACATATCTAAGATAGCATTTCAGTCTTGTTGTAAATTGCTCTTCTGGTGGACAGTCATGGCTCCAGGAAGCAAATATGTCAGTGAAACAGTGGTTGTGTGAAGTCTGACTTTTCTTCCATCTTCTCCATTCCTTCCTGGCTTTGACATTATCCATGTGAAGAAGAGGGAAGATCTCCTGGCAGAGATGCCTCTAAGGAGAGAGGAAGTGTAACTGATAATTCCCCACTTTTTCCCTCTTAACTTCTAACAATCTGCAGAGCAGCTCAGTATTGTGAGTCCATCTTTTTGTTTGATAGCCCTTAATTATTGCTTCTGTCATGAATTTTCCTAACAGCTTTTCAATACAATTTCATTTTTCGATATCCTTCTGTGAGGAGTCTCACAGTTTAATTACATATTACATTAAAAAAAAGTGTTAACCTGGATTTGTTTAAAATTTGCAGCTGAGAATTCCTTGGGATACTTGTCACTTCCTTATTGAGTGATGGTTTCCAATTCTCTTCTGCATATCATGCTTCCATGTGTCTATGGTATTCCCTCTGAGCCTTTCAAGCTAGTCCATTTAATTTTTTTCAAATGGAAATAATTTTTGATCTCTGATAATCCTTCCTACATCATGTTTAGTTCTGCTGTATCCTTCCTGAGATGGAGTGACCACAATTACATGAATGTCATGGATTTCTTTAATAGCCATAAGGCTTTCTCTACTAAGCTCTTAATGCTTTCCAAATAATTCCTAATGTTCTATTTGTCTTCTTAGCTGCTGCTAAGCCGAGCTGACATTTTCATAGAAATACCATTGCAAGATGTGTAATGACTTCAAGATCTCTATCCTGACAGGTTACAAGTAAATTAACATCCATCACGGGGTAGACATAATAAGAATTTTTTTTTCCTCTCTATATCTACTGTTTGTATCACTTTTAATTTATCAATTTAAATTTTGTTAAGAAGTTTATCATGCAATCAATCCATATTGTGAGATACTTAGCAATTCTTTGCTATCATTCTCTTCAATTTTTTCTCTCCATGTTTTTTTTTGGGGGGGGAGGGGCGTGGGTTTTTTTGATTCTTTGGGTCAGTTTTGTTTTCAGTTCTTTGTGTGTTTGTGGTTTTCTTTTGTTGTTATAGAGTTCCACAGTTAACACTTGTACATTGGGAAAATTGGCCATTAATTTCTGTCCTTTCCAGTCTCTGAAATGTAGATACCTGGACACCTACTCTCCACTGATAAATGTTTTCCATTTTAGAAACACCTTTAAAACAGAGCCTTTGCCGGAAGGTTGTTAGAAGTTCAGGCGGAGAGTATATTACTCCTAGCAACACATTCATTGACTCTTTCAAAAAATGAATAGATTTGTGAGGCTTGAGTTGATCTACAAAAATGTCTGGATTGTTGTCCACTCCAACTTATTACCTGCTTTTCTTCCTGTTCTACTCTTTGTTATATTTCCACCAACATGTCTGTTGCAGAAGTCAGATTTACGGCTCTTTAGCTCCTTAGAATCTCCTGGAAGTTCTTATGGAGAATTTGCTTCACCTTTATTGCCTTCTATTTCTTTGTTATCTGGTCTGATTCATGATAACATCCAAAATAGGTGAAATTCATACTTGTATTACTTTAGATCTCTTGGGTGAATTCTGCCAGTTCAGGACAATTTGTTATTGCTCATTTAATGATTTTTTTCCATTATCCCTCTGACTGGTTCTTCAGTATCAGACAAATCCACTGATGCACCCCTCATAAGAAAGGCTCCTCCAGGGCAACTTCACCTCCTTCCTTTCGCATTTTTGTACAAGTAGTTGCTTTCAGTCACTTGCTCCAGCCTAATATTTCTTAACCTGAGTTTATTATACTTCTCATGCATAGGTCTTGAAGGGTATTTAAAATCATTTTGTTTGAGAGGAATTTGAAATAATTTTATTAACAATTCTTGTAGCTTACACCCATTCTTTCCTATTTTGCTCTGTTTGACCATTCCAGAAATTTCAGTAGATATTAGACTATGACGAATCTCCATTTTCCCCTTAAACCTCAGTGATGATGGTAGCTAAATAAATAGATTGTCTAACAGCCTTATGACTGTTTTCTTTATCATTTCTCCTTTTAACAAACTTTCCTTTTAACCAGCTTCCTCACTTTTACACAGCTTTCCCTTCTGAAATGAATTACTGCTGCAATAGAATTTTTGTTTAGGTGTTTTGCAGTTCCCCTACATCAGAAAAAATTTTACAGCCTTCTAGGCAACACGTAGGAGACTGAACTAAAGCAGATTCTGTCTCATAATCGTGCGAAAAATATTCATAGTGATTCCTTTTGGAATATGTCATGACTTCCGGAGCATCTACCAACTCCTGATTCTGAATCTCCACTGTGTTGCAAGTTCTTTATATCCATAAAAATGAATGCATAACAGGAGCAATCCATTTGACAATATTTAAAGCTCATTTTCGGTCTGTAAATGAGAGAACATCAGGTGGCAGACAACATAGAAAGTCCAAAATTTGTTAAAAGAAAAACTTATTTATTATGGTTAGAAATGTGCTACATCAATAAAAAGTCACCTAAGTGACTGGAAGTCTCACTGTTCATTTCACATCTTGCACAGAGCCACTGCTGATTAACAATCTCTGCTGGGTTTGTGTAATATTTCTATTTGTTGTAAGGGGAAAAATATAATCATACTCCCTTCTATAAGAATGGCTGTTTCATGAAATTTTGGACTTATCTAGAACGCAATTGAAACTTTTTTTTTAAAATAGAAAAGTACTCTAATTTCTCATTCTTTTTGTTCATAAGTATGTGTCTTTCTGGAGGGGTGGAATTTTGTGGGTCATGTTCTGGGGTTTTATGGTATTTTTCTAAAATAAAGTTTACAAAAGGTTTCATTTTTACTTGTGTATTTATTCTATCTAAAGATCCAATGTATCAGTTTCTTTCTATTTTTAATTGGGCTTATTCTGAGGGCTATTTATTTGATCTTTGCTTTGCAGACAGAGGAAGAGTACTAGTATTAAAGATACTATGCTATATAATTTTCTGTCATATTTTCGGAGACAAAACAGTCTAAACTAGAAAAGGAACACAAACGTGGAGTGCTGAATTAATGAGAAGTGTTTTGAAAGCCTCTTAAAATGTACTTGCAATTTTTGCAGGTTCTCCTTTTATTTTCCAAGGGAGTTTAACACATTTAGGAAGCATCAAAACGATTTGTGGATATAATTGTAGTCGTTTATATTGTTTTTTCCTCTTTCCTGATTTAAATAAGAAGCAGGTTTGCTGGGTACATTCAGGCATATAATTCAGTGAATTCCCTTCACACACCCCTTTCATCTCCTGCCTTTCCCCATCTCTTATGGATGGGAGAAAAATGGGTGTTTGATAAGAGAAATTATGAATCTGGAAAAAAAAAGAGTTATTGGATGGAGGAAAGGATTGATTGATTAATTAATTCAGGAAATATTGTAATGTGATCAGAGAAAACTGAATGAGTCCAGTGAGCAGTAGGGGTAGGCAAAGACAGCATCTGAAGGGTGGCCTAGAGAGTGGAATAAGCAAACGAGTATCTGACTAATCCAAGAGTTGGGAGCTGTGTATCTGTCAGGATGTAGCTCTCTGTGGCTCTGACACTTTTTCTTTGTGGTTTTTATTGGTTTGTGGTGGGGTTTTTTTCTTTATTCTTTTTTCTTTTTTTTTTTCTTTTTTTTTCCCTAATGACGAAATGGACGTGAAAGCACAAAAATGTGCATGTTCACACACATATTTGCAGTGAAGTAAGTGAAAGAAGAGGACTGTGCCTGCAAGAGCTTTTCTGTGTTCCCCATTCAAGAGTAGATACAGCAGTGCTGATGAAGTGCCTGTGTGGTTACAGGTACATATTGTGCCTGTCAGTGCTCATGCAAAGCAGCAGGAACTTCTCTGAGCTGCTGGTAAACTCTCTTGACAGTTCTGAAACGTTGACAAGCATTTTAAATTCTTGGAGAAAAATTAAAAGAGATTTAATGCAAAGTGTTCTTTTAAAGTGTTTTCTAAAAACAAATCCCCAAAATAACCTACAAGTATCATATTTTTATTTTTGCCCCCACTTAATATGACACTTCTTAATTTCCTGTTGGCAAGGCAGTTGTAATCTTTAGCTGGTAACTAATTTGGTCATAAAATACTGACCCAGATTTTTCTGGATAATTAACAAGTTGGGCAAATCAGCAGAAGCAGGTGTGGTGTATTTTCAGTACCAGTGGAGAAAAGCAGTTAGCTGGTGTTTTAATTCTCATTTCCAGTAATGAACTATATAACATTCTGGCTGGCTAATGCAATTAGCATTGTCTTCTCCTCCCCTTACTTCCTCACTTAAAAAAAAAAAAAGAAAGGAAACTCAAACCAGGAATTTATTAAAGGCCAAGAATTACTGACCCTTTTTGCACCTTCCTTACAATCACACTATTAACCTCCTGGATTGAGCCTTGTGTAGAACAGTAATAAAAAATTTATACTAATATGTATCATGTTACAAGCTGAGGCAGAAAACAATGTTTCCATTCTTCAAGCAATTAATTATTGTGATAAATGTATTCCCCCTTCTCTAAGCACAATTCTGCCAGACAGAGTCAGCCCATTGACATATTGTAGAATTATAATACATATCTAATTAAAGGTGACCTGAAAAGGCAGAGTGTTTAACCTTCCCTGTCAGGACCAAGAAACTGTTAATCAGAAAGTGCTTGCCTTCCACACCACCCCACCCCTCCCTTTTTTTATTTTTGTGCTAATTTCAAATCTTCTCCCTGCATCAGTGAGCAGATGAGATCTTCAGCCAGCTTTCATCTTTCAGAAAAATGAATAGTGCAGAAAGAACATTATCAAATGAGCTGTTGAAGAAGTCAGTGAATATGTCATTGAGTGTGACTGCTTCCAGAATGAATTTAGATTTATCTCTGTTATCTCTCCTCTCCCTACTCACTCTCCACACTCTGTTTGCACTCAGTCCACACGTCAAGCAGGGTGGGTCATAATGAATCATAAGGGACAGTTACTTGTAGAATGGTGACAGGTCCAATTGTGATACAACTTCTTCTGGAATTAAGTTTGTTAACATTATAAATTGTCTCATTTGACCAGAGGTTTAAACACCTAGAAGCCTTTATTCATGCAATTTCTTAAAGTATTTCTTTTCCATTAGGCAGCTGCTGCTTTACAGTATTCCACAAATGAAATTGTTTTATCACATCAATAGCTGCACAAAACAACTGTGACAAAAAAGAAGACTCTTTTCACCCCCATCTTGCTAATAAGTATCATTCAAATCAATAAACTCTGGCAACTGGATAACACCACAAGAAGATATTATTTAAACGCAATTTTGAAACACGTTTTCAAATTCATGTACTGATGCAAGCCGAGGAATTTTCATACCGTCCTGTTTGGTTTCTGTAGAAATAATCCACTGAGTTAACAACATCTTAAGTAGAAAACCAATAAATATTTTAACTTTTCACTGCCAGTATTTTTTTTCCTATATGTGGTGCAAAGTTGTTGTCATAGGATTTTTCTTTTTATTTTTGCATGTAATAGGGAATGGTGTGATTAAATTGCAGTGTTTTACCCACAGGGGAAAAAAAAAGACTAATGTTTTTCTTCAATTGTCAGTATTGCCATGTAACAGAATGTGATATCAGAAAAACCTGCAAAGTCAGCACACCTTCAGACACATTTGTTATATTCTGTAAACGCTTTGGGGTATTTGACTAGTTACTTCATAGTTGTGATCATGCTTCACTAGGCTAGTCCTACACAACAAATATCTCTTAGATGCTTTTCAGTTAAACAAAATTAATAAGTAGTGTCACTGATTGTTTAGAAATATCTTTTAGAGTTTATCAAAATCACCAGAATAACTGTTTCGTGCTCCTGGTTTTTATTTATTTTTAAATAATAAGCCTCTTTCATGCTCAGAAGTTAGGGAAATTTCTGTTGTTTCTTGCTGATTTTTCCACCAGCCTGCTGTTTGTCAGGGGGAGATTGGCAAGGCTTACAGATGTATGTTTTTCCTTGGATGTCTGTGAGGGCATTAGTGCACGTGTGCTTCCCTCTGGATATTTGGATGATGTATGTAAGAAGGGGAAGAAGCCACTGTGCAGCAGCAATTGCAGCGAGAGAAGAGAGGAGTGATGAGAATATGTGAGAGGAGCAGACCTCTAGGCACCTAGGTCAGTGAAGAAGGAGCAGGAGGAGGGCATGTTCCAGGTGCCAGGGTCAAGATTCCCTGGCAGCTCATGGAGGACCCCAAGGCGGAGCAGGAGGATGCCTGAAGGAGGCTGGGACCCCACGGGTAGCCCGTGCTGGAGCAGGGACCTGGCAGGAGGGAGAGAGGCAACATGATGAATTTACTGCAACCCCGATTTCCGTCCCCCTGAGCTGCTGGGAGGGAAGGAGGCAGAGAAATCAGGAGTAAAGTTTAGCCCAGGAAGAATGGAGAGGTTGAGAGTAGGTGTTTTCAGGATGAGGTTTTACTGCTCATTCTCATAGTCTTATTTAAATGGTAATACATTAAATGAATTTCCCCAAGTGGAGCCTGCTTTGCCCATGACAGTAACTGGTGATTGATCTCTCCCTGTCTCTATCTCAACCCGTGAGCCTTTCATTGTATTTTCCCTCCTCTGTCCAGCTAAAGAAGGGGAGTGATAAAATGGCTTTGGTGAGGACCTGACACCTTGCCAGGGCATTTGCCTGAAAAGATGTACTGAAAAAAATTCAAATTTTTTTGGTTTTGAATTTTTGGTTTTGTTATTATGTCTGGATCTCAATGCTTATATAATGGTGTGGTTGATTAAAGGATAAAAGGTAATGAAAATTAAATGTTATACAGTGAATTAAAGAAGGGTAGAAATTAAAGTCCATCTTAAAGCCAGTGCAAGCTTTGGTCCTAAAATGTTTTATGGCGATGGGCAAAATAGAAAGAAGCTACTACAATTTGAAAATATTACCATTTTGTTCATTGAAAATATGATTTATTCACAGTTCTCTTATTTTTAACCATTCCAAATTATATTGATATACTTTTTTTTTTTTTTTTAAATTCAAGGCTGTAGTTGCAAAAATTATTTACAAGCTCTGAACAAGGAAGACATTAAGTGTTTATTTAGGAAGTGCTATTTTGCAGAAGAGAAACTGAGGCTTGGCTCAAAGAAGCAATTTTATAAAAGACTAGGAGGAAATCCGTGTCAGAATTGAGAGCTGAAATTCTTCCTCAACTATGTCCATGGCGTTCATTAAAAAGAGATCTTTTCCTTCTGTCCTTCTCCTCCTCGCTCCTAAGACTGTGAATGACTAAGAAACACAACAAAGTTGACTAGTAAGTTAAAGATACTGAACATTTTTTTGTCACAGTATCTCCAGTCATTTAGAGACATGGATGTATGTGTACATATATATTTTTGTATATATACGCTTACATTTACAAGGCATTTCTGCCTGTTTTTTTGCTAGCTCTCCATTTGTCTGAGACATGTTACTGGTATTATTTTCATTAATGTTTTGATGCTTTCTCTATTTCTGTATATCAGTAACCTTTCTCCCCATAATAGGTTCAAATATATTTGGAGGGTTAAGTTTTCTGAGATACAAAGCAGAGTATAACCCTTAAGTCTTCACTGAGTTTTCCAGCAAGTAAGATTTTTTAATTTCAGTGGGATTTTTGCTTGATTAAAGACTAAAGATTTCAGGATTTCATTGCCTCAGCCTCAGAAAATGTTGAATAAAAGAATTAAGTTAGAAATCAAGCTTGCAGGTAGCAAACTATCACAAGTATTGCTAAATCACAGAACTGGAGTGAAACATTTGAATAGATCAGAGGGCACCTAAATCGGATCAGGTGAGACTGTAATTGTTTTGATGTGTTCTGGTACAAGTGATAAATTTTATACAAATGATTTTGCCTGAAGTGTGACAGGACATGAAAATTTACCACTGAAGAATGGTAATTTTTTGCTTTTAAAATTTCTTTCTTGCATAATTATTGATATGAAAAAAATAAAAAATGTTTCCAAGGTAAGTTATACCCTTGCTAAAGTAATAAATGCAAGGGTTATTTAATTATTGGAGAATTTGATTGCAGAAATACTAGAAGTTATGTCCAAGAAGAGGTTTAAAAAAATAAAAAATGTAATTTTCCTTGTTGTGTTTGGAGAATCTTTAAAATACTAATACAAACACAAGGAAATGCTGAAAATGATATTTTGCATTGTGTTAAAAAACCACTACATGGGATATAAATATGAAGCGAATTCTTGGCTAACTGTTTCAATGCGTGCATACTGAGCCCACAAAACCTTTTACCTAAACTCTCTTTGTCCTGTGCAGGAACTTGTTACCCAAATGATGGACCTGTCCAGGTCAATGGGTGATTTCCTGGAACATGAAACATGCGCAGCTCGGGCTGAGTAATGCTGATTAGATCAGGGCTGGAGCCTCATTCCTTCCCGTGGTGTGTATTACTTTCATCTATCATCACATATCTTAAATCAGCACAGAATTAATTCAGCAGAGCACCTTAGGCAAAGACCAAGCTTTCCCAATGCTTTAAGCTTAGGAATCACCCCTTTGAATCCTGCATGCCAGCCCATACTTCAGCTCAGATACAAGACAGGGGCTGATCAGATCTTGCAGAGGCACTCAGCTCTGAATTAGGTTCTCTGTCACTGGCAACAAAAACTGAGGAGAGAGGAGTGGGGTTTGGTTTCAGTTTGTGCATAGATATCTCAGTAATTCTATCTAATTTAGAGAAGTCACTCCAGATTTACACCAGTGCTACTGAAAATCAAAATCTGGCCCATTGTCTCAGCAAAATACACCAAGTCAATATCAGTTCATTACAGAGAGGAAGAGAGAAAGGGAATGAGAGAGAAAACAAGGATTTCGTTAGCAATGCATTCTGTAGTATAAAAGATAAAAAGGAATATCCAATTAACACACCACTATAATTGCTTGCAGACATTCTTTTTTATTTAAAGATGAAATAGCTAAGAGTTCTCATCAAAACTGGGGTCACAGCCTACATATTAAATGAAAGAAATTGATTGGGCTTTATTACACCCTGACTACTGCAAATGTGCCTCAATCACTGATTGCTATAAATTTATTCTTATAAACTACTAATTGCCCAAGTCATAATGGTAACAATGGTATAATGAAATTATCTTGATCAAGCTGATGCACAAATTTTGCTTGACAACATGAGCAGTGTGAGAAAAAAGGAAAGAAGACATGCATACAAATACATAATGTTTCATTAAAATTAAAACCAATGTTAAAACAACTGTTCTCTGAAGTATACAAAGTTCTGTATTAGAAGGGCTTCCTTTAGAAAAATCATTTAAGAAGACAGGCATTTACATTTATAATAAAATGATCTTGCATTTTTTATTTGTCTTGAAAATTAATGACTTACTTAATCACATTTGATCAAAGGAGATAAGTTGATGTAGTCATGTGTTTCTGATTGCATTAAGCCTGATCCAGAGTGGCATGATGGATATTTAATAGTCTTGCTGTCCCTCTACATCTTGTCACCATTTCTTGATATGCATGGATACTGTGGAGTACACCACAGCACAAAACTGTACTTTTAATAGAACAGGCTAAGGTTAGAGAAAAGGAAATTCTGTTGGAGATTACATGGTGGAGCTTTTAGAAGTAGGTTATCCACTATCAAAATATATTTCTTTAAAAGACAAACATCTCAGGTAACTCTATATATAGATCTACAGCTTGAAGCATTTTCTCCTTTTAGAAGTGCATTTTGCTTGTATGCTGCCTCTGTTAAAAGATATTGCTACAGTAGGTTTCAAGGACTAGGCAGTGTGAAAGCATGTAGAAACAAAGATAGCCATCCAGAAAATGTAGGAAATTTCTAGAAGCTGGAATGCAGAGTATTGTGTAAAATGCATAAATTGGTGCTATTTTTATTGTGCTAATAGCTGTTTCTACAAGTGTCAGCTGAGCCATTCATAGGGAATATTGGTATGTATGAGAAATTATTTCTGAGTAGTTCAAATGTAGTTCCAACTCTTTCCAAATTAATCTCACCAAAAAATTTTATTTAAATTGATGCCTAATTCTTTCTCACCAGAGTATTTCTTCAGTATGAAGCTGTCTTTTTTTTTCCATGAGCGTTTCTTGCTTTCCTCTCTCAAAAGAGAAGTCCAAACTTTTATCCTGGGGTACAGTATTTGCATTCTTCAGACTGAATTGCTCCTAAAATTGCTTTAGTTGAGGCCATTCTATAGGAACATAAAAAATTCAGAGACAACCAAGCTGGAAGGGCTTCAGGAAGCTTTAGCTTAGCTGGCATGCCCCACCCCACTTGGGCTGTGTATTTGCTAGGCTGCCCCACATTTTAACTTTCCAACTGCTGTAGTCTCTGTTTGTCCTATTGCCAGAAAGCTTTTCAACGGGGGCTGATCTAAATCACTTTGCTGCAATTTATACTTAGTGACACTTGTTTCATGTGTAAGGGCCATGGAAAATGGTTTATCCCTCTAGTCTATGCAATATTTTTAGATATGGGAAGTTTTGACTCTGCCTCTTCCCTCCTCGTTACACGTTCCACTCTTCCCACTTCCGTACTATTGGTCTTTAAGCCCTAATATAATAAAAGCTGTTCTGAAAAGAAATATATCTGTATTTGGGAAAACATACTGGAGTTTAGGACAGAAATATCAAAAAACTTCAGCCTCTCAGGAATAAATTACCTCCAGGAGAGCACACCTACAGCACCCAGTAGGGCAGGGGTAGGGGAGTAACCCAGACACAGCCATTTCTCACCCCTATTTTCATAATCCTGCGGCACCTATTTTATTCTAATTAAGTGTGTGGTAGTAAGTAATAAGATTTTCCTGAGACATATTTGTGTGTTTAATGAAATATTGGGATTCTGGTGTGGTGTAGGTAGAGTTGCATACAGGTTTTGTTTGTTTTAGATTGCTATATTATTATTATTATTTAGTGCTTTATTATTATTCAGAATTAAATTCAGTTAGCATTTTATTCAACACTGTTAGATTCTCTGAAAAAAAACCAAAACAGACCAACATTTTTCACACCTGGAAGCATTTATTTTTTATTATATTTTATTTTACCACCACTGAATTTTTCCTTATGTTGTTTATTTTAGTTGCTGGGTTTGGGTGGACTTGTTCTATGACTGGCTAGCTTTTGAAAAGGTCTGTGTTTCTACAAGTGGGCATGTTTATAGATTCAGACTATATATGAAAGAGAAACTGGCCTGGACAGGATGAGACTAAAAATAAGAAATCGCCAAAAATGTGTCAGAGAAAAAGAAATAGTGTAACAATATTTATAAGAGAATGGCAGAGTTTTTAATCTATTATCTAAGGTGAGGAAGTCCCTTAATGTTATTGATGTAGTCGGTAAAAAGTACCTGGAATGCTGTTTCGTGCAGTTTCCCTAGTATTTCTGAAATCTGTATAACAAGAATGCACAAGTTGAGTTTTCCAAATGGCCTGTTCACATAATGCTGTAACACTTGTTGTCTGCCTTACTCATCCATTCCTTTATCCATCTATCTCTGTATCTATCATGAAATGACAATCCTAACTTACTTTAAACTCTCCAAAGGTATATTCTTAAATTTTAATGTTGGAAAAGCTTCCTGATGACTGGTACTTTGGCTTAATGTGGTATAGCTTCTGACAGCTGCCTCTGTAAGAAAAGCAAAGGATGGCTGCATTACTGTCACTTTCTGTCACATTCTGGTTGCCAAACTCTTGCAGGGATGATGACAGTGAACCAAACAAGAGTGACAAAGGGAGTCAAAGCTGTGATTTTGAATAAGGAAGAGTGGACACTTGAATTGCATTTTGTTCATGCCGTTCATTCTGTTCTGCTTGTGGACTTCATGGCATGGCGCCTGCTCCCATTTTTTAAATTATATGTTCTTTGGGAATTTCACCTGCTTTTGGCACTCTCAAAACTCCCCCCAAAAATAACTGTTAACAAGCCCAGAGTAGGTCAGAGTATGAACAGAAAAATATCTGTAACTGTGGAATGTACTTGAAGGAGAAGGCAAACTCGGGGGCATGATGCCCACTCAAATTGTCTGAAAAGCAGCTTGCACTCAGAGGAGCAATGAAAGTGTGACCTTATTTTCAAGACAAAAAAAAATGTGGATTACCCATATTAAACTAGCACATTTCATCTTTTCCCCCCCAAACTAATTTCTATATCTTCCTTTATATGAAGACTGTTTTCTAGATAAGTCTCTAAATAAAAGAGTCAATAACTTCTGCATGCTAGATTAAAAAATAGCTGCAGGTGACATTCAAACACAGCACCACTGTCCAAGCTTTCCTACTGTACTGTGACAAAGCTGCAGAGCAAAGGCACAGAATCCTTCTCTCAGGGGAAGGTTTTACCCAGCAGACTGGTGTCCTCTCTGGGGTCTTGTGAGGAGCTGCTGTGAGAGGGGGATTGACCCAGGACAGCCTCAATCTCATCACTCCTACTCCCTAGAGAGCAGCTCCCTGCCTGAATTTCCAGCAATGTCCTGTGATGACCCAGGGGTAGGAGGGTCACAGACTCGTGTGGAGTTTTCCAGGGGTTCTCCTTCCAGTACTGGAAGGGAGCCAACAGAAATGAAGGAAAAAGACTATTTACAAGAGCAAGTAGTGACATGACATTCTGATTTGAAAAAGAGTAGGTTTAAATTAGATATTGGGGGAAAAAAAAATCTTTCTTGTGAAGGTGTTGAGACACTGGAAGAAGTTGCTCAGAGAAGTTGTGGATGCCCCATCCCTTGAAGTGTTCAAGGCCAGGCTGGATGGAGCTCTGAGAAACCTGGTCTGGTGAAAGCTGTCCCTGCCCATGGCAGGGCCTTGGAACTGGATCATCTTAAGGGTCTCTACTAAACCAGACCATTCTATGGTTTTACAGATCATTAAACTGGTTTTACTTACTAGGTTTTTTTTTTGTATTGAAGCTTAATAAAGTGGTTCTGCCCCAGTTTGAAAGTAACTGCAAATCCCTGTAAGTGCCAGTAATGCCAGTAATTAAGGCTGGAGCAAAGACTGTTGCCTAGATCCAGGTGATAGAAGTCCAAAGGATGTAGTGAATTTCTCTGCCCTGATTGCATTTTCCTGCTTTCCCCAGTGAAATGCCTCTATTCCCTGACCTTTCCACCAGTTCTTGACCCTAAAGCTGTGATGATGGGGCTGAGTAGGTAATGACACACACACACACACGCATATACACATGTATACATATGTACATATATATACACACACACATATATATACACATACATACATATATGTATATATATACATACATATACATACATATTTATATATACATGTTTTGTTGACTGGGGTTCTAAACAATTTTGTTGTGCTCTAATAAGAAAGGGGGGTTTCTGCAACTGGAAGACATTAACTTCAAGCTATAAGAAAGCTCTATGCATAGTGTTAACTCTTTGATGGAGAGATAAGCCAGGAGGGACCAAGTGGAAATGAAAATAAATCAGTGGGCAAATACTGTGACTAGTAATAGGAAACAAAAACTGCTTTGATAGTTATTTTCCACATTATCTGAACTAAGATGGCATTATTACTTCAGTACTCTGTCAAATGTGAGATTGTTACCTGTAGCTGATTTACTAAGTATCTGTGAGAATATGGTTCCACTAAATCCACTGTATGTTTTGTATTTTATGTCATTATTCTTCAAAGAGGAGATTCCCTGTTTCCTGAATGTTCTCTGGTGTGGTCAGCTGAAATGTGTTGCAGCAGCCACAGGAGAGAATGAATGCTGTGACAGATTGCACACCAGTGTTGCTTATGCTTCAAGTTCTATTAGGAATGAGCTGTTTTAGAAATCATATCAGCATTTGGTATTTCAAACTCTGGGAAATGTTTTTCAAAGAGCCTTGTACTGGGAGGTAATGAAAGATTTGTTTAGTTTGTTTAGTTTTGAACTAGAGGGAATTTCATTACGTTTAAAGTGGAGCCTGGGTGAACCACAAGTATGATCCAGATTGCTGGTGTCTGTGTTCCTAGTTCTAGAGCAGCATTCAAATATCTTTAATAACAGGCCTTTAGTGAGAATGTGCCTTGCTATTTATTTTAGGAAGCTACTGGGGGTTTTCTCAGCAGTGTAGATTCAGAGTGTTGTTTTGTATTCCTAGGAAGGATACCTATAGTGCAGACAGAGTGCCATAGAAATCTTGTACATGAGGGATATTTCCCTTCCCTTCCCTCTTTCCCTTTTTTAAAATTTTTTATTTTATTTTTTTATTTTTAACATTTTAAAAATTTCTTTTAAGACTGATTTGGGTTTATCAGAGCTCAGAATTTGCAATAAAAACCTGACAGCATACAGCGGAAACTTAATCCATTTTCCTTAACCATTACACTTCTGTAACAACAAAAGCCTGTGTGTGGTGAGTGATTAGTTTGTTTGATATTGGTCTCTCTGACTATTGCAGTTACAGAAAAACTGGCCAGAAGAACTGTGTTTTAAATTCAAGTGGAGTTTAGATATGTTCTCAGTATTTTATGAACAGTCATGTGCTTGTATGCTAACAGTTACAACAAAGCTTTGTGATACAGTTTTTAACATCAGACCATTTAATGTAGGAAACTATAGACTACAAAGTATGCCATGGATATTATTTCAAAGACACATACTCTCACTTTTAAACTTTATTCACACTAAAAATAGGCACTTCTAGTCTTAAAAACAAGAGCATAGTTGAAGGTCATGTAGTAATTAACTCTTGGATGCAAGTCATTGGCATTAGAAGGGTATTCTTTGCTTGTTTCGTGGTGCAGAACAAATGCTCCATTAATCAGAAACCTATCAACCTGAGATTGAAAACTAATAAAATCAAGTGCTACGGTTCGACATTGCTGGGGACACCTCCTAACACACATATTTCTTCATGCAATTTTCAGCATAAGTTCTGCATTTTCCTCCTGATTGGGAGGATTTTAGAAGACTTTAAATAACTCAGCTCTTGTGAGAAGATAAAAGGAAACAAGAAAAGAAGGAATGACGATTTTTCTATAAAACATCTAGACTTTTCATTTCTCACACAAATTGTGGGCATTATAATCTCTTTAATACTGTGGGAGGGGAAAAAAAGGACATTTATAAAAGGCCGTAACAAGCTATGAAAATGCTGGTTACATTTTTTTGCTCCAGTGAAAAATTTCCATGTACTCCAGTTCCGAATATTTTGTTTTCTTTTCTTCTGAGAGGAAGGATGAAAAAATGAGCATAAGGCATAACTCTTTTCCTCAGTAGTGGAGTAGAATTTGAGGAGCAGGCACCTGAGGAAATCAGCTCCTTGGTCACCTTGCTATTAGCCGTGGGCTCTGAACATATGGCGTTTAAGAGTGTGATGAAAAATCTTGTTGGGTTTTGTGGGTTTTTGGTTTTAATCCTTACTTCGAAGTCTGAGATTTTTCTGAGGCAGCTGATTTTATTCATTGTGTTTTGTGATTTCACTGTGTTTTATAATTTTAGCATGCATCACAGGTTTAAAGAAAAAAGATCATAGATAGTTAGGGGAAGAGTCTACATATTGTTCATTTGGAAAATTATTAAGATTGTTTTTTCATCACTGTAAAAATCATGTTATAAATGTCTGGACCTCAAATGCTTGTTTTTGTTGTTATTAAATTTTTAAAATAAATTGTTGATAACTATTCCACTTTAAAAGTAGAATTTTCCCAGCTGCACTACTAGCATTGGGAGAAAAATGCAGAGGCAGAACAGAAAGTTCAGCTACCATAAATAGGTGATAGAATAGGACATTAAAAATCCTATTATGTTGTTTTATATTTTCTTGGTCGCCACTTTGCCATTTTGATGACTGTCTTTTGACTATGTTACCATTCAAATATAACACCACAGCATAAACCCTTGATGTTACAATCCGACTAATTTCTGTGTTCCTTTACTGTAATCCAAGTACTTTCAAAGAACAGATTGTTATGGCTGTCACTGTCACATTGTTTTCAACTTTTTCCTGGCTAGAACAGTGGTAGAAACAGATTAAATTTTATAGGTAGATGCATGGTTAAGATATCTTATAAAATAAATATTCAAGCTTCTATTCTGTTTCAGCTATCAGAATGTTTCTTTTGGTATTTTTCACCTGAGTTTAAAAGAATTTAAACTCTAGAATATAATCAGGATCTTCCAGCAGTTTCTGAAATTTATTTTTAAAAGTATATTTGACCTGGAAGAAAAAATTTTGGACAGTGACAGTAATTTTCTTTGCAGAGCTTCTTTGTATTATACAGGTTAACTGATGAAAAATAATAAATTGAAGGCAGAGTCAACCCAGGATTCAAGGGTTTGTTATTTTAAAAATTCACAGGGTGTAGTTATTGGGGTGTGCTGTGCAGGGCAGGAGTTGCACTCTGATGATCCATAGGGTCCCTTCCAATTCAGGACATTTTATCTTTCTATGGTTAGAGTAAAATTTATTTAAAATTGCAGCAGGTGTCCTTTCAACTCAACTGACTTCTGCTCTGTCGTTTCTCAGCAAAAGGTGACATCACTCTTAAAAGGAAAATTTCGGTTGAGTCAGAACCCAGATCTGTGATCTTCACTGTTAGTTCAGTTACCTCTCTGCAGAACAAAATACTCAGCTTTAAGGAGAGAGAGGAGCTTCTACTCCCTGTGAAGATTTTTAAAAAAGTAGTGGACTTGACAGGATTTCTGAAAATTTCCTTATGTAATAGATGGAATGAATAACTTTAAAATGAGGTTTCAGACCTGTGAATTCGTAATAAGAGTTAAAGAGAACTTTGAAACACTAGAACAAATTGCTGTAAAAACTAGAAGAAAGGGTACTGGTTATAAATGTTTTGGCAGGTGCTTCTTATAGAAGCCCATTGCAAGGAAGATGTGGAAAGAAGTGGAGTGAAAAGTACATGACAAGTGCTAGAAAGGCGCTTTTATTTTTGCCGAGTATGTGGCAGAATACGTTTTTAAGAAATGTGGAAGAAGAGAACCAGAGTATTATATGACAAAATGAAATGTAAGAGGAGAAAGGTTCCTTGACACAGAAGGTCCAAAAAGACAAGATTTGTTAATTTTGTTGCTGTATGCTGCAAATTGTAACAGCACTGTTACCAAGATTCCTCCTAATGATCATTCTTTTTTGCTGTCATGGTGCCTAGCAATGTTGATACAAAAACATCTTTCATTCCTAGATGACAAATTCACTTCAGTCCACCAGCACAGAGTTCTAGGATGAAACTGGACTAATTTAACTCAATTTAGAAAATCTTGGACTTGAGTTAAATGTCAAGCACTTGGAAGTCTGAACTTTTGCTCCCACCAGCTTATGCACCTGTAAAGGCTGTTGGCAGTTGGAGCATCTGTTACATCCTCTGTCTTACGCAGTCAGTCCTTTGTGCAGAGAACTTCACAAGCAAGCAGTTTTTCCCTTTATACTGTGATCTGTCCCTTCATCCTCCTAATCTCTCTCTCAGTGCTGAACCCAGCCATCATGTGCTTCAATAGTTTTAACAGTCCATAAATTATAGACAGTAAAATGCCCACGCATTTGCCCCCTTTCTGTCCTTCCTTGCCTTCGTGTTCTGTTCTTTCCCTCCTCCTGCACAGAGAACTGTCTTGGTGGGTTTTATTTCTGTTTTTCTGACTCTTCAGTGTGCAAATTTCCCTAAGGCAAACCTCTGCAGGGCTGACTCAGCAGTCAGTGGCATTTGTCAATTCATTGATCACCCTCCACCAGCAGTAGGAAGGGGAAACTCGCCGAGTCAGCAGTGAGCAGCCGGCCTTTGCGAGGATTAGGCTGTGTGAACCTCCAAATTAAAAATAAAGAGCTTTCTGATTTCTCTGCAATAGGACTTTCAAAATGAATTAAAAAAAAGTCTCTCAGCCCTCTCGATTCATTCAACTGTAATTTTTCTTATTAATTCCTTCTCATTTTCCAAAAGACGGCTCTCCTGTGGAAAAGGAAATTGTGCTTTACATGTTTAAAGGATTTTACATTTTATTCTATTTCTTGTAATATATTCACATAAGTCAAATAAGAAAGCACTTCACATACTGGAATATGTCCTTGTTCCAATTTTCAGTGGGGCATGATCCAAGTTTAAAGATATATTTTCACTACTGGCCCTCTTCCCCTTCCCCATCCCTTCTTTTACTTGCATCATCTCTGTAATCCTTAAGGGAGTGTGCTGGTTTGGGAGAAAGAACAAATGGTTGAGTTGGGGATAAATAAGGTTCCTTCTTTACTCTCTGAGAAAAGGAACTATTTCATTTCAACTGAAGGAAAACTATAGCATTTCCACTGCTACAAATTCTCTCTAGGCTAAATCTATTTTCTTAGAGGATCCAAATTTTTTGAAGCGTCGTCTTTTCTAAATAACTCTTCAGTGAGCATTTCCATGGGAGCTGGACTGAACAGTTATTTTCTTGCCTCCCTATCTTTTCTTTCTTTCCCTATATATGCTCTAGACTCTTATCTCTTTGTCAGAAAACAGATATGCGCGTTCTCCTTAAAAGTCTCATCATTTTGTCACGGATAGAGGAGATAAGAATTTGCACAGTGGGCACTCATCTAGCAGTATCTTATATTTTCACTTCCTGAATATTACTGCACTGACTATTCCGTGGGAACCAAAGACAATTGTTTGTAGACAGGGCATAGATTGTGTGCATTCCGTTCTCCTCCCCATTGCTTTCTTTTTCCTCCTTTACTATTTAATGGGAGCTGTACATGAAAAGGAGTGGAGTTCAGATTTGGGATTTTGCGAGCATTGTTTTTATGCCTAATTTTGTACAATGAAGTGTTGAAACAAAAGAATTCCATCCTTGGCAATGATATTTTGAATTCTTTAAATGTTCACTTGGAGAGCATTTTCTAGTGTTCTCTCTAAAGACACCATAAGCCTCAAGCCTGGAACCCTATGTTCAGGGACTTGAATGCAAATACAATTGTTTTTGTTACTGAATTCAAGAGTCATGAAGATTCTGTGCTTCATGGATGATCAGCACACCATATCAGTCTCTTTCCTTTTCCTCAAATAGTAGAAGATGTTTTAGGAGGAGCATGCTGGCAAAGGTTGTTTCAGTTATTGACGCTCCCTTACCAGGCCCAGGGTGGATAAAAGTGGTGGTAGTTTTAGAAGGTGATTTAATTGCTGTGGTTGTTCTAGGAACAAATAAGAGAAGGAGTCAGGTAACACGTAGCATCTCTCTGAACCCACTGGCTGAAATATAAACTCCATTCCTTTCAAACTGAATTGTTGTCTGCATATAATTTTTTTTTTTAAAAAAACATTAATTTTGTTTTAAAGATGATAAAAAGTGGCTTTCAGTCCATAATGTGGATAATCATTATTAGCAAAGAAAAGGAACACAGGCCCAGAAAAATGTTACTGTGCTGCTTAATTTTAACAAAACTTTAACTACTGGCTCTTTTTAGTGCAGTTTTAGAAAAATGTCTTTTTAAAAAATATAGATTATCTACTTTGGTGTTTACCTGATCAATAATCTGTGAACATCTGTAAAGGTGTCTACACCTTTGCAAGAATTGAATGCCATTTAATCCACATTTTGATGGTTAGTCATCCCCTTTAATCATTGTGTTTCTACATATCACAAAGGTAGAAATGTAACAACAATAATACTAATGATATAATTTTACTCTTCCAAATGGCAGGAGAAACTTGCTACTAAAAGGTTGTTTTTTTTTTTTTTAAATATATATATATATACACACACACAAACAAACAGCACACTTTTCCTGTGTTTTGAGTTTCAACAGTCTTCAGAAGGAAGAATGTGCATTGCAATCGGTATGGTTGTCAAGATGCTGAACTCCAAGTCTAAAGTTTATGTACCAGATCCAGCTTCTGTGGAACACTTTGTTTACCTTAGTTTAGTACTTGTTTCAATGGAATGTAGCACATTTGGGAAGCTAAAGTCCCAGGGGAAATTTGAAGGAAGTTATGGTGCTCAGTCTGTGTGAAAATAATGTCACGTACTCTGAGTTAAACATGAGATTGTTTGGAGCTTTGTCCCAAATCAGATAAATATAAGTAATAGATGCTCACTAAGGTTCAAAACTGGGGTACGCATTTTCTTTTATAATATTGAAAATAGACTCTTGAATCTGTCAGAAAACCAAACATTTGTAATGGTATTTGAAATGTGAATTCCAGAGTCCCATTTTTTCTTTTTCAAAGTTTATCTTTTGCTATGTATATCTCTGACATTATTTCTTCAAGTAATTTCTTTCCTAGTACTTGATGTAATGTCCAAATTTTCAGTGATGTGTGGTTATTCACCAGTGGCTAGACAACGATATCACCTTGACTCTACACCTCATTTTAGTTCTTTATTAATCCCCATTTCTATACCTTTCCTATACCTGCTATGACTTAAAGTTGTAGGGAGTTGGTTCGTTGAGTTGGTGTGCTGGGTAGGAACATTTGGATTTTCTGCTGCTATTAAAATTGAATGAAAATACAATTTGATCTGTTCCAAAAAATTGTTTTTAGTGAACCTCTTTCTGCTTAAGGAAAAGTTAACACAACTCTTGAGTGATAAATATAATTTACCTACAGATTAATGAGGAGATTTGATCTCATTTTTCATAGAACTTCTGCTTGTGTGCTGTGCATATTATCCACCCTTGTCTTGTGCTTGAATGTGTATTGGATGTTGTCAGATTCTAATCTGACTCAGCAGTCACAGAAACATGAAAATAATCTGTTTCTATGATAATTTGCTAAACATGTGATTTTTATTATATGGTTCATTGTAAAGGGCCAGATTATGGCTGGATCGTGTGGATACCAATCAGAAGGAGAACTGAAGTGCCTACAAAGAAAAGTTTATGGAGAAAAAAGACAGCTTCTGGAGAACCAGTGTAGGAAAACAAACAAATAAGCAAAATCATAAAAATATGCAAAGCACTGCATATTTTTAGCTTTCTTTCTCTCTCTCTGTGTCTCTCTGTGTCTCTCTGTGTCTCTCTGTGTCTCTCTGTGTCTCTCTGTGTCTCTCTGTGTCTCTCTGTGTCTCTCTGGGTCTCTCTGTGTCTCTCTCTCTCTCTGTCTCTCTCTGTCTTCCTTTCCTTTCTTTCTTATTTTCCTCCCCTGTCCACCTTGCATTTTTTTTTTCTTTTTTAAAAATGGTTAAAATCGTGTTGGTGTAGTCTGGCAACGAGCACCACAGAATGTAAGAATAATTCCAACACAAGTTATATGCTTCACAAATTCAGGATTGGCTGATGAAGCTAAAGAACCTGTGGTACCCAAGAGACTAAAATTCTCATTAGAGGTTGTGGCCTTTAGCTTTTTCTTCAGTTGTTTCTCTAGAATTCAGATGCATTCAGTACTGAGAATTATTTCTTTGCTATATTAGGTACTCATTGCAACTGGGTGGAAGGAAGAAGGATTGCTGAGATGTAGAAACTGGATGAGGAATGTGCCTTTTGTTGGTCCCTTGTCTATGGTGTTTTTGCACTTTTGCTCTCCCTGCCCTTAGGAAATGTGCCTCCTGTCATGTCCAGGAATTTTTGCACTTCTAGAAGTAGATTGTTGGTTGTCTTTCTTGGTTTATGAATCTAATGTCCCTACATACTAAAATCTCAGGGAAATGACAGATGATCTCTCAACCATGATGAGAATTCTCCCATCTGTATGCTGTGATCTCGAAAGCAGATCCCTCCCCACAGAAACCTTACGAGAACAAATCTTCCAAGAACACAAAAAATAGCATTATGTGTATGTTCTGCTCCATAAATGTTTGCATTAAGGTTGAAAGTTTAATAAATATTTGCTACATACCTTGGTTTACAGAGAGGAATTTGCTGTACTTTTATTCTTTTGGGGTCTTGGGGGGTGTGTGTACGTGTGCTTGTTGCTTTGGTTTTATTTGTTTTGTTTTCCTGAATAATTTAATTAACTGTCAGAACTGAAAGCACAAAACATTTCTGATGCAAGGTTCAGCTGCTTTTTGTGTAATCAGGATCTAAGTTCTTAATTTGAATAACAAATGCTAATGTGAATCAGAAAACAACTGAACAGGCATTAAAATTAGGAACTTCAGGTGAGTAATTCATCTGAGTTCAGTCCCCATCTTTCTCCCACTGCAGTGAGTGGCCAAAAAGTCAAAGGACTGCTGAGACCAGTCCCAGATGGGCCCACACTGTGTTACTGCAATGTTTCCTTCTGATGGTGAGTGGTAGGAAATGCAAAGCTTGATTTGATGACATCCTAAACTGTATGCAGAGAGAGGAATAAAGGAGGGTGGATACTGTAACATGGGACCTGCAAGGACAGCAGAGTGTGATGGTGGTAACAAATGGTCAGTGAGGACAAAGAGAAATACAGTGTGAAGTTTTTGCTCAAATAATTTTATTCTGTGAAAAAAAAGCAGTATCTGCAAGAGATCTCTAAGGTCCTGTGGGGCTCCAGATTCAAAGTCCCAGTTCACCATTGCCTCAAACCACACTTACTCAAGTATGAAACTGGAAGAATGCAGTTATAGCTGGAATTGAAGCCTGTGGTACAGGGCGAACAACTTGGTGCACATCTCAAATACTCAGTTAACCATAAGGGAACTTGGTTGGTTTTGGCCAAGCAATTTGTGTCAAATGTTGCAATTTTATACTAATGGGAGTCTGAAAAAGCTACTGAAGCAGGATTTCTGAAAAATTATTTTAAACACGAGGAAAAAAAATCCACAAAATCCCGTGGTTCACAAAGATGAATATTTGTCTAAACGACTGAATGGAATTTGAGATTTTCAAAGCCACGGGCTTTTGGCAGTTTGCTCATTTTAATCCCATTAGAGTAGTGCTCAGCCCTAATAAAGAATAAAGCAGCTATAGAAGGGAGGGAAAGTAACATTGTATTTCACAGGTTAGTTTTTTCACTCATAAGTGAGTAAATTAATAGCAGAAAATGGAGAGAGGTGTGATGTCTAATCACACCTGGATACTTTGTGGGTCTCCACTTACTGTTTTAGTGAGATGTCTTCCATAGCTCCCAAGTCTGAAAATGCCAGTCACTTTCTGGGCATGACCAACACTTGTATGAGGAATTTTTCCAAAGAGATTTACAGTCCTGTCACTTGTTCCGAGTACCTGTTACTCATATGGGCTATAAAATAAATAAGCTTAAATATGAATCTTTAAAAAGTTTCAATTATCTTTGATTAATAGAGAAACTTGCAGTCTTTTATGTTTTTATCTTTTTCTCTTAAAGAATGAGTTGTGCAATGCAATACCTTGTGGCTGTGTAGGCTGTCAGAGTTGGATTCCCACAAACCTGGGTGTTTTCATTGACTTAAAGGCTTTGAAAGAATCTTATTTCATGACATCAAAATAAACGTGGAATTAAAACTGTATTAGGACTCAGTTTGGGGTTTATTCTCTTTCTTGCCCTACTCAAGGCATGCAGGATTGAGACAATGGTTCTCAGATAAAACCTTTTCTTTCTTTCTTTCTCATGTGGGACAGAGACAATGATGCCTATGAGTGAGTACAATGACTATAAGTGTTACAAATCCTAACCTAAGTACGTATTTCCAGTTGATTTCTTAATGAAAAGTAATAATTTTTGTACAACGAAGTCTCTCCACACATTTAAATAATATTTAAATACTCTTAATATTGTGGAGAGTTAAACAGAGTTTGAAATGCTGCTCTTCTTACAAATTTAAATAATAATAATATAAAAAAAATCTGCTGACACAAATGTATTAGAAACAGACCTATATAAAGGAGCAGTTAACCTAGAACTATTGTGAGATATATATTGTTTGACATACTTTCATATGAGCAAGCAGAAGTACCCCATCCTTTAGACTGTGGTAATGTGCCTTATTGTTAAATTCAATAGGAAAAGCTATTCATACTGTAGTATGATTGAAAAGAAAATTGAATCCTTTTGATGTTATAAATGTCTCTATTACTGAATGTGCACACAAATTTTCCATGGAAATTATGGTGAAAGTAGTGGTTCTCCTAGAAAAATGCATTAGTGTTGACATGTTCAATTTTAGCCACATCAGAATATAAATACCTTTTAACCATGGTAAAATTGTTGGGAATGTATATAGTGTATCTACATAAGTCAGTTGTCTGTCTAAAAATATGTGTTCCTATGGTCCAGTTATGTTCTCTGTTTCAGCTGAAAGGGAAATTAAAAACAGTGACTCACACATCTCACTCTTTTCTTACAATATTGTGTTTAAAATATTTCAGTATGTGGAGTATATTTTATATAGCTGTTCATGATTATGTTTAATTTTGAAAAACCACAAAACACTTAACAGGTTTTTGGCTATGAAGCAAATTATATGTGAGAGGTTGACTGTCCATTCACTTGCATGGCAATTGGTTCTGTGTACTAAATTTTCCTGGTAATGGAGATAGTCTAGGCTTCTTTGCAATGACAAATGAATAAAAAAGAAAAAGGAGTGTATCCAACAGCCAAAAATTTATGACAGTGGCACCTCCAAAGTTTGCAGTTTGTCCAGGATCATAACTAGAAAAGGAAAGTGGTTTTGATTTTCTCTCTGTGAAGCCTGATGTATGCTGTCAACTAAAATTACACACAGTTTTAAAATGTATCACTCAGTGCACTTTGTTCATTAAGGCACATTAAGTTACACAGTATAATGCAATAAGAACTAACCTGACAACAGCAGATGTGAAACATTGTGTGTACTGCACTGTAATTATATAAAAGCACCAATGACTTTAGGAGGAAAAACTTTAATTCTTCAGGGCTCACTTGGATGTAGCTGTGGCAGGAATATTTCCTGTTGTTTGAAGCCAATGAAAAACACAATACATGTTGCTTGCTTGTTTTTCGGTTTCTTTGGATGGTATTTTTGTTAGTTTTGGTTTCTTCCATGATTTGTTTTCAGGCTCAGTAGGCAGAGATTTAATTGGCAGAGTAGTCTAGATATCTTGATAAAATAAACCTAAAAGACAGCTCTGAAGGTCTTGCAGTTTCAGGTTTAGATAACAGTTTTATTTAACACCTATTTTTTTTTTCCTTGAAACTGTATCTGAAGGAGCAACCAATGGTCATTTTGGTATTTTTAGAAAACAGAAGTCCAGATCTTCAATTAGGACACACATGGGGTATTTCGGAGTGACAATTACTTTATACCCATCTAATTTCTCCTGATATACTGAGTTTGTTAGGCTCTCAGTATAGCAGAAATATTCAGTGAACATTTTGAAATATTATTACCTTTCCAACAGAATGATAACTTCAAAATTATCTTAATCTACAGTGAGTTATCTAATATATAAGGCTTCTGTTGCAATATCTACACATCTTTTGTGAAAATTAAACATATGAACTGATGTCTTTTAACTCAGCTGGATGAACTATAATGTTACTACCATCCTCTGAATGTAAAATTTATTGATGGGTGTGAATCACATAAACCATGAGAGTGCTGCTGTTTTGGGAAAGAATTATGTACTTTTCTTTGTTTCCATCCTTTGACTCCTTCTGCCCTGCCCTACCCTCTTCTCTCCTTCCATGCTCATCAGCTAGATTAATGTATCTTCTCTAAATTGCTCAGAATTGGGTGGGAATATTTACACTGAGTGAATTATGGCTGGATGCATTCCTATGTCAATAAGTACCACGTTGATTTCTTATAAAGTAGATCATTATTCTGTGTGGCATAAATAGTATTACCAGACTGATATGATTAAAGCCAGGGAGTCATTAATTAGCATCTAATTAAAAGAGACTAGTAATGTGTCTGTGTACAACTGTTATTGTGTTATATTTTCCTTTACAGGAAAAAGTGATTCAAGCCTGCAGGATGATGTTCAACTTACTCGTCTTATGGTGTATAGTATAATAGAGGGGAGGGGGATGAGTTCCAAGTATGATTTCTCAGTTTTGCTGGGAAATTCTGTGTTGTATTTGAAGAGATGAAACTCTAAGTTTTAGGAAAATTATACTTTGGCAAGGGATATCTAAAAACGTAAAAACCATTTTTCTGGAAACCTTCAAGGTATACGTTTCATTGTTGTGTGACTATACTAACACACATGAGTGATTTAGCTGTTAATTCATATGGAAGAGAAACAGTCTTTTTGTGTAAATTCACTGTGGGGCAGGAGAAGAAACCATGGGGTGTGTACAGTGAACATGTTTAAGCACAGACTGACTCCTTAGTTTCCCCTTTTCACTGCCAGTTGATTATTAACAAATCATATTGGTCTCATGGTGGTGGGTATTCAGAAGAATTTTGTGTGGACGAATCACAAGGCATGGAGACAAGGGCTTAAGAAAATTCATAAACTGTGGGTGAAATCTGTCCTAGGCCAGTCAGAGTATTTCATTTTGATAGGTTAGCTCGGACATGAATATTAATGACAGTTTTACAGAATTGCAGGATACACACTCATAGATTCTTAATGAATAATTGGATTTTTTCCTTTTAAAAAATGCATTATTAATCCACATATAAGACCACATAAATGAAACTGCAATCATAATATTTTTAACATTGAAAATTTCTTCTACCAGCTTTCAGACAATGCTTTAAATTTGGTTTTGTCTTTCATGTTTGCGGCCCATACTTGAAATATCATAAAGGTCAGTGTAAAGACTGGAAGATTTTTAGCAAATACAGATTTCAGAGAAGCTCTAATAAATCATGATTTCTACCGGTTTTATAACTGGTAGAAAAAAATGATGCAACAAAAAGGGTTTTGTGAGAAGGAAATTGTCCCCTGTTCAAAGCTAAATATGGGTTTATTCTGCACCACCATCCAGTTTTCAAAAAGGACATCAGAATCTTGCCTACAAATTCATAGGTGCAGAAAAAAATATAAAAACTGAATAGCTAAGATTTGTATAAATTAAATTATGTATGTTCCCACATTTTAGACATCTAGTGTCTTTTGGTCTTTAAGAGTGTTTACTTTTTTTAAAGTCTTTAAAGTCAATTGAATTTAAGCCCTTTTAGAGTTTTGTGGTTATCTTTGTCCATCTTTGTCCAAATTATTTTCTATTAGAGATTTAGTTATTCTAATATAATCCATACAGAAATTGGGATGAGGGTCGACCTTTCAAGGACAGTGAAGAGAATTAGAATTAGCAAGGCTAAGATTTTGCTGTTCCTTCAGGGCTTTGAAGTGGTTTTTGGGGCTGCAATGAGTTACAGCTGCCTCCAGTGCCAACTCAGGAGAAGAGAAATGAGGAGAGCCACTCACTCTGGAAAGAGGGATAAATGAAGGTCAGTTACTTCTGCAGTCTGAGGTTCTTCAATCCACACTTTTGGTCACTTAGGGCAGGGCTCCCTTTCGCAGGCTGCAAGCTGAGCTGAGGAGCCTTCTCAGAAGTCATTCCACATTGTACTAGCAAGAGCAGGAATTCTGCTGGGACAAAGTGCACAGGAAACCGTGATATTCTTACTTAATGGTCCAAGAGCAGTTTCTGGGGTTTTCATGAAAAAGTGTTTGTTGTCCCATATCTATCTGGCCAACCATATACTTAGATGAAAATAGGAGCACAACCACATCACTGTTGTAAAATTAGTAGGAGAAAATGAATTTTGTAGGTATCTTGTCCAGGTTTATTAGAACCTCAGAGGATACTTGCTCTGTTTTAACCCTCAGGTAGGGCTTATTTCTGGTTCCAAACCCCATTCAGGTACATTGTAGGCAACAGAAATAGTATCTGTGTTTTAAAACAGAAGAAAGATGTATTTCTTTTAATTAAGACATCTACAGGGTTAATTGTGAGAATGTTGGGGGTTTTTTTGGTTTCCTGTGCCCTATGGGAACACTACATTTAAACAATTAAATTCTACCCATTCTCTGGTCAGTGCCATAACCTTAATTCTAAAATTGGTTTTAAAAAGCAGAACAAGATCAGAAACAAAAATGATGCTGTCTTGATCTCTAAAAACTTTTTCAAAGACCACTGCAATATTTTCATTCGAAGTCCTTAATTCTCATCTTTAATAAATAAACCATTGTAGTTTCCCTCTGAATAGATATTTCTGATTATGAAGTTTATGGCTGTGATCTGTCAGATGCCAGTTAGGCAGAGTTCCCTAACTTATAGCCATGTCCTTATGCCTTTTCCAAGAAAACAATAGTTCCATTGTAGGCAGAATTGGAAATTCGTTCTTCTTTGTGATTCTGGTTTGCTTGATCTGAAACCTTGGAATTAAATGACTTTTCTGACTTCACATTCCAGTTCTTTAGCTTAACCCACCACAGCAACGTTTACACTCTGTCGTCTGAAAAATATTATCATTGGCCAAAGTTAAACTCTTCTATGTTCAAGAGACTCTGAAGGTCCTAAAGATAATGGGAAATTTGACAAATGGGATGAAACCTAAACTTTGAGAAATTTGGAATTCAAATGTTCTTGTCTGTGTGGGGGGAGGAAATCAGCATTAGGACTTGGAAAACGTGTAGCTGAACCACTAAGTGAAAGATTTGACTATGTCCAAACAAGCAGCTGTTTTAACTGAGCTGCAAAATGCTTTGTTTTGGTTTCAGAAGAAAATTAGCTAATTCTTATGATAAGTCATCTGTTACAGACATTTACCATCCCCAAATGAGCCTTCAAATAAAATGGTAGTCATCACATGTTATAAATATTATCTTTTTCATATTGATCTTTACTTCCAAAACCAGACAGATGAAAGTAGCCACGAAGGGTGCAAACCACAGAAACAAAATTGGCAGGCTTCATAAAGATGCAGTTCCCCATTTCTGGGATGCATTCATGGAAACAGTAGCCTTGGAAGTACTGCCAAGGTAGGGTTTCAAGTAGGTATGTATAGATTTGCAGAAAGGAAAAAAAAGTGTAATGAAAAAAGACAGAAAAAAATTTGAAAGGTAAAATGAATGAAAACCACAGGAAAATGTTTCAAATATGGTATTTTAAAGCTTCTGTAGAATATTATTAAATTCTGTCACCTCTTTAGCTGTGTCAGAAGGACAAGTTTCTGTGGGCTTACAGGCATTAAGCATCCTAAATTAATGTCTACATATATATCCCTGCTCCTGGTATTCCTCTAGTACCTATAGAGTAGCTCTGCCTCTTTCATTGTGAGATTACATGGCTTGAGTTATTTCACAGTTATTGTGAATACACTGGACAGGAGAACAGTGACTGAGGTTATGGAGCAGTCTTCTTTGCTTGCAAAACCTTGCACTAAGTCCACTTATTAACCTTTTCTCATTAAATAAGCCTTGTTGGGGGCACAGTATGAGGATAGCCGAACATAGTTCACTGTGCACAAATAGCACCCAGGAAACCTGATATCTAAAATGTTTAATCAATTTCTCACAGTTGTTGTTGTTGTTATATCAACAGTTTGAATATTCAGCCAGAAGTTAAAGCAGCTACTCCTGCTGTCATTTACCCTGAGGTAGGGCTAAGTCTGATAAGCTATAAAATAGGTTACATTTGTTCACAGGTCTGTATAAAACTGATGTGTGAATTTAATTAGGCCCAAAGTATCACTAGAGGGAGGAATCTAAGTGGAAATATACATCTCCTGTTGCTCACATGCAAGAAAATTAATCTCCCTAAGTGTCTTTTTACACTAATTCTGGGAAACAAATTACAGTCAATAAGATCAGTGATAAAACATAGTTGTATTCTAGGTGTTTCAAGATGCCACAAAAATGTATTTCAGGGATATATTTGATAATAATGATACAGATGCAGTTTTTCCATTGAAATCCACAGAGCTGTGGGCACTCAGCATCACAGAAGGAACTGCACTGCCACCTCACAGCAGAGGGTGCCTAATTGCCTCTCATCTTACTTAAGTTTTAAATAGAAGGTACAAATTACTTTGTTTCTCATCAGTCAGCAAGCTGTTTATTGCAGCAAATGAGTCATGCCCCTGTATTTCTGCCATACAAGTTCAGAGGTCTACAGGTGTGATACCAACAATCAGAGATCTTATTACAGCCTGTAGGTGTAAAATTATTTTTCTTTCTTTGCATTCCTGCATAGATTTCATTTGCATTTTCTCCAGTACGCTTTCATATCCATCACCAGAAGTTCTCAGTAGTGATTACCAGCTTTTGTTGTTTTATGTTGCTTTTCTGCTATTTGGTAGAGTCTATTTTTAATATTGCTTCAGACTACTGCATGTGCAGGCTTGTCTCAGCAGTCCAATCCTGAGTGTCAGGCATTCAATTAAACAGGGTATTTTATTCAAGGAGACTGCAGTGTGTCTAGCCCAGTAACTATCTGAGCAAGAAGGCAGGCAGGCAAATATTCCCCTTGAATTTGGCATAACATCTGCAGCCAGATGTGAAAAGATCACAGCATTTGCTTTTCTTTAACATTATTATTTCCTTTAAATAGAGTGTAAATTTTTGAGGGGTGAAGTTCAATACTGGGTGTTGCTGCAATAAAATTGGGTTTGTGTGTGTGACACAACTGCAATAAATTTGGATATAAGTTTTGGAGAATGCCACTCTGGCATATGCATTTTTGAGGTTTTTTTGTGAGTTTTTATACAAGACCATTTTAAGGCATGCATTTTCAGGTGTGTACACACTGATCCACATGTGATATTTTGAAACTTTTACATTTCAAGCATATTTTCTCCCCATACTTTTGAAAATGTTGACTTGGATACTGAAATTTGAATGTAAAAGAATTATTCACATGTGATTAAAAAGAATTGAACATTCTGTACTTTATACTACAAGAGTGTTATTAACAAAATATGCCCACATGAGTAATTATTACTTAAACTGCAAATTTCTAAGAAGCACCACCTGAATTTGCAACTAGTGACCTATTTTCAAAAACAACTTGATAAATTTAAGATCATATATATATATTTTCTTTTTAACTTCACCTAAACCATAGTCCTGAGGGTCATCATCAGCATTAGTTATTATCTTGCCATCATTATCAACCCACTGAAGTAAAAAATAAACTTTATTTAAAATATTTAGATATAACTGTATATTTAAATATAACTGTATTTAAATAACTTAAAAAATAAGGTTTTGTCAGCTTGAGTCATATTGGCTGAAATTGTTATTGAGTAATCAGTTGTTGGAGCAGAGGGGAGAGAGAGATTACACACGAGTGTGCTAAGTAGCTGAGGACTCAAGTTTTTACCCCTTCACTTCTCCCAGCTAAAGATGGGGGATTGCATGAGCCCGTGCCATAAAATACATTCGATTTACTAGACACCTAAAAAAAAAGCAAAGTCACTGGTGAAAACAGGATTTGGATATTTTTTACCACAAGAAATAGTCTTGGTAAAAGACTTTGTCATCCAAGTGGAGGATATATTGTTACATATATTCAAATTTAAATTTAAAATATAAAATATCAAATGACCTATTAATAGTTTCACTGATAGTTTACAAGTGATTAGAATATTGACAGCTGTGACTGTACATTTAGATGACATGCAGAGTGATAACTACACTCACAATCTGAGCCTGCATTTCAGTTAATTGACATTCAATTGGAATATTTTCCCCTGGAATTTATTTGCAGGTCAAATGGCAGGAACTGATGATGTAAAGTTCATAGGTCCAAAAAAATTTAAACAGAATGAGACAAGTTTAATGTCCACATTCAGTACTCGAACGCTCAACAGTCAGTTGAACATTTCTTATATGAACAACATGAATATATTGATTTCTGAGTGAAATTTCCTTAAATAGTGCAGCCTTACCTGCGTCCAACTTCCAAAGACAGAAATAGAGTAAGTCATCTCTGATGATAACTTGATAACTTCTTACTTCTCTAGATGTACTTTATTTTTCAACCTTCATAGGAAGAAGTCAAAAAGATTGACTTTTTTTTTTTTTTTTTTTCTCAGTAACAGACTGCTGCCTTCTCTTTTCTCTCTGGTAAGGAAAATGCATTGTCAAGAGTTGAGCTAACTCCTGCTGGTGTATTAATTAATACCACCACCTGGATCTATCAACAGCAAGACAGCCAGATTCACGCCAGGGGATAAAAAACAATCTGCACCTTGTCAGCCCTGCCACACTGGGAGTAGTCACAGGTCTGCAGCCCCTGGTAATTACTCACCCGGGTCTTCACACTGCCTGCATTTCCATTTTGATTGTTGACATTGCACCGTACTGCCTCATCTGCCTAAAAAGGTGGGAAAAAGTGAACAAAGTATGTCAGGCCTGGTAATTACACCACTGTCACCTCTCCCAGCCCTTGGACTCCATCAGTAAAATGATAGTTGTCAGTCTTCTGGTTAACTGTTTCATTAAAAGGGAATGATTATGTTGAGTGAATGAGTTGACACTAAGAATCAACACCTTCTGAGCAGCTGTGAAAACATTTAGAACGGATTAATGTACCAGGAGCCTAAGTGAAATTAGAAAGAACAACCATGGGTCAAACAAATTAATAAAAATGGGGAAAATATTAATTTGAATTAATTTTGTGTAGTTGGAAGTATAGATTTGAATTCTTGAAAAGAAAATAAAACTGTATTTTTGAGGGTCTGCATGTATTTAAAAGAAAGCACTCATAAAGTTTTGAACTAAACTCCACTGAGAGGGATTCTCTGTGTTGTGTCAGCAAACTTACATTTTCAATGTATTGCACACTTTTTTTTTAAGTGTTTGTGGTATTTATCTGTTGATATCAAACAGACCATTTCTTTCAGGACAGGAGAAGGAAACATCAGTGGGTTCTGCACAAAACACAAAAATAGGCTAAGGATACATCAATTATTCTGACCCATATTTCAGCACTGACAGCACAGCTCAGTGCAGGCTCTTTCTCAAGATTCCAAAAGATGAATCCACGAGGTTTACTAAATGTCTCTCGTTCAAATTTTTTAATACAGAAAATATCATATAAAAACTTTTTTACACTATAGTTGACAAACTGATTTTGGATAGTGTGCCAGTGATATGATTAGAGAATTTCAGAGATTTCAAATTTTGTCCCCTGAAGCCTTTTTCATCACGTAATACAGAAGGAACTTGTTAACAGTGTTGATACATGGAGTGACAAAGCACACATGGACAGAGAGAGATTAAAAGAGGATCCTGTTTTCAGGTTATGAACATCATCATCATCATCACTTGTGCATGTTGGAGGAGATAGGGAAGGTGGTTTTTGTGAGTCAGAAATCTGGGACAAGATTGTTAAGCTTGGTGTTATTTATTTTCCATTTCTGAACAGAACCAATTGCCAGGTGCAGATCAGCTATGAGTAGTTTAGCTATATGTGGGAATTACAGCTTTGCATGCATCATAAAGATAATGATCACTAAATGCTACTTAATAATGCTGTTTGTACCTCAAACTGATTACCTGCTATTTCAAGACAGAAGAGAATTCCAGATCTGTAGACATCTTGAAGTCCTAACTATCTCCTGCTCATACTAGTAGCCAGTAGGATTTGTGTATTTGTTGTATTTTATCAAATAAAAGGTAATATAGGTATTTGTTGCCAGTTCAGAGTAAAAAAGATTCTCTCTACTTCTACTATCAAGGACAACCACCTCAGCAAACAGACAGTTACTGTGAGCTCCAGAACAGATCCCTGTAATGTCCATTTCTCCTATGTGACTTTATTATTATTGTTGCTATTCTTAATGCCACTACGAATTATGGATATTTAAAATTTTCATTTGGACTGTCCCTTTCAATGACCAAAATTCAAGCTTGTTGAATCACAACATTTCAAATAGGTTCAAAGAGAATACATAGCTTTGATGAAGGGATAGCACTTTCTGGTGATTTATTTTCCTGAATCATTTTTAGAGCAACACTCAGATTCCCATTTTGAGCTGTCATTCTCATAGGTAAAATCAGTTAAATAATGTCTGTATATGGAGATGCACAGGAAACAGCTAGACAGAAACACCTACAAGGTTTGCTCCAAAATATTCCAAGGAGCAAAGAAATCCTTCCTCTGCTACAGCATCAGCAGCAACCTGGTATGGATGGGTTCATTGTGCAGATAAAATAAATTTTTTACTTTACAGTACTTCTCTTGTCTATTCTACAAAGCATCTTGTAGGTGCTTTAGTCAGCAAGGACAATGGTTTTGAACAAAATAGAATTTGCAGTCAAACAGAATCATTTTATCCATACAAAGATTCCCTGAACAATCTTACTGGTACATGCCACTAAGTAGAGAATGCCAAGACATTTTATTTGTTTCTGTGGGAATTTATGTATTTGAAGTACAAATTTGAGAGTTTTGGTCCCTTTTTGAGAAACTTGTCAGCTTAAAGATCAACAATAAGGGGGTTCACAGTGTAACTCCCAGAATTTGTAAGAGGTGTTTGTTGGTTAAGCAAAGAGGTTAAAGGGTTTCAGCTTCAGAATCTTGGTTTAATCTGCTCGAGATCCTCTAGCCTTCCGTATTGCCTGCCAACTCTGGGCCAGGATGAGTGTATGGAGTGGGACGGATTGAAGTAAGGGCCAAATGTGTAGTTCTCCACTGCTTTGCAGGTGGAATACTTCTCTGGAGTTGGAAATGAGGCTTGTGGTGCTCCTTTTACCATACTTTTCAAGGTGGTTTGTTGCTCAGGAGGGCCAGGATGGGTTTTGCTTTGAAGAACTGTAAACTTTGTGCTTCAAAATACCATTTTTATTAAATCTCTGTTGCCCACTGTTAATTGGTAGGATAATGACCAAACCATGGGATCAGGATCTCTCCTATTGGTTTATTCCTATATTCACTCCTAGTATACCTATATTTTTCTTGCATCTGCTGCCAAAACAACCAGCTGTGTATTACTTTATGTTTATGTAGTGCCACACCAGGGAATTCAGAAAAATGCCGTAGGTAATTATTAAAGAAAACCTTTCAGCCAAAAATGGTTAATGTGAAATAAATAATAAAATTGTAAACCAGACACAACAACATGCCAGTGACAGCAAAATTACTGCATCACAATACTGGCAAGCAATTTTAAATACAAAGGTGTGACTTTTTATTTTGTTTTTCCTTGATACCTATAAAGGTTAATGAGTGGAGTCTTGTCTCACCTTCTCTCATCTTGTAATTGCTGTATCAGGTCACAAACCCTTGAACCAAAAGAGTCCATATTTCTACTCTAGCAGAGCATGGGAGCTGGGATTTTTTAACTCAGTGGGTAATATATCAGAATGCTCAGGAAAAAAAAAAAAAAGTCCTTATGTCCTTTTCATCAGATATAATTCATTACTAGGCATAACCCAGTCCACAAAAGACTCATTTTTGTTATTGGGTATCCCTCTTATTCTTTACTCCCATCAGAGTTCAGAAATCCAGGACTGCAACATTGTCCCCCTGTCCTTAGCAATGGTGGTTATGGACAAAAACAAATGTACATGGAAAGGGATTAATCTACTGTAGAAAACCGTCATGAAACTCTTTTTAAGGAGGGATTATTTGCATTTGCAGCACAGCATTGTTGACATAAGCCGTTCTCTTGGTATATTGTTCTGAGTTACAAACGTAGTCTGCGGGGTTTTTGTTCTAAGTTTGTTTTGTCATGATAAAACTTCCATTGATCTCCTGCATATTCCCCCTGACTTTTAAACTTTTAATCTATTATTAAAGTGCTCATTTGAATTGAAGGCTAAAGTCAGAAACTGTTTTACTGTATTGAATGTTTTTTAATATACAGGCAGGTATCTATCCAGTAGAACTGCCTAGCTGAGGAATATGCACTTGAAAACAAAGAGAAATTAGATGTAGAGAGAAGCCTAGAAATTCTGTTTTGTGAATTCATGCATTCTCCTAATAAAAGTTATCCAAGTAAACAATTGGAGCTCATTTAAATGATCAAAATTTTAAACTTGTACTTTATACATCTAGTCTTCTGATCCTGTTAATACTTTATCTTCTGGATTTCTTCCTCAAAATATAAAATATTTCTGACACTAAACGCAAGTATGCCTTAAGTCCAACATATGCTTAAATCAAGAAACAATCAACTTATGGTGACTTGTAGGCCAAAGATCCCAAAATTACACATACTATGTTAGCTATTTTAGACTTTATATGTTCATACACTCAAAAAAATACTACAACTACTTCTAACAACTTTAAACGGTTTTAAGTGTATTTTAAGTTCCTCTGAGCAATAAATATAAACATTGTGTATAATAAAGACCAGATTCTGGGCCTGATAAGTTCTGACGTTTTTGTCCCTCTGACTCACACATTTTTCTCGCAGAAGTCAGAAGAAATATTCAGTCCCCGATTTTGTAATTTTACTGTCTCTGCGATTTTGTCTGTAATGGTTCTCTGCATTCGTTTTTCAAAGTATGTGCACAGTATGTTTTTTTGAGTAAGAGGCGATTAGCATTTGATTTATCTCTGAACGGGAGATAGCTACAAGGAAGAGCCTAAAACTGTACTCCTGCTGCAAAATATATTGTTCAGTGGTTTGTTTTGTTTTTAGAAAGCTACATTAGATAAAACTGTGAAAAGAGGTGGGCTTAAAACCATTGAGTATTTTGGTTATCAGAAAAGGGTCACAAAGTTTTCACAGGAATAATTGTTCTCTATCCTGCCACACACTCCCCTGCCCCCAGTATACTGTACAAAATCCTCCTTTTGTTCGAGAGACTTTACTGAAAATCGTTAAGATGAAATATGACAACCTGAAAGAAATTACTTTTTATGAAAATTGCAAGGGAATGGAAATAGACATTTTAAAAGAACAAGCTTCAACAAGAAGTAGTTATGATGTAGTTCTGGCAGACAAAGCAAGATGTCTTCAGCTCAGATTTCTCAAGATCTGAGGGAGTAAATCTATGTATGGCTCAAAATATTCTAAAAATTCCGGACCCTGTTCTGCAGCTTCCAGGCATGGAACTGCTGCAGTTCGGTTCTGTGGACTTCTCAGTTCTGGCGAAAGTAGAATGCATTAAGTCTCTGGGTATAAAATTATAGAGAGAGATTCTCCTATCAGCTGAGACATGTGCCTCTCTGTATCAGGATAAACGTGTTTTATGTATAAATAACACATATATATTTATACAGCCTTCCATAAACTTTTTACTCTTTCTTCTTCACTAGCAGATCTCAGAGTTCGAGACATGTAGAAGTAGAATGAGCAGGTAGCAAGGTGATAATGAATGAAAAAAAAACTTTTGGCATATGTTTTTCTAATTTCTTGTACGTTTCACTACCATTACATGGAAACCAGCCACAAAAACAACTAGCATATGAGTAGAGAAAATTGACATGTCTACTTTTAGAGGTCCTTTTTTTTTTAAGCAAACCAGAAAATATGCAGCAAAAGCTGCATGTATGCAAGCCCATTTCTACACAGTGCCAAAATATGTATTTCTTTGAACAATATTAATTTCCATATAGCTCCAATTCCCAGTTTCTTTCCTTACTTGGGGTCTTCAGTCCAGCTGTGTAAAGTCCATTTGTGAATTGTATAGTAAAAAGGAGGCTCCCTTGAGTAGGAAGAGCTCTTTTATTTCTTGTGCTTGTGGAGGATTCAAAGTGAAGTGAAAGAATTGCTTCATAGCGTCACCTTTACAGTGATTTAAAATAAAAAAATAAAAAATAAATGAAAAGGCAGTTGTTGATTTACAAGAACAATGCTCCTTCACTGCTAATAACAGGGATTTCCATGATCTGTTTTGCTCCATTTAAAAAGACAAAACTAAAAAACCTTCCAAAATTAATCAAAACTAAGCCAAGACAATTGACAGAAACTGTCTTAGAAAAAGCAGTTGCTTTGCTGCACACCATAGATGTGTATTCTGTTTTTATTCCCCTCCAGACTTCTTAAAATCACATTGTTATCTTAGTCTTTGAAATGTAAAATGCTGGCACATCAAAGAAATATTGTGATGGTCAAAGAAATTTAGAAGGAGAGTGTATATAATGAATACTTAACACCAGAGCTTTACTTCTTTTTTCTTTTTTTTTTTTGCAGATATCCATTGTAGCAACTTAGAGCTGGAAAATGAAGCATGAAATTGTTTGTAGAAGGTTCAGTAAATTGAATCTTAAGCATTTGTATATTTGCTGCAAAACTAAGCTTGCAATTTTAGTCATAACATGGGTATCTTTGCATTTGTTCTATAGCTTGTTAAACAAAAAGCAGATAAGAAACACAGCAGAAGTGAAAAAAACATTTTGAGGATTATAAGGAGCATGCAAAAGCCAACAACACATCAGGAGACAGAGATGAGGACATCCTCTGTGAATAAAGAGGCGTTTTAGTCATGCTGGGGATATGAAAAGTGTAATGAATTAACCTTCTCTAAACTTCTGCAATTGGAATCAACCCCTTCATAAGATCTAGATGCAGACAGATTGTTCTTACCCCACACAAAGCTACTCCTTCCTGATACCATCTTTATCCAGCCTGCAGTATTTAGGGTTGCCTGTTCAAAGCTTGGTTTGCCACCTTTGCCAGTGCTCTTCTTTCCAGCAGCACTTGCCCTTTAGGAACACTCTGCTTGAGTGAAAGTCTGCAATCTTGTTTTCTTGTTCTGCTGCCTTTAGTAAAGATTGCCACTTGAATAAAACTTTTCCTTTGGTCAGTAGTGGATTCCATCAGGTGATGGGTGATCCCATTCTCCTGGGGCTCTGTTGAGCCTTCTGAAAATGTCAGTGTGGGGAACAGTGTGTTTTAAATGGCAGGGAGGCACCATTGGGTGGCCTGGTAAAACTATTTGTGCCACCTCTGTGCTTCTGTTTAACACAAAACACATTAACATCTTTTCATTTGGAGTGTGGGTTTGTAGAGGAATACTAGTTGAAAAATCAAGACTTAGAAAATAGTAGAAATCATTAAAACTAGTGGACTTCACACATACAGAATTTCCATCTCTGAGATATTTTTAATAAATCTGTATGTTCCTAATTTGGGGATTAAAAGAAAGACAAAGACAATGCTTTACCTGAAGCAGAATATAGGGTATGCAGCATGTCTCTTCTTTAGGTTACATTTGCTTTCTAAATATTTGCACTCATATTAGACTTGATTTTATATATTTCCTGTTTATTTTACTGTAGAGAACATAAGTTGGCTTCATCTAAACTTTAATTATTTAGTTCCAGCAGAAGAAAATAGAAGTAATAAATATATTGTTACAGAAGTTTAGCTGCTGCATCCATGGACCAGTTCAGTGTGTGCTATTTCCCCCCATCAGGCCCAGTGCAAATTGGTCCTCCATTTACTCCAAGATATCTTCAAACAGAGTCCTTCTAGTAAAATATTTGAGAATATCGAGAAACCTGTTCTTTATTTTGTAGTAAACTGTTTTCAGAAAGCTACATTAGATAAAATTTTGAAGTTATTTTTGTAAAATTTTGTAGTAAAAGATAATTTTGTAGTAAATTTACAACCCATTTAATCAACATATTTTCATGAAGCGGTGATTCAAAATAAAATTTCAGGTGGGTTGAAAAATTCTTCCAGTGAATTGGGATGGGCAGGAATATTCAGAATACCAAAGAAATCTGACACCTTCCCTACACCTTCCCTAATCTTTGATTCAGAATAGTTTTATCAAAATGGAAGACTCACAGGATTGAGCAGAGTTGACGAAAAATAAACTGTTATCATTGTACTTGTTTGTTCCTTTCTAGAAAATGCATGTGTTTGTTAAAGAAGAAAAAAGGGAAATTCTGCTGCTGTGCATGAATTCCTTCAGCAGTCAGGTATATTCTTCTGCCTGAATTCGGAGTAGAAAAGATCTCATGTGCCATTTTTCAATGGTCATAACTCAGACACCAGCTTTATATGAAGTGTAATAGTGTTATGAACCAGATATAAAATAAGTGTGTGTACTTATATACATATAATTCTCTATTATCATCTCTCTGTAGATGCATTTCTCAGGATACTAAGTACATACTTTAAAGAGTCAGTGGTAATTTCAGCCTTCAGTACAATACTTGAGAGGGTGGTTAAAGAAAATCTATTATCCCTTTCTCCCTCAGGAAAGATAAGAAGTGGGGAAAATTAGTTCCTATTGCCAAATTACACTTTCTCCTGGAAGAGTAGCTCATTCCATTTTTATGTCATCCATCCTGACTTTCTTCATTCACTGAGAAGATCCTGGTTTACACAGGATGAAAGAACAGGAAAGGTACTGTCCAATCAGTTCCTCTCTCATTTCCATGCTCATCCATATATTATTATGCTGATTAATTTCATCCTTAGCTTCTTTCAGTTTGGCATATGAGATGGGTCTGGGCTACTTTTGTTTTTATCCTAAGGAGGAAAATGCCAAAGATACACATCTGGCCTGTATGGGAATGTATAATATTTGTTTCTTAAGACTATTTGATTAGAGTTGATACCGTTTCCAGAAGCTTCAGATTTTGAGGACAGAATTAACATATCCCATATGATAAATCATGTCCTATATGAACAGTCAGAAAACGTAAAATTTTTATTTCCTTTTCTCACTTGGATGATCGTGTCTAAGGCGTTATGTTCTACAATTTTTAGTTCTTTACAACTTAGTAGTTTAAACCTCTGCAACAGAATTAATGGAAGGTTTACTCCTAATTTTTGCTTTCACTGTGCAGTGATGACAGTTATTGTATAATACACCTAATTGCAGGGAACCTTATCCAAGGTATTCATTCCTGTCCACTCACATTTGCATCATTTATAATATAGTATAATACTTTATTTATATTCTAGATATGTTTTTATATTCTATAATAATTTTAGAGATTTATGGCTGCCCTCATCCCTAATGCAGGGCCTAAGAATGTGGTTGCATTTGATACACGAAGGTAAAAAACTTCTGAGTAAAAAAAAGTTTAAATTATAAAAGAAGGGTGAGGATGTGTAGGTAAATCAAGGCTATGGTAGATTTGACACTCAACAAGGGAGACGGGGTAGGACAAATGACCATGAATGGCACATAAACTCAGGAATGAGCAAACTAATCTGCACTGGTCCCATCTGGAGACTGCAGCAGTGTGCTCCTGTGGCAAATGCCATCCTGGGACGCATTAGGAGGAATCCTGCCAGCAGGTCAACAGAGGTGATTCTTCCTCTCTTCTCACACGGGTGAGGCTGCACCTGGAATAATCTCCACTTCTGGGCTTCCCACTACAAAAGAGAGTTGGAGCTGCTTCCTAATGGCCAAATCCGAGTAAAATAATGGATTGGAACACTGCTCATTCAAGGAAAAGCTGAGAGAGCTAGGATCATGCAGGCTGGAAAAGGGAAGGCTTTTGTGCTTATATTTATAGAGAGGTAATTTTTATATACCTATTGATGTGTATAAATGCCTGAAGGTATAAAAAGGCATAGCCAGACTATTCCCAGTAGTGCCCAGTGTTAGGCCTAGAGGTCATGGGCATAAACTGAAACATGAGAGATTTCATCTGAACATCAGGAAACTCTTCTTTCTACTGTGAGGTTCACTGAACACTGATTTGTGTTTCCAAGAAACTTTATGGAGTCTCCTTCATTCTTGCAGATATTAAGAGAAGGTCTGGATATGACCCTGAGCAGCCCACTCTAGGTGGGCCGACCTGAGCAAGACAGCTGCACAAAATGACCTCCAGAGGTCCCTTCCAACTTCAACCATGGTGTGAGTCTGTAAAGACAGAAGAAAAATTGCAACTGTAAAGGCAAAACCAAGTTTTGTTCTCAGAGGAAAATAGTGGCTACAGCTAGTCTGATTTCAGAGACTCCACTATATGCAATATTTACTATTCTTCTAAGTACATATTTCTTAATCAATGATTTAGTTTGAGCTCCTCTTTTGGTCAGCAGTATTTTGGAATGAATCTGAGATCAATAAGTCTGGGGTGCTGTAGGAAAGAAAATTCATGACAACCTATTTTATGTACTTCATTAATAAATTTAAACAGAAGAGGTTAATTCTAATAATGAAGGAATAACAGAAGTTTCTCTTTTAAGATTTACTCACTTTGTAAATGTACCACTCCTTTATTTCTTGTACTCATGGGAAAGAAAAGAACTTCAAAGCACTTTGCTATTTGATTCTGAGAAATATATACAGACTCTTAGCCTGTCTGCCTCCAAAATCAGAGGAGATGCCTCCTTTACTGGTGAGTACTAGGCCTGGCTGGTTTTTGCTGCCCAATCATTTTCCCTCTGTGGTCTGCTCCTCTTTTCAGCACTAACATTTTCCAGCTGCACTTAAATCTCAGTGGTGGCTGGGTTTCTGCTGTGCTAAGTGCTTTGTGGACACATGCCTCAAACAACACAGAAAATGAGGAGGAAAAACAGTAGTTCAGGAAGTCAGTGGTAGGGATAGAAGTGGAGTCCAGGCCTATGCTTTGGACTGCTACTGTGTGTATGGGGGTGTGCTGGATGCCTCTGTGTCCATCTTCACATCCCACTACCTCCCATAAACTTAGGCAACCCAGCCCAACTCTGGAAAACAGGAAAAAAAACCCCATGGCAAAAAGATTATTCATGTTATCCTTTCAAAAATCCAGGAAATGCAATGCTGCCAGGAGTTACATAATCTGTGCTTCTTGAAGTAACTTTGGAGAGGCAGCCATAGGAAGGCACATACCATGTTTTGTGGAGACCTGTCAGGAAAAGAAATCCTGGAGAATCCAGGCAGAAAGACTATGGAACCTTCCACTAGAATAAATAGGATCCTGATTCAATTTTTTTTTCCTGCCTATAGCATGTGCTCATGCAGAGAAAAAGATTTTACATGATTATTTTGTAAGCCTTCAGAAACATCCCTCCAAAGAAATAGTGAGATTAATATTAATTATATAATTTTATTTTAAAGAAGTACCAAATAATTTCACAAATACCTCTACAGCACGTATAATGTAAATGAATAACAGTTTTATTTTTTAATTTAAAATGTTTTTTCCTCCTACCAGATACCTTTGTTTTACATAATAAGAAAGAAACCTTGGGAACAAAAACAAAACTTCTGTAATTTGGTATCTAGAGGTCCAGGAAGAAACTTGTTCTGGATTTCATGGTACAGCTCAAATTGATATAAAATTTGTTTTAAAGTAACTTAGGGGTTCTAGTAGGATATTTTAGAGCCAGTTTGTGAAGCTTTTATGTTCACTGTAGAGGCCCTGTCCCAAGTAAATGATACAGACTTAGTGAAATAATTTCAGTGAATAACTCCTTAGCAACATGAAGAGGTTGTTTCAGAACCCAGCCTATAACTTGAGGACAGAGGGGATGGTATCAGCACTTTGACATGGTCCATTCAGTTTTTGATTTTATAATAAAATATTTAAATACTTAATTAATAATTTTCCTGGTTTTCAATATTTGCTTTCAAATTTTTGAAAAATCCTACCTTCAAGTCTTATCAAAATCTGAAGATTTTAATCCAAAATCCAAAAATTGATTGAGGTATTTTGACATCCTAATAGTGCTTAACTCCATTAGAGATTACATTTCCTTTGCATCTCTGTACTGAGCTGTACATATTTATCAGCTGTTATCCATCACTCTGAATAGAGATGGAGAAAATCTAAATGCCTTAGAGATCACACTGTGTAGGTATGAAGGGATGAATTATTTAAAGAAACACCCTCTTATTTACTTACAAGTCTAATAAAGGACCATGGTGGGGTTTTCTTTTTCTTTGTTTTAAAGAGAGAGATGAATTATTCTGCAATACTCCAGGAAATTTTTCTGCAATTAGAAAGTAGCCATATGTCATACTATTCAGATACCTTTTGGCCCTATAGTATAGAAAGCACATTGATAATTTCTTATTGCTTTATGGATACTTCCTATCTGTATTTTAAGTGAGCTTTTGTTGTTCCTTTTACCAACAACAAAACCTCAGCTGTATTCTCAGCTACTTGGTAACAATGGCCCAATTTTCATCCTTGCATCCTTTCATTTCAAAATTGCCTGTGCAGGTGGTTGCTGTAGAGCTCTTTTCCCCGTACACAGTTACAAAGCCTGTGATTTGTTATCAGTCTGGCTTTAGCCCGGGACACTTTGCAGGGATTGCACTGGCAGAAGTCGGAAAGGATTGATTCCTTGCTGACCACTCCCAGCATCCCCCAGCTGCATTCTCAGTTCCTGAGTGGCCTGACTGCCCCTTTGAATCACTTGAAGTCTGTTCTCTGCAGCTTTCTTGGTGTCAATGTTCAAATACTTTACCTTGTTAGCTCTGTAGCAAGTAGCTGTCCAAAAGAAATCACAGGAAATTTCCTCCAAACTGGAAAAGCCCTTTTTTCCCCTCACTATTTCTATGTCTTGTGTGTTACATTTCTCCTGCATCTCTGTGCTTTTCCTTCCCTTCTAGTGTCTTTCATGTGTATGGCTAAAAACTGATCATCAAAAGTTCTCACATCCCAAAGCACTGTATCTGACTGGGGTTTTTTGAGGTTTTTTTTTTTCATGACTATCATGTTTTTTGACAGGAAAATGGCAGGAAAAATCGGAATGTTTCTGGTTGGGAAATCATGTTCTACTTTCAAGACAAGTGAGAAAAAATTATGTCAGTCCCCCCTAACAGTTCATTGACAGGTACATTTCTACCTGAGCCATTACATCTATTAGCAATGAAACACAAAGCCTGCCAGACTCTTCTAGCAATACACCCTAAAATCCTGACCAAAAATTGGTGGGTTCTGATCACACTGAAATCTCTTGTGAACATAAACAACACATCCGTGTTCTTTGAGATGGAAACACAGCACTGTTTCCAGGAGATGGAGAAAAAAACCTCTCTTCATACAGTACTTTACTAAGTTGTAGCTGTGTGGGCTAGACAAGGGAAGACCATCGAAATTTTCGAACTAATTCTGTATCTGAGTCACTCTTTTTCAGTACTCACCCACAGGAATGCTTTGTTTGTATTTTGGCTTTTTTTGTGAAGACAAAATGGTTCTTATAATGTAACCTTACATTTGAGAATGCATCTTCCTTTGATTTAAATCCTTTTGATAGTGAATGGTGATTGCAGGTGTGTTGTGAGCTGCCTTTTCTGTAATAATATTAAGATGGAACAATCAGACAGCATCAATGTACACTAGAAAGGGAAGGATAAAATAAAGAGAAGACAACTCTGGACTACAGGAATATGACTAAAATGCATTCTGTTTTCCCAAATCCATCACAGACCTTGCACCACAAATTTTACACAAATCAACACCTTCTCATGGCAAAGCCGAATTCCTGTCAGGTGTTTTAAGTATTTTTTTTTTTTTCTTTCTTTCTTTCTTTTTTTTTTTTTTTTTTTAAATGGGATTTCAGTTATGAAATTGTTTTCTGTTTACATTAACAGCCAAGTGGAAATGTGCAAACTGCTCTGCTTTTCAGAATAGTATCAAAGTGTCATAACTGAGCTCCTAAAAAGCACAGTCATTGGCTGTTTTGGAAAATCTTGAATTTTCAGATTAGAGTTTGGGGGTTTGAAAGAGGATGGGAGTGCTGTTAGAGGTTTTTGTTTGGTGGGGAGAAGGCTGGATTTTGTTTTTGAGAACATCAGCAGACAACGAAGAAAGGCATTTTTCTGCTAACTTGTTCCATTTCTGTTTGGCAAAAAGCTTTCTCTTTCCTTTTTCTTTTTTTGTTTTGGTTTGTCTGGGCTTTTTGTTTGTTCACTTGTGGGTTTTTGTGTGTTTGGTGTTTGGTTTTGGTTTTTTTTGTTGTTTTTTTTTTTTTTTTTTTTTGTTTTTTTTTTTTTTTTTTTGTTTTTTTTGTTTTTTTTTTTAAAAAACATTAAGTACTGGACTCCTTTAATATGAAGAAGTTTAATGAAGTTATTGTCCTATAGGATCCAGTAGGTCTACAGTGAGAACCTGTTTGCTGGCCATCCATTGGCCTTCTCTTTCAGTAGTGATTACAGGACACCAAATGGACAGCACTAGAAAAGATTTTCAACCCAGGCAGTTCAGGCATACTCCCTCCAGTAGAGGGCATTGATACTTGAGCATATAAGCCTGAATTCTTTGGAATAATGTCACAAGCAGGAGATAATCATGGCAACAAATCTTTTCCCCCACTGTACAAATCCAGAAATGAGGGTTGTCATATTTGTAGCCATGTTTTCACTTATGTCTTCTTTATCTCCCTGAGAACAGGAGAAACAGTTATTTTCTTTTCCAGCTGTCCACATACAATATAAGGAATCCATATACAATACGAATTTATAGCAAGTGCCAATGGTAAGCAAAAGAGAACATTTTTGAGGATAAATGAAATTCAGAGAATAGGAGTACAAGAGAAAACACTGCTTGGTGTGTATATATGTGCTCAGTAAAAATTCTGACTTAGCAATGGAGCACCCTGCATGGAAGATGAGAGGTATGTGTGAGGAAATGTCTTTTGGATCATTAAAATGGAAGTGATTCTTTACATAACTAAAACAGTTTTTCTAAATGATTCTAAGTGAGTGGAGTTACAGGATCTGGACACAAGAAAATGTGTGCACCTAACAAACAGAAGCATATCAGCATATAGCTGATGACCTAGTGTGACAGAGCTGATTAGTGACAGCATTGAAGTCCTGGGTCTTGGTCTCATTGTCTACCCTGTTACTGCTCCTGCATTCCCCTAAAAACAGTTCTTCCAAATGCTGAGCACTGCTTTGCAGACCTTCTGTCATAAAGCCAAGGTGAGAGCCAGTGGGAAGAACTAACTGTTCAATAGGTATTTTGGGAGATGCTCACAGTGGAAGATGATGCCAATCCGCTCTCTTTCACCCAAGCAGTCTTTTTCCAAAGGTAACAGGGGCAGGAAAATGTCCATGGGGATGATATTAGTGATCAGCATACATTTTTTTGGTGTCCACAAGAGATCTGGGGATATTTTCCTGCAGGAATGTGTTTAGTTTTATGGGCCTGTTTCCTTATGCAAGTTAGTGACTGTGTGATCTAGCAACCTGAGTTGAATAGCCAGTCCTTTAGGTCTTTCACAGGCTATGAATACAGTAAGAGCACTCAACCCTTCTGAAGATATGCAAATGGAGGCATTTAAAAGATTTACATTCATCTTTCACAGGCCTCAGAAATATAAATATGAAATATCCAGAACCTTGTCACTTCAGTAATAATTAAGCTGATGGCCTATTATGTTCGATTGCAAATCAATATAGTATCTTTTGGTGCCACTTGAGTTCTTGAGGGTTGGCTTGGGGCCAGCACTAGTTATACAATTGAAGAGCTGCAGCTGCATCGAAAACTTCTCTGCCATTTCCATTCAGAAAGAATAGACTGGTAACAATGGTGGCCAGCCTCTTCATAGTAATTGTGTGCAAGTACACATTTTGAAATAGTGTTTTTGTTCAGCAGGTGCTGTTATTTTAGTTTAATTTGAATTTTGAAATATGGAGGAGAGAAGGGGCCTAATCTTAACAGCATCTAACCTACAGCTGTTCAGAACAGGACAGCAAACAGCATATGTTGCTTAGATGAAAATCATAATTGCTTATTCTTCCTGGCATATTAGCAGACCAGTGCTGAGCCTCTGAAATTATCTAGCATTTTCAGGCTTTTACTTTACAAAGTGATCCACAATACTCTGGAAGAACAATTCTAGAACATCTGACAGTGAGTTTTCCCACACGCAGCTACTTGGTTTTACATCAGAAAACACAGACTGGGTAGAGATAATTTGCCAAGGCAGTGTCAGAAGCACTAATCTCCAGAAATATTAATGCAGTGCAAAGTCTATGTTATTTCAGCCTACTGCAAAAACTGAAGAAATAGTTTGTAAAAATGATGATTTCTTGGGAACAATCTGTCTGTTTGTTTTCCTCTTCTCCTTTCAGGCTTATATCTATCCCTAGGGTCTGAGGAGGATAAAATGGTCACAAAGTTTTTGAGTGTGTACATTAGTCAAAAATATTTACTGAGATTTTTGTCCAGATTTTTTTTTTATGGCCTATTCTTTGGAGGCTTACTATCTGAGATAGATAACTTGCATTTCTTTAAAAAAATGCCCAAGTGTTAGAAAACTAGAAAAGGCAAAAATATAACAATGTAGAAAAGGTGTGATTAGAGTCAAAGTTCAAAGCTTTAAATTCCTTTTGTCATAAGCCTGACTCAAAAATCTGACTAAAAACCTTTAATTAAAAAGGTGTTGGTAATGAAGCTTACCTTGAAAAGTAGTGGACATATTTTAAGCACTTCATATCATCTGACAAAGCTTGTATAATCTAAACTAAGATGTCTCATTTTTAGGATCAGTGCTTAAATGAGAATTTCAGGTGAATGAATATCTTTGGAATTGGAACATTGTCATTAGATGTCTTCAATTTGATCCTTTTTCTTGCCAGTACCTGCTTATGCCTAGGCCTTCTAAATGGTCATTACAGAGTGAATAACATGTAACGAGTCAGGTTTGGCTCAAGCAAATTCATTAAACCTCAATGACCATTCTGTATATATATTTATATGTCAATGTTTACTCATTTCTACTTTGGGGTGTGTAAACACAAGCAGAGAGAGTTCTTTCACAACTAATATCCTGTCAGTTTCAAATATTTTCTGGCTGCACTTTCATTTAGATCAAGATCCTGAGGGAAGGAGAGGCAAAAATATGTATCATTGTGCTGCTTGTCAGCCCCACTGAAGATGCTGGTTTTGTACTAGCCTCAGAGGGAAAAGCAAAATAATGCACTCACAATTCAACATGCAAATAAAAACAAAGAATAAAGTTTCCTCATTAAATATTTCCCTGGAAACCCGGAGGTTTATATTGTTGAAAATATTAAAGTAAAAAGAAAAGTATGATGCGTAAGACAATCACTGTCTGTTTTGGACAAAATCACTTCTTTAAAAAATGAGATACTTTTATTCTTAATGCTTTTCAAAGGAAGACAGAAAGTGAAAAAAATTACCGAGTAATGTACAAGTTTTGTGGGGTAATACACCTGGAAAGGCTGGCTGGGTGAGGTGCTCTGCTAGCTCTGCCACTTATGAATAAAGGACTAGTTGAGATGACAGTCTGTAACCAACCGCCCCTACAGAGGTCACGTAAGCCCAGGTTCTTGTTATGGACCCTTGGGGCAGATTAGGGGCAAAAGACATTGAATGGTGGTGTTTGTAAATATATATATGTAAGGTTTATTTCAGAAAAAAAATTGTAGCAATGGAAAGGAGGTATGTAGCCATTTGGGTTGCTATTATCTGTAGTAATACAGCACTTAAGTAGGACTTAGGAAAATGTATAAGGAAAAAAAAAAAGAGAAGGGAAGAAAGAATGAGAATAGATCCTAGCACCCATTGACCTCGCAGCAAGACTTGGTTGTTGTAATTTTGAAGTAGTTTGAAATTGAAGAGGTTATTTTTTGGTCACCAGAACCTCTCAATTTGACTTAATAGAAACTGAGACACAAAAATCTTATTCAAATTTTCTACAATAACATATACTAGTAAGAAATTATATTGATGTAATTAATTTGATTCCTGTCCAGTACTCCAGTCCTGGAGATTCTTGTGTCCCTTCTGTAGTTATTTAGAGTTGTCCAGGCAGTGCAGAAATATATATTTCTAATATCTCCTTTTTCTACATGTGAGCCTGGATCTCATTGTACTTTCCATTTCTGCTCTCCACTGCTGTTAAGAACTACATTGGAAAAGATTACCAGTATTTCCACATTTAGTATTTCAAACCCTCTTCTGAAAACTTCTGGCTCATTAGAGAAATCATCACAAGGTATATTGAGTAAATATCCTTTCATAGCAATTATAACTCCTTAGAGACTAGGGGTATACTACGGAGAACAGAAGAAATTTTGAAAGTCATGTTATCCATCAACTTTAAAAAAAAAATCAATTCTTCTAGGACAACAAAACAAATCAGTCATAAATTATTTCAGCCAGCAATTAAGAAGCAGTGGACTGAAGATAGGCAGCAGATTTCAACATCAATGATATCATTTGTTGATGACAAGTTGTTGGGAATTTTTGGTGTTTCTATTTTAATTTTATTTTTGTACAAATATTTTACAGAATCCTTTCTCTAATAAAACAGATTCTACTCTCCATTTCCTTTCTCTTTTTCAGTAACAGGTCTCCAGCTGGCCTGGGAGGCTTATCACCTCTATCTAGTTATTAACAGTCCATTTGCTTAAGTACCTACCATAATTACTTTGTATGGTTCCTCCGAGAGATGCTTCATTTAAGGAACTCCAGGAAAAGTTCTGGTCTGACTGACAACCACACAGTCTCATATCTGCCACCTGCTAGCATCTCTTAAGCCAAAATAAGTTTGTGAGAGAGAGAGCCTGCACTTGTCTTTATTTTAAAGATTTTATTTCCCATCTCTCTGTTCACGTTCCCTAATCCCATTTTAAACTGCCTGTTTTTCCCCAGCTTTAGCTCTTTGTGTAGTATCAGCCCTGAGTTTCCACACTGGTTGCTGCTCTAAATTTTGTAGGTAGGATACTGTACAGTGCATGTAAACCAAAGTGATTGCAAGAACTGAATTTAGTGGGTGTCTTGTTTCACCTTGACATATTAACAGAGTTTTGTTGTCCCTTCTGACTCCTGAAACTCCATAGTCTGGGGAATAACCTTACAAGTTATTTTTCAGAATAACTAAAAGTTAGAGTAAAGCATACTCGCTAGCATGTCATGATAGTGATTTTATTTTCTGGTTGCTTATTTTAGTTTCATTCTCTGTAGGTTCACAGGCCCCATTTTCTTTAAACTTTCCCTAAAATGTTAAAGTGAAAGGATGGTTTTCTTTATTTTCACATCTTTCATATGGCTTACATCAAAGCCCTGCATCAGCTTCTTTGATAAAGTTAGGACCAGGTCAACTCAACCTCTGTACACTTTTTTTCACGTTTGCCCTGGGTTTCAGGTTTGTAACAGACCTTGAACTACGACTGAGCCAGGAGAACTAAGTCAGTGGCCAGACAAAAATAGTCCCAAAGTAATGTTTCCCAGAATTTCAGGCTTTTTAAGCTCAAATGATTACAACAGAAGGGATGAGACTGAAAATTGTATTTGAAAATGTAAATATGCTTATAAGGAATGACAGGTGGCCTTTCCCTTTTTGAATAAGAGGTTAAAGCAGGGAAATCATTTCTATCTCTTGTGAGTCTTTTCTTGAGTGAAAATGCCACCCTAAGTCTATCAAAGACAATGTAAAGACTCAGAGAATCCAGGTAAAAATACTTCATGTGTCCTTTATTTTGTGCCTGTGTACCTAAAAATAAATAGAAAAACCAAACCAAAAACCAAAAATACCCAACACAAATTAAAAAAGCAGCAAAAACCCCAAACCCCATAAATGCAAAGCAAGACACTGCCATGTTGTGTTAAGTTTAATAGATACACTCAAAGATTTCTGAATGTTATTTAACTGCTCTTTTCTATAGGGGAACAGCAATAGGATATTTATCCACCAGATGTGACTGCAATCACTACAACCATTAAAAAAAAAATAAAGGCAAACTGTCATTATGCATAGGTTAGCCAATAAAAAAACATGATGAAGGCTTTGTTCAGTCATTTTAATGCACCACTGCGTAAGTGCTGTGGATTTTAGTCTTGTGGCCAGCAGAACTGTACCTTCACATTTATGTCTTAAATATATCAGTCAAATAAGTATAGCACATTGAAAACATATTTTGGACTCACTGATGAGGCAATAGCACAGCTGTCAAAATCCAAAGGTGCCATAAAAATGGCCTTCAGCTGTGCCTTGTATAATTTGTACTTCTTTTGTAAACCTATTCTTGATAGTTCCAGAAACAGGAATTTATACTGAAGAATGACAGAAGTTGGAGAGGTGTGACCAACATCACTATGGCAACACTGAATGCTGGGTATGTGAAGAGGTAGGTAAGACCCCTGTGGATCATCAAATGCCAACCTGGCTATTATAATGAATGGTAATTGGTTAAATTATTAAGCATTCTATTGCTTATCCCACAGTAACTAAATGGCCTTGCAGTTGCTATATAATTACTGGATGACTGATGGTCTGTTTTCTCCTTGTGATTTTTGTAGTTTCTTGTCTGTCATGATAACAAGACAGTCTAAATCTTACTTACCAATCATAGGTCCTGTAAGGTGCTAAATGCCTTCGATTCATCAATTTTATAATGAAGTTGGCATGTTCAGCTCTCTTGAGGATCGGTTGTCAGGGTACTATAAAAGTATTGCTGCCCACAGGAAACAGGTGTTTAGGTAGGGTACTGATCTGAGACTTAAACTTTATGTCCTCTGCTAAACCCAGCAAAAAGGCAGAGTTTGTACTCTAACTCTCAAGTATTCAGATTACCTAAGCTCTCGTTACAGCTTTTACCTGCATGGGTCCCCTGGCGAGGGGTAAGTTTGTCCACTTCATTCAGCTCTGTTCTACTCTTTGAACAGCTGCTGAGCTGCAGCCAAGAGTCACGTTTGAGAGAGGCTCTTAATTGCCTCTGAGCCATCAGGTGCCGCTTCTCAGCTGAAACCAGAGCCAAGAGCACACATCTCCTCTCCTTCATCGCCGAAGTGGCAAATTCCCACCTCCTCTGGGAAAGGAATGCCGCTGGCCGTGGCCTCCCTGAGGCACGAGGCAGGAATGCAGCCCTGTGCCCACAGGCTCAGCTTCGGTTATGAAGTTCCAGCTGACAGCCACAATGTCCCCTCGGAGAATGGAGCTGTGGTTTGCCCCCTCCCCTCCATGATGGCGAGGAAAAGTCCGGCAGGAGCCAAGGAGCGTGTCCTTAACTCTCTCTGATCGATGCTGGCAGAATCTGACTCCCAATAAAGGAAAATAAAAGGAGGATTTTTCACGCATTGTTCCAAGTTCCCATGTCAGCTATTGCCTCACCCAATTGGGTGAGGAAGTTTCCAGGCACCCAAATCTGACTTTGAAAACAAAAGGACATTAGATTTTCTAGGTCAAACTAGATTAGACGTACTGCAAACACAGAGTGAAGACATACTTATCTGTTTTTGAATTTGGCCACTAATTTAGTACATGAACCTGAATAAACCTCTGCGTTTACACATTCCAGCTGTAAATCTTGCAAAACAGTTTTGCCATTCTTCGTCTGATTAGTCTGTTTAAAATTAGAGATGTCAGTGTCACTGTGGGGTAGTTTTTGTTGTGTATTTCTGCCAGTCTTGACCCATTAGATTGCCTGTTTAGGGTTGCTCAAGTAGTATCATAATATGTTGAATTTTGGTATCAGGACACACAGCTCATTCTGGTAGACTGCTTTGATCCTCTTTACTCTTGGCTGTAGTAACTGCACAGTGGGAAGGGCTGAATGGATTTGCAAGATACAAGAATTGTGTCAGATATGCCAATTAAATGAAATGTCTTTATAATCAGTTGCAAAAAGTGATTATGAGTTTTCTTCTAGACAAACTCATAGTCTTTTGTCAAAAGGACCTAAACCCCTTGGGTCCTCTAATAAATGTGAAGTATATTTATAGTTCTCTAATACAAATATAAAGCGTCAAGCACCCTTGAAAAAAATAACTGGCAACAGGGCAGAATAGGACATTTCACAAGAAACAAAGAGGTCAGGGTAAACATGCCCTGAAAAATATTGGCAAAATTCAGTGCCCTCCTTTCAAATGGTACTTCTGATCTTCTAGGACTCTTCATCTCCCAAATATAAGTGCTGAAGGTACCCCTCCATCACGTCTTTGTAGCTGAGGATGGGATTTGGGCTTGTATTCTAGAGAATCTGGCAAGTTACATGGAAGGTTCTTGGTGTGGGTTTGAACGTCTAATTAAGAAAAGGGATTTGTCTACTAAATATGTGAGTACTCCAACTGGGAGTAAGGATTATTGTTAAGCAATTTTGGAAGTGCAGAGCATGGGCTTATTCCTCACTTCAGCAGTGCTTGAAGATGACTCTGTGCAGATATCAAGATTGGGATAACTTATTTTAGCGTTTTGGGTAGCCTGGACTGTTACTCTGTGCAGAATTATCACACTTCTGAATTACGAAAGTAATTTGAAGGGTTCTGTGTTTTGAATTGAGGCCTTGACATCAACAGATATGCATGTCTGATTCTTAATTACTGTGGTGAATTCCTAGCTTTATATTTTTGGGGACAAGGAGATGGGCATTAGGGTGAGGGAGAGTCAGGAATGTAGGGGGGGGGTATTTATGATTTTTTTAAATCAAACTGAGTTTGATTAGTTGCATCAATTGATATAACTTTTCTCCTTCAGTTTCCGTAGGCTGGAACCTGTAGGTTTTTTAGTCAAGCATAGTATTGGAGCTCAGCAAGTTCGTGTCCACTGTGCATGTACTTTTGATGACTTCAGCAACATCCAGATCCATAAAGTGTGAATGGTTATCAATTGATATGAAACCCCATTTTTTAAGTTGCAGGCATCATGGTGATCACAGTCTTTAGGGAAGGCTGGGTTTAAGGAAGGAAAAGCTGTAGAACCAAAGTAATTTGTGTAGTTTGGCTGCTCTGCTAAAGGGAACTGAGAGTTTTCAATAGAAATGAACAGCGCCTTTTCCCCCTTGGGGCTGTACCTGTGCTGAAGTGAGGTAAACTCAGATACAAAGCACAGTCTGTTGGTGATTTCAGGCAAAAACACTCACTTGAGCTTGGAGTAGCTAACAGGAGTTTGTGACAGAATGAATTGTCTTGGGAAATGCTAAGATTAATGATGAGATTTGGCCTTCTGGACCCCAGGTGTCTCCCAGTTGAAAAAGTAGTTGAATTTTTGAATGTGATGTGAAGCAAGTGATGCCTTGTGTAACTGTGTTTGCTTTTCAGGTTGTTTGTGGGTGCCTATTTTGTATTCAAGGGGCATCGTTCAGTATGGGTTAGGATCTTAGACAAGGAGAGCAAGGGTACAGAACTGAGATTCAGAGTAAAATTCAAAAGGTCCTGTAAGAGATACCAGCACTTTTTCTAGAAGTAGTGGATTCCCTCCACTGAGTTTAGGCTTAGAATCCAGCTTAGGTTGCAGCAAACAGAGGAGGAGAGGTGTGGATTGTCAGCTGTTTTAAGGCAAGCAAGGAGACTGAAGCTAAAGTCCATAGTAAACTTCAAGATTCTGTTCTTGCATTTCACTCTAGTCTTGTGTCCCTCATGTCTGGAATTGCAGCTGGGGAACAGGATAATGTCTGGAAACAGGGTTGTTTCAAACAAAGCCCTGTGTAGTTTCCTGTAGGTCTAAATATCCCCCCACTGTTGTTAAAGCAACAAGGTTTCCTGTTCTTTGGAGGTGGCTAAGGTTGGAATGATGTTGTTTAGAATGATTACTGTATTTTTTTTTTCATGTGGTTTGGGTTTTTTTTTTTCTTTTTTGAAGAATTAATAATTTTGAATCAGAGAAAAGAATTTAAAAAATAGTGCCAGGATTTATCTACCTACACTTCTAAAATCAAGCTTAAGGCTCATAAGCTTATACCTGATGTTCATGGATTTTAGTTGATTATTGTCAGTACATCCAACATAAACTGAGTTAAGCATCAGTATTTTTGAGCATTTTATCTTCTTTATTGTCTTCTTCTAATTGGATATTAGGAATGTGCTTTTCACATTTGAATAAGCCTAGGAGGACTGTAGTTATTGCAGAGAATCAAATTACAGTTACAGTTTCTCATTTTAGTGATGGCATAAGATTTTAGAGAGAAAATACTGTGGTAATAGCATGATCTCTTTTTTTCTTCTTTTTCTTTAGTCCATCGTTAATACATGTGAATATTTAGTTTTTAATTTTGGGAAGCATTTGGTAGTGCAGGCACTAACAACACAAGGTGTGTGTGGTGCAGTGATGCATATACTACTTCCTGATGGAGTTTGGCTCCTTCACTTTTGTCTGCCATGTGAGAGTTCTAAGAAGCAGTTTATAAGGCAGGAATATGTTCTGTTACCATGAAATAATTAAATATTCATTCAAGTGAAAAAGTAAACAAGAAAAAAATTTATGATCCATCGGTTGGGATAATAGTGTGGAATATAAGGTGGATGAATGCTCTACCTGTTGCTTCCATGAATAGTTAATATGAAATACTCAGCTGTTTTAGGGAGCAGGAACTATAGCACTTCCTCTGCCTTCCAGTATGACTTTTCTAACCAGAGGAAATGGAGTGAATTTTCTTTTGCCTATTATTTCATGGAAATGGGAAATAAATTGAAGTAATCATATCATGTAATCTATACCTTCATAGAAACATCTCATGATTTGGACTTTAGGATTCCATCTGTTGAGTCAGAGATGTAACTATTAGTAAGAAACCCTAGGGCTCCTACATCCTGAGGACAAATTGCCAACACCATTTTGTTCAGGCATGGGCAGTTATTTGGATATGGTGGGGTTTTGAAAAGTTTAAATAGGTTTGGAGAATGAACATTACAAGAGAGCCTACAGACAGAATGATTAGAGGAATATCTACTGCATTAATCCTTGCAAGACATAGACATGTTAGACTGTTGATTGTTACCACAGTGCAGGGAGTCTTAGCATGCCCAGGAGAAGGCTATTTTTAGAACCTTAGTTACAGAATTATAAGGATCTATAATTCTAGAGCACTGAGGTGGCAGCTATATAGAGAGAATATTTTTTTTAAAAACTAGTTTCCTCTACTCTTTATGCCCATCTGTATAATAGTAATTATGATAGAATCATAGAATTCTGAAGACATATGCACATCACCATGGTCCTAACTATATTTCATAGAATTGTAGGATGGTTTGGTTTGAAAGGGACTTTAAAGACCATCTAGTTCCAAATCCCTGCTGTTGGCAGGGGCACCTTTCACTAGACCAGGTTGCTCAGCACTCCAATTAACCTGTCCTTGAACACTTGGATGGAATCTCTCATGGAACAGCATCTTGAGCTTGTCCAGGTCCCTCTGGATGAAATCCCACTATTCCTAGATTAAGCTGATGTTACAAACTGTGTCAGGGTTTGTTTCTTAAAGAAAAAAAAAAAAAGCCAAATGAATCATAAGAGCCACAGTATAGCTTAAAACTACTGGGGAAAACAGGTTTTTTTGTGGGTTTTTTGTTTGTTTGTTTGTTTTTATTTTTTCCTTAGGCAAGCATAAAACATATAAGTAAAAAGTTATCATACTTTTCATCTAAACTTTTCATTTAAACTTGTTTCATCCTCTAGGGAATCTACCAAACATGCTTCTAATAAAAACAGGAAATTTGAGACAGCTGTTAGGTTATTTAGGGGATGCTAGTAAAGAACCCCAGTATCAACACTGCTAGCTTTTATCCTGTTAAGGTAATTATGGAGATGTCTTCAAACTGTGATTATGCATTGAAAAGATGAGTCAACCAAATTAGCAAACAAGTTAAAAAAAGCATAGCAAAGCGACACGCTGAACCTGTTTTCTTCATTTCTACCTCAGTTTCTGGACATTTGTTTGATGTATTGAATAAGGATATATTTTCTCCTTCCTATACTGATTAAATGTAGATGTAACAAAGATATTTCCAGTGTTTCATGCAAATCTAGCATGATAGCATTTGGCATGCTATCAATGGAAGAAGAAAATATCAAATGACTGAAGTAATGATGCTTCAGTATTAGATGGAAGAATACATATGCTCATGATGGGGCTTGTTTTTAGAAAGTGGAGAAGCATTTGAATTAAATTCTTGATGTAGAGATGTTTCTGAAAAAAGCAAACTCTGAAACAGCAAACTACATATTCTGACCTATTTGAAGTCAAAACCTTCCATTTGGCATCTATTAGTAAGCATAAGAGGATGCCCTGGTGTTAAAGTCCATTCTAAAAAATAATTTAAAAAAATTTAAAAAGCATTTTTAGTTAAAAATAAAATCTGTATAATAGAATCCTCTTGTCTTCAATATAAAAAATTCCAATGCTAATGATTAAATGAGACTGCTGTTTAGTATCAATTAAAATATCTGGTTTATGCATTAACACAGAATGAGATTCTCGAACTTAGTTTAAAAAGTATTTTCATATATATACATATACACACACATATATATATAAAACAACTGCCATGAATTAAATTTTTTGTATTTCTGTACAGATACTTTTACATTTCTGTAAAGATACATAGGCCAAAAAGTTACGATTGTTAGCCTTCAGGAGTTGAAAATACATTCCTTTCTAAGCAAGTGTCCACCTAAGAAATAAGAGCTTGAGTATTTTAAATTTTATAAGATGCAGGCAAAATCTCCAAAGAAGCTCCGCAAGATCTTGTTTGTTTATGGTGTTGGGTTTTTTTAAGCAAATATATTTACGGAATGGAGATGGTGAAAGTTTTGCTCACAGATTTGTGTTTTTGAAAAAGAAGCCAACTTTTTCTCACTGTCAATATTGTGCATTGCAGACTGTGAAAATCAAAAGATCCGATTTTCCAGAGCGATTCAATTGACATTTCCTTTCCACACTCTAGACTTCCAAAATGTTAAGAGTATTGATTAAACATCTGGTATTTTGGTAGGTTTCCCATATCTTTAAAAGAACAGCTCTCAAATGATTTGGAAACTCCAAAGGCTCAAAAGAGGAGCGTGCTGTTTCTCATTTTAGTGTAATTGAACAGATTTTGGAGGGAGAAAAACTTACTTAAAGTTTTATATATGTTGTGTTCTATAGATGCATGCATATAAATGGAATAAATACTCCAAGTGGCATGTCCTTTCATTTTGGATTGTCACCCTTGTATTAATTTGCTATGGCTAAAAAGGGAGGCTGTCTTTGTCGTCTATTTGAGGAAACAGCAATAATTAAAACTGTGCCCATAATCTGCTGGTTTAAGAGATTAGGTTCGTGGCTGGGCAACCATTCTTAAGTCTCTAAGCATGGACAATAGTAGACACCTATAAAATATTTAAGGTAAAGGATCATTGTGGAGCTATCCTTTCGTTTCTACAGCATCCCAGCTGCAGCAAGCAGACACCCTGCCCCACAATTCCTGCCTGATTTATCAGCGGAATTATCCTCCATCAATTTGTCCAATCTTTTTTTGAATGTGTTTGTCTGTGTGACCTCCATAAAATCCCATGGCAATGAGTTTTGCAGCATGGTAATGTGCCCTATGGAAATGAACCTTGACTTATTTTAAGTTTCCCACTTGGTTATATTCTGGGCTGTTCCCTTATTCCTGTATTTTTTGAAAGAGAAGTCAATTGTTTCGTCTTCAATTTCTCCTTTTAATTCGTTTTCTATAAACCTTTCTCATGTCTTTTTCAAACTGAGAAATTATTTATACCCTTATATAGTATGGAAACTGTTTTAATCTGTCCTGTACACAACTTTAGTGACCCCCTGTTTCTACAGAACCTTCAGTTTTCTATGCATCTGTGTATATTTTTAGTTTGTTCTTTTAAATAAGAATTCATGAGAAAAGTGAAAAAATGAGTGGAGCAAAAAAGGAGACTCTCCCAGCTTCCATTTTCCTACTTTTCACTTACTCATGAGAGTTGTTTTTTTGTTTTGTTTTGTTTTGTTTTGTTTGTTTGTTTATTTTTTTGGTTTTTGTTGGTTTTTTGGAAGGTAATTTATTTGCTTATCCCTCAAATTATTTACACAAATTTAAAAAAAAAGTAAGAGAAAAAATGTGTAAACAAATAAATCCAAATTTTCTGTAATTTTATGCCATGAGCAGACTGAATTATATTGCTAATGCAGGGAATTTTTTTTTTCAAGTTAAAACAATGCTGTTTTTCAAATTGGCTTCAATCGGATCAGATCTTAATCTCAGAAATAAATAAATGGGAAATATATAAAACATTTCAGTTTCCAGCATTGCAAATTGGTTGAGCAAAATTTGGGAAATTTTTAAGTTGCTGATGTGTTACTGCTGCCTTCTTGTCATCACTCAGATTTATCTGTTGTATTTCTTGGTTTGGACTGCAGATACTTGTTTGAATTAGATGATGCAGTCTTAGCATGGAAGTTTGGAGAAGGAAAAGTTGATTTTTTTTTTTAATTGAATTTTTGTGAAGGGTGAAGAGTTCTTGTCAGAATATAAAACTTCAGGTTTAGATTATACTCTAATAATTTCTAAGCTTCTGACCAGAGTCATGTTCTCAGGAGGGTAAGATTCTCCTCTGTAAAAATTCTCTCTCCCCTTGAATGTTTAGCATTCACTTAGCATGCTTTCCCCAACTGTGAAATGTGTAACTTTTTTTTATGGATGAAAGCCACCGCTGCAATGTTCTTCAGCTGCTCTTAAAGTCTGAGGGCTGAATGAATTTCAAAAACGATACATCTCACGTGCCTGAGTGCCAAGTCACAATTTTTAACTCAAGATTCATTTCTCAACAAACCTCTTCCCACTCAGTTCTCTGGTTTCTGTCTCAGCACACAGGTCAGGAAGCAGGAAAAGGACAGGTCGGGTGCATGAGCTGGACTGCTCCAAATACAAACTTTCTCCCCTTTTTTTCAGTAATGTAGCTCAGTAGCCAGCAATGGAAACAGTTTCCAAGATGGGCAATGAAGGCATGGAATTCCCACTGACACTTTTTATTCAATAGGATTTTTTTTTTACTGTCTTTCTAGGTCGACACCATGAAGTGTGAGACAGGGAGCTGACAGAAGCTAGAAGGAATTTGGTAACAGCAAGGTAATTTTTATATTCTTAATGACCCTAGTATTGCTTATGGGATCAGTTAGATTAATAAAAGCTAGTTGAAAATATTTCCTCTGATAATTTTTCATCCAAAATTATATTTTTATTGAAAAAAAAATTGCTAGAAGAGAAATATATCAGTTCAGCCAATAACAAAAGGTCCAAATAGTAATTTTTTGTTTCCGTTTTCCTGATGAAAATAGAAAACTTTTGTCATTTTGCACTTCATTTCACATCACTGTTCCTGTATTTTTTAAAATCTATATTCACACAATTATGCCATTCTGTCCATTGCCATTATTTAATAATTGAACTGTAGTTGCTATTGTGGTGGCAACATCATCACAGGGACAAAGGTGTCTTGCTGAAAAATGGATGATCCAAAACACAAAATGTATTCCCAGCAAGTCAGGTGTGTCTTTTCAAAATCTGTGGTTTTATTCCTGATTTGTTTCATTTTAACGTGATCCTCAGTTCTGGTGAGGGGAAGAGAATCAGAGATTTTATTAGCAGGAGCAAACACATACCTTATATTCTAACGTTGCTACACATATTTCTGGAATGCTGCATACAGCTCACTGCAAATCTCAAGGACAATCTGCAGCCAAAATCAACATTAAACCAAAGTTTGAAACATTTTGAAAAAAACACTGGTAAAATGTAGGTAATTTATGCAGAGTAAAATGAGCATGTAATTTAGAGAAGGATAAAGTCTCTCTGACAGAGCTGAGCAGCGATAACAGTGCTCAAATTGCTCAGGTTGAGTAGTCATTTCCCACTTTTTCAGGCTGATTCCAAAGCTCATTAATTTTTTTCCCCCTAGTGTCTCCAAAGAGGTTTGAATGGAGTTCTTCCCGAAAAGGGGCTGAAAAAAAGAGTTCTGGGATAGCAAAGAACTTCAAGTGGAGTTTTGATTTTTTGCCTGCTCAATTCCAGCTAATTTTTCTCTTCTAGACCCTGCATTCAGAAAAGGTAATAGAAAACTAACATGACTCAGCTTAATAGGGAAAGTGAGAGTGGTTAAGGCAGTTAAGAGAAATGTGGAGTATTATTACTACCAGTGGACTGTTCTCTTGTTCTTTCAATTTCACTCCAAGAACTAAATGGATCCTTCAAAATCTGGCTAACTACCAAGGACACAATCAAACATCTGTGCACCAGATGCACAGAGCATTATATCCAGCTGTGTTACTGCAGCTACATCTGCAGAACACAGCATTTGTCAACTTCCATGGCCAGCAGGCCTTGGAAATGCTATCTATAGGAATTAAAGCTTGCAGCAGAAGTAAAAGTGTGTGTTTTGCTTTCAACATTTTTATGTCTTCTTTTACTTCTCTGCATTTCTCAACTGAGTTGCTTGTAAGTTTAAAATATTGCAGGGAAATAGCAGGTGAGTTTTCAGCCTTGGAGACCTGGTTTCAGGTTATGGTAAAGAAAAGAAAATTACTTTCATCTCATCTAGTATTTTCATTTTAAATTTTTACTTTTCTCTTAGAAAATATCATAATCAAAGTTCTCAGAAAAATAGCCTTTTCTTTTTATGGAGCTGGTGATATCCTGTATTGCAGCTGAGGAAAATTGAGGAGAGTGTTTCTCCTAGAGGCCACTAGAGCAAACTTCCAGAAGAATTTGAGAATTTCTGTTTAACTTGCTGAGGTAATGAGTTTCTATCAGGAGGATATACAGTAGGTTTCCCCTACCAAATACTGAGCAGCATATGGAGTTGCTATGTAAATTAGTGAAGTTCTGCCATTCATTGGAATATTTGTTTTACATATTACCCTCTCTTTTTCTATTCCCCTCAAGGATCTATTGCAGTCTTCATAAAAACATGGGAAAAATATTATATTTGTATACCTTGATTTCTCCTTCCTAACCATGTAACTCTGCCCTGTTAGGGTTATCCAGTAGCAAGTTAGTAAAAGGAAACTAAAACATTTTCTTTTTGCACAAAAAGCAGAAGCAGCAGCATTTGGTGGATGCAGATTGGTAACAGTGGCCACTCCATTGAACTGGCAGTATTCCTTGTGGATTTCAGGCAAGTGGCTCGAAATTATAAATAAAATTTCTCACAAAGTGTTAATTTCACACTACTGGATGCATAAAACATTTTTCATGCTGGTAGGTTTGCATACCTAAATTTGCTGCATTTTTATTTTAAAATGCCTTATATTTTTAAAAGTTATTGATTTGCCCTTTCAGTTTTACCTTGCTGAATCATTCTTTTCAAATTTCATCTTCAGTAAAAATTCATACTTGATCAGTCGTATTCAAACTTGTGATTTTATTGAAACATGATACACCTTCAAAATTCGACCACATGCAAATATATATAGCATTTGCTTATTGAAATTTAAAAAAAAACCAAGGGAATTATTTTATGCATATAGAGAAAATGTTTAAGCAAAAATACCTGAAACAATGCAATCCTGTTATGTAAAAAGAACAGACATTTGCAAGGAAAAGTTAGTATAAAACCAGAATGTGTCATTTCACTAATGTTTACTAGTACCAGACCCCTTATACAGCTGCAAATGCCAAATATTGACCGCATCTTACATAAAATTCTCTTTAGCTTTGATTCAGTGTTCTCTCTGTTTATTTTTGAACCTTCTTTCTCTCTATGTCCTGCTCTTCCAGTAGTAATAGCTGGATTTTGGACGCATCTTGCCCTGCATATTTGCCTCTTATGACACTGTCAAGAGCAGAACAGTGTTGTGGTAGCAGGAGACATAAACAAGATGAAGAACATTAATTTTCCCTGACTTAAATCATAGGCAGTGTTATCTAGGCTCTGAACTTAGTTTGTATCCAGATAATAATGGGAAGCAGGATGAAACATTTTTGTTTCCATTCCAGGCCTTTTAATAGCAAATATTTCTCCTTGGAAGAAATGTTTTTCTAATGGGACATTTTTTCTCCAAAAATAGAAGTTCCACTCTACTAGTAAGTAATTCATATGAAAGCTACTGGCTGTTTTTCTGCTGTTTGTAACTGGAACCAGAATAAAGGTTACAGATTGTGATTCACAGCATGGGTCTGCTGATGTGGTTAAAATGACTCATAAATTAAGGCGACGGCAAAATCAACTGCATTAATGTGATCTAGAATAAAATCAAGTAGTTGCATGATGTTCTTGATTAAATGGCATAAAGTTGTTAAGGTAACTGACTTTAAGGAGAAGGGGAACTGATACTGTTAGTCACAGATATTTCCAGTTTTACTGCAGTGAATGTTTAATTTTTGTATTTTGTTTTCTATGATGCTAAAAAAAAAAACCCACAAAAATACTTTGCTGATTAAAACATACTCCACATCTTATGCAAAACACATCTGAGATAAAATTACTCCAGTCGGCAAGTGGGAGAACAGGATTTTATTCCAAGATTACAGTGTTCTCACTAACATTCTCAACTACCTATACACTTCCAGAATATTTTGTAATGCTTTAAAATATTCTCACTGCACTTTTGAAGTCAGCTATATCAGTCACAGTTACGTTCTGTCTGGGGTAGGGTTTTCTTTACCTCATTTCCTCATTGCCTTTCTCTTCTTCTGCAAGGAAAAGGGTGGAATTACATGAGTGTTTTCCTTTATTGCTGAAAAATGCTGTTCCTTTGACATGACAAGTGTCTAGGACCTATGCATTCCCATGGTGTAAATAAAAACGTGTTTACAAATGTCTGGAATTAATGTCCCCTCTCACATATGAGAAGTGATGAGAAGTGATGATATGGGATGAGATACAAATGAAAGAATAGGTGGGGAGATTTAAGTGAACAGAGAAAATAAGGGTGAGGTAGAAGGTTATAAAAAGTAAATAACATCAAATGCTGATGTTCTGGAAAGTAGCATCTTTCCAGAAAATATATAAATATGGAAAGAATTAGGAAGAAATAACCTGGCAGCTGCAATGAATGTGGATGAAGTTCATAAGGAGCACTAACCTTTCTGGTACAGCTGGAGAGAGATGGAAAACAAAAGTAGTAAAAGGAGCTATTTTGATAGATTGTCAAGTAGACAGAAGAAAGCCAGAAACAGCTGAACGTTCAGAGGAGCTTTCAATTGCTGTATTGTAGTTCTCTATTCTAAATTAAAAACTGTTCTCATTAATATTTCAAGAAAAAATTCTTCCTTATTCAAAACTTTATCAAATTTAATAAAATCTAAAGAATGTGGTTTTATTTTTATGTGCTTTTCAAACAATACTTGTTTGAAAGTATTTAATAGTTGTCTGATGTTTAATAGATGTTAGAAATGTTTGTGTGTGAAATAGTCATCATAAATAAAAAGTACCTTGGTAGCAAAACTGAACTGAACCAAACTAAACTGAAAATAATTTTCATTATTTCATGCTTAAATGATCAGAAGTGACAAATGTTCAGTTCTGTGATTTACTTTGGTAGTAAAGCCTTGCCTGATGATGTTACTGTTGGTTGAGGGTATTTGTTTCTGTCGTAATGTCCTCAAATAGGTCACCCAGCACTTTAGTGACAGGCAAATGGGAATATGAAAGTCTTTGGGCACTGTCCCTTGAGTACCTATGATAAGAAAGCCTTCGCTTTTTTTTTTAAATTCTGCTCATAGATGTTCAAATCTGAATCTGTTTAGGAAGATAAGTAATATTTTTTATTAGACTTTTCATATTTAGTGATAAGAAGCAGATGGAAAGAGGACGGGCTCTTGTGTCAGTAATATCAGAGAGCAATAAAGTATTCACTGGTACATGATGTGCTAACCAGTTTCCTACAAGGAATTGTTATGAGCTCTACTGTCATCTTACACTGACAGAGAAGGCAGGGGTTTAGGAAAGCATCATTAACTTTCTTGCAGAACAATTGTGAACAGTTTCCAGAATATTTGATTGCACTTTTATGCAGCAGCTTTGTCAGCCCACCTAGAACAGCTGTAGCTGCATTTTTTTTTTCCTCCTCATTACCTACTTTCCTTTTGGAGCTCTGATGTTGCCAAGTTTTAAACTACCAAGTTATTTTTCATCTTTCCTTGAAAGATTTGGAAACAATGATTTTCCACAAGTCAGTACCTTATTATAACTTGGCAAATGGCCACAGTCGTAAAATTTTCAAATCCAAAATACTTATACAACTAGAATCCAATTTATTTTTTTTAATTTTATAACTTCTTTTTTTTTTTTTTTTTTTTTTTTTTTTTTTTTTTTTTTTTATATATATGGATGCTACCATTTATGTTATGAAGTCCAGGACACATTTCCTCTGAAGAGAGATTCAAAGAAATTATTTAAAGTCAAAATATGAGATCAGAAAGGATCTCACCTAGAAGATTTCCATTAAGATCTGGCAATAATTTTGCTGTGAGTTTGAGTGAGGAGGAATTTCCAACCAAGGGTTTTATTAAGCTATTGCTTAAAAATATTGTTTAGCTGTTTTTAGGAAGTTAACCTGTGATACTGTACATCCCCTTTGTTTTCTGTATCCATGGATATTCTGTGCCATGTTTTCTTCTCTTTCAGATTTGCAGCCATCTTAAAGAATCTGGTCAAGACTCTAAAGGGATTCTTGGTGTCTCACAGAATTTTCATTCATACAATGAAATTTCATTTCATTTTCTGTTCACATGTGAAATATCCATGTCCAAGGAAGGAAAGGGTCATAAATCTGTTATGCTGACAGGATTATTTTCAGAGGAAGAAAATGTCTAGCTCATCTTAATTCTAAAATTTGTAATAACCCTTTATTCACAAGTAGAACTACTAAACCATTGTTGTTTACTTTTTTCTTTTTTTTTTTTTTTTTCTTTTTCTTTTTTTTTTTTTTTTTTTTTTTTTTTTGTTCTGGTATAATAGCTCAGAGGAGCTATGCTATTTTCAGGTGTGAAGATAAGGAATTTGAAACCAAAGGTCATAGAGACTTTCTAGTGTTTGCATTTTTTGACCCTTCACTTTCCATATATATATATATTTAATGAGAACAAGTTTTATGTTATTTTAATTTTGTTTTTCAAGGTAAGCTTCATGTGACCAAGCACAGAATTATTTTATTTATCACTCATAGAAATAGTTACAGTCTGTGTCTTCCAAAATAAACCTAAATTGAAATTTAATAAAGATATTACAATCATTTATTTTTAATTATTTCACTCTTTCAGTTCTAGAATGATTAGTCAGGCTGCTAAGTCGTGGGTAATGCTTCTCTACTTTTCCTTTCCTACTTGTAACTTGTCCACATTATCATGAATATTTCTGAGCTGTTGTTAAAGATGGCCATTCTGCCACAGATTTTAAAAAGGGACTGATTTTCATATTAAATAATTTCATTTGCCAACAGTCTTTGTACAATGTTTTATATACTAAGTGTTAGAGGTCACTTACCAGAAGTTCTTTGTGTCTAATACATCAGTCTCATCCTGCTGTAAGCGTGGGAGTTCTATTTTAAATCATGGTACATGTTTCTCCTTGTCTTTGCTGCTTTTATTTTTGTCTCTGCCATAGCACTGTGATCTGCTATGATTAACATCATGCCCTTGAAATCCAGCATTCTCACTATATGCATGATATTTTCCTTTAACACATTTCATAGAAGGGCAAGTTCTACTTTGCAGCAAGCATCACTTATTCAGAACTGGAAAAAAATAATTTATTTGGTCGAAGGTTCCAAGGTCTTCAATCAAGGGCAGATAATTTCCTAGCATCCAAATCCTTTTGTTGCAAAGATTTCAAGTATTAGACAGTCGTTACTCTTTGCTCCCTTTTATTTATTTACGTTTTTTTTCTGTTTCGCTCATAAATGAACAGAGAGTAAATAAAATATTAAGCATCATACTAATAATGATTAAGTTTGACATGTTCTGCCATCTTAAAGCAACTGCAAAGTGTCCCCTTGCAGCATAGCAGAGCTTGGACACACTCACCAGTGTGTCCAGATTGGTTGTTTCAATCCAGCTCTTGACAGATTTAAACAGACAAAGGCACAATGGTAGTCATAGCAAAGCCATGACTCAATCTTTTAGATTAAGTAGTTCCCCTTTCTCCTCAGTTACTTCAGCCCCTTGTTTTTTCTTCTTTTTCTAGCCTAGATCAATTCCCTGAGCCTACCTCAGAACAGTTTCAAGAAGAATTTTAGCATCACAGCACAGAAGTGGGATGGATGTATAAAAATGGTGCACAGGAACCATTTCGGTTGGTATTGTTCCCATCAGCTTTGCATTGTCAAACCATGTCCTCAGACATGGTGACTGTATGAGGAAATAGCAAATTAATTGGATATATTGGAAATGAAAAAAATATAGGACCGGTCTTTTCAGGAAATTCAGAAATATTACCTTTTTTTTAGAGATTGAGTGTAATTTTAATATAAATTAAATAAATTAGGAAGTATTTTTAAAAATCTTACATTACTGTTCAAGTGCTATATGAATGGGCCTTCTAACATTGCCAACATATATTATTCTAACACTAATTCAAAATTAAGCTTGCAATGAATGATCAACACAGAAGCATATGTGGTCTAGAAACGAACAATACTAATCAAGCGAAAGGACTATGTGCTCTGGTGGAAAATGCAGTACTACGGCAACCAGAAAGGTAGATGAATTGCATTCTGAGGAAATTCCAAAATTTTTCTTCTCTTCTAGCTAGGATTTTGAAGTGTTCTGGATTACAAAGTAATTTGGTTGAGTAACATCTCCATATTTTATTTCACTGTTGTTGTTCCAATTCATGTCACGGTACTATATCAAAATAGCGTTAACATCCAAATTACTTCTGATGGCTTTTTAATTCAGTTAAGGCATCAGAGAAACTGTTTCTATTCCTAGACCATTTTTTGTGAATCACGCCTTGATATTTGTCCCCTAAGCCGTGTTTTAATGTGAGTCATCTGAGAGGAGCCCACTTTCCCAGCCATATTTCCACAAACGAAAATCTGCCATCTTGTTGGCTTTGCAAAATTGCTTCAATCCTGATGTTGAACAAAGCATTAACGACCAAAATGCTTTCTTCATCAACTCTTTGATTAACACACATTTCTAAATGTGGCTCGACACTGAGCTATTCTTTTTCTTCTTCAAAATAACTGATGCACATAAACATCAGTTATTTGCAGGACTCAAGACATCAAGCCTCTCATATATGTAGACTTTGAAAAAATTTGCCTATATTTTCAGTTGCTGTCCAGACTTTTCCTGTAGCTGCTGTCTTGACTGTTGTGAATCTTTGCTGTGAATTAGAATTTTGTTTCAGCTTCCAGCATAATGTTTCTGATGCACTATAGCAAGGTACACCGGTTTTACTACATGTTGATCACTTTTCCCAACACACTCTTCAGAGGTAATACTAATTTTCTTTCTGTAATTTGTTTTTCTACCTGACTCAAACTTGTACTGTCCCAATGAACTTGTCCTGTCTTCTGGTGCTTTCTTATATGTCAAACTGGAGGTTTCGTGGTTCTAAGAACATACTACAACACTGTAGGGGCTGGAGTAAGTTAGAGTTGCCTGCCCAATCTGTTTAAAATTTTCTAAATGAAGTCCTTTATAACACTGTTTTTGACCTTTTTACCCTTCTCTAACAAAAGCAGATCTGCAACTGGAAATTACCAGTATATCAGCCGAACTGGTGAGTATGCTGTTAGAGAATCTTGGTGATCTTGCTGCTGTTTTTTTGTCAAAAGAGCCGCATGCCAGCAGTGGGGGGTTTTTTTCATCTTAGACTTATTTAATTTTTTTTTCTTTTTTTTTGAGCTTTTTAATTTCTCTCTTGCTCTTCTCTAGAGTGCTCTTGTGTTTGCTTTGTGCTAAGGACTGGTCTTAAGGAATCTTGATGTTGCCTGATTATTTGCAGCTTGGCTTTCTCTCTCTAGGCTTGTGTTCCATTCAAGCCACTAAACCAACTGGCAGTGAACTTCTCTCTGGCTTTTCACGTACTGCTGGGAGGCAGGAAAACCAGTTTTATCCAGACAGCACTGTGAGGATGAGTTGCATGAAATTACTTACCCAGTCTGCTTGCAAAAAATTTGCATTTCTTGTAAGCATATGCATTGTCTGCTATTAAAGGCATTTCTAGGACTTAAAAATGCCATACCACATAAGAGTATGGTTTGCTATGTGGCACAGCAAACTGTAGGTCTGTTCAAAAAATTCAGGTTTGAATGTGTTACCATTTTAAAGTACATCCTTAAATGGATGAAGCGGGATATATCTTCCTACAGGAAATCAGAATAAATAGGTTATATTGGGCAGTCATCATCATCTAGAAATGGGGAGTAAAATGTTTTCTATAGATTTTCTTCAGAATCTTCATATGGATTTTTTTTTTTACTTCACACCAAATATTAAGCTTCTAGTAGCTGAAAATCTTGTGTGTGAGAACAGAAGATAGCTTTTCCCCATGCGTGAAGGCATTTTTGTTTAATAACAACTTTGATCCTTCTACTGTTGGCAATGGTCATTGAGAAATCCTGACATAAAGAAGGTATCTGCAAGATAAAGTTCTACAAGGGATGATTAGCAGCACTTAAGTTTTCTTTTTGTTGAAAGGAAGAATCCCTGATTGAACAGTGCATTGAATGATATGACAAGCAAGTACTTGATCCCTGTCCAGCTGGAAAGGAATTGTATTCATCAGCAGCTTTTTAGCTAAGGATGTCTTTATATTTTCACTCTTTGTTTGAGTCTCTCCAGATCCTCCCTTTACTTCATGTCAGCACTATATAGTAGGTATGCCAAGTGGTTTTGAAATTTAAATTACAGTCTCTTTTTCAGATGTTATTGGAAAGAACATGTAATTTATAACCACGTGTTAGGAGTACAGGATGTTCATGGTTCACTGCCAATTCTTCTTTTGTAAAGTTAATAAAACTTTCATAAAACACTTATACACTTGTATATTTCATGGTAAAGATTTTTTTATCTCATAGGCTAATGTAAAGATTTATTAAAAACATTTTTTTGTTAAGAGGAGTGTCAATAGTTTGCAGCTGAGTGTAATTTTGAATTCCCAGTAGATGACAGTCTGACTGAAAATGACACTAACAGCTTTGTTGATTTAGCACTAAAAATAAAGGATTCTTTCAAATGATATAAAGCTCTAATACCCTGAGTGTGCTGAAATACACTTGAGACCCTTAAGTAGAGTTTCAGCGAGATGTTCGCCAGCACTCTGGATTCCGGTGAACAAGCATTAGCGTGCTTCCTGGCACTGACCCACTGGGCTCCCACCTAGAAACTAATGGAAGGATCAGCACACTGCACCAAGGAGAGAAACTGGCTTCTCTAAATATGGGAGCCATCAGAGCTTTGGATAATGTCATGCACTTCTAGCAAGACCTTGTGACATCATTGTGACTTAAGTTTTTCTTTTCTTTTCCCTCAAAAAAATGGAGCGCTTGAAATATTTAATTCAGTGGCAACCCAAAACTACTACCATCTGATAGCTATGAAGAGGTATGTGAAAAGAGCTGATGGTTTCATGCCAGCTTCTGCAGGATGGTTGTTCACTCTCTTTTTGTGATGTGATAATTGATAGCTTTGCTGGCGATCTTGGCAAAGATGCTGAGGATTAAATAGCCCAAGAGATGGAACTTTCCTAGTCTCCTAAGTGAGAAACAGACATGTTGGCCAGGCAGCATGCAAGAGTCTACAGTGCTCCTACTGTACTGTACTAAATAAAAATACTTCAAAAGCATTTCCTCCATCTTTGAACAGCTTTTACTCAGTCTAAGAGTATTTAGAGCCATATTCTCATCTTTATCTGATTTGAACCTATTTTCTCCTTGTAGTCTGGAACAGGTCAGGTAATACAGTGACAAAAATATTTTCCACAACTTTACAGCCACCTACCCTAAGCATCTGCATCAGTGTAACTGGAATAGAAAGCTCTACACTTCCTTAAATGATTGCCTAAAGAAAAGCGATGAGGTGTAGAAAGTCACTTGGGTGTAGAGTTGGTAACAAGTGCTAGAGGGCACTGATAAATTTGTCATATATAGGATCCAATTTTTTAATATGAAATCTGCAAAGTACCTCTTAGTCTGGTTAAAAAAAAAAAAAAAAATCACTATTTACTTTGAGCCTGCCAACTTTTGTTATTTCCTCCATATGTTGTGACTACTGCAGTACATTTTTACTTTCTTTAGTGTTTTTCCTAAAACAATTCACTCCTGATAGACAAGTGGCTAAACTTGGAGACAAGAAAGGCTACATTTACAGATCCATAAATGGTAGTAATAATAACATCTACAAATGGTGGTTTGTGCTGTAATAACAGTAGCACTGAATACTGTAGGAAGCAGGGAGAGATCTAGGAAAAACTAAGGATTTGTTGTTTTATCTTGCCTATGTGATAAAATAGAAATGGGGATCCTTAGAGAATCAATTAGTGTGCATAGAAATAAGGCGGAGGTAATTATATAGAGGGAGTTAAAAACAAAATGGTTGAAAACTTAATGTGTTTATAAGAAAATGTTGAGTGGCTGCTGATTCTTGACCTAGATTGCACAGTGATCGCAAATTTGACTTAAAATCACTTTTTTAATGCAAATTAAACAAAGCTCATCTAAAAGAGCAGCTTTTACTCAGATTGACCTCCCAATATAATGTGTGGGATGTATACACACAAATTATGAAAACATAAGCTGCCTTTCTGAGTATAGCTTGGCAAAGTGGCTGTTTTGTGCTTTTTCTTCTACAAGCATGGCTTTCCAGATTCAGAAAAATAATGGAGGGATCTTCTCACTTGTTGTAAGGGTCCTTGCAAAGTTCACACCACTAATCAAAGAACATCCAAACCTTTTTGTTCCTAAGTAAATGTAGCATAATAAAGTCAACATTCTGGGATTTTTGAGAAGCAATAGCATTTATATATTTACATATAAAACAGATGAAGAAAAGGGTTCTGCAAGGAGCTCTACTGTGCCAGTTGTGTTATCTCACAAGAAGTAATCCTATCCACTCTGAATGTCAAATGAAAAGTGTGGTGAGCTTCAGGTCATTTCTGCCTAGGCCATGACTGGTGTGCAAGGCTGATTTGGCATCCTTCCTTAGTGATGCTTGTGGGAAAAAACATACCCTTTATTAAATTACCTCAAAAAGCCTGAAGATAAGAAAGCGACTTTTAAGCACACAAGACATTCAAAACAATTTTTTAAAGTGAATTTTCCAGATCTGACAGAGCTGACCACCACGTTCTTTCATTTCCACAGTAAAATCTCTTCTCCTAAATTTCTAATGGGCTAAATTTGTCTGGGCTAATTTCTGAGTTTTTTGACCCCATCCCATCAACCTTACTGAAACACCTTCTCTGGGGAAGTATTCTGTATTGTATGAAGAGGAATCTGCAAAGGAAATAGAATCACACTGGTACCATTACCACTGATCTCCCTTAAGATGATTAGAAAGTAGGCAAAACATATGTTAAACAGCTTGGAAAAGATGAACAATGCATATAGAGGTCTTTAACACCTTCCAATTGGAAATAAAATTTTTTACAATTATTTTATTCTGTATTAAATTTACAAACGTTTAATTTGTTAGACCATAATTTTAATATAACCTTCTTGAAATATGAAAGTCCTCTAGATAACTACAGTCAGTACATTTGTCTTTGAATGTTCTTCTTCTGTAGATAAGAAAAAAATTACAATAATAAAGAATATGATTATAAAGTAGTGATTAGAACTGAGTGGGGGGAAAAAAGTAATTTGTGTTTCCCTCTGTTTTTCATTCTATTATTATTATTATTATCAAAGATTAAGAGATGAGAGAAATTTGGATCAGCTGGTTTGTGGGCAGGATAGAGCTGCTTCAATAGTGTTCAGTGAATGATGAAGTGTGAGTTATATCAGATATTTCACGAGTATTTTATTAAACTCTGTAGAGGAGTGGGCCTTGCAGTGACAAGGGAAGGTGGCACACGGGTGTTTTCTCTTTGGGATATGACCAGCCCCTTGCGTAGGCACAGTGATAAACCTGCACTCGTGCAGGACTCTGCTGCTTTCTGAAATCGTGCTTTCACTCTTTGAAGGGCTGAGTGAACCAAGTGCTGCTCTCCTGAATCCACAGTGGAGGCTTCCTTGTCTCCTTTATTTCATTCCATTTTCCTTGATTGCTGGAGCTCTTCAGGAAGGAGCCTGCCACTGGAATAGCATTGATGCTTCTCTTGCCTGACACTCTTGCAGCACCCCCTCAGACCCAGCTCTGGAGAAAGCTGCATCCTGTATTATTTTCATGCAGGTGTAGCCTCTTCCCAACTGACATTTTTTTTTCCTAAATAAATACTAGACTATTGTCTGCTAAGAAAACCAGTATCATTTCTATAAAAAGGATAAAGCAAAGACATTAGGCATAATGCTTTCTGTGGGGCAAACTTGTTTGTGCTAGTACAGACTTAGTTAAATATTCACCAAATATATCTTAAGGTGTTTTGAATTTTTTTTTGTTATAAAATATATGTTAGAAGATTAAAGCATGTACAGAACATTCCTCCTTCTCATTCATGTCAAAATGAAATTGATAATTGCCAGTTTTTAACCAGCTCAAAAGATGCTTTCACAGCCTTCCCTTTGCAGGAGATTACTTATTGTTGCCTTTGATGTTGACATTATTTAATAGACATTTTTTTTCCTTATGAATTGTTTCAACTTGCTCATGCTGTCTTCAATTTAATGAAGCTGTTGAGAAGAAAACTGTAAATAAATGAGATAGGATGGTTTAGGGAGAATGTGAATTGTATTCTTTAGCAAGAATTGTTTATGGGGATGGTTTCATAATATGTAAAACATATGGACCACCAGAAATCTAAATGTAAGATTTTAGGTCTTTGATTTATTATTTCATGTAATTGACATTTTATCCAATCTTTCCCCCTCTTTTTTCCATTTTAACTTATCATTTTTGTAGCAATAGAGCTGAACAAGGTATGCTCCTGTTACGGGACTGTACCATTCATTGGAACACAGCAAAAATGCTGAATGTCACGAATGTCAGGATTTTAAAGCTTATTAAGGATCTGGAGGTATTACACTTGAAAGAGACAATAAAATTAATTTTGTTTTTCTAGTTATTTCCTTTTAGAAATGTATTGTTGGGTCCATCCAGAGTACAGATTTCCTGAGTCTGTTTACAGTGCTGGTTTATACTTACATTATCTCTGTAAGAACTGCTTTCTCACCTAATGCCCATCCAGAACCACCAGATTGTGTTGCAAGAGAACCAGAACCAAATCAGTTTTCAATATTTTTTTTCTTACTGAAACAATAAATCCATTTTTCTGCACTTTGAATGTGAGTGTACAAGCATGTGAAAATAAAGACCATATCACTGTAAAGTGACTGCTTATCACTAATTTCATTTAACCTACATATTTTTCATTCCAGTAGAGGAAACCATTTCACAACCAGTACAAACTGTAGCCATGTGAGATTAAATATTTTAATAATGCCAACACCAAATAGTGGAATTCAGATTAATAGAATTCATTTGCCTTTGAGAGCTTCATTTCTCAGAAGTTTACTTGAATTTTAACATTCTTGGAAAATTAAAAGGTGTTGCTTAGTTTGCTCTACACCTGTAGACATTTTGATAATTAGCATCACAAATTCAGATCAGGTGTTAACTAGTACAAAATAATTTGCTGCCCAGGAGGAAAAAAAAAGAAAAAAAAAGCTGGTGTGGAATCGTCATCAGGGAAAACAGGAAAAGAAAAAAAGTTGAGTAATCTTTGATCCTGCTTTCAGCAAACCTCTGCTGTACAAGTGAACAGGAGATCAAACGTGAACAGATTTTTGTGCTGTACTGTGCTATAGGAATCCAATACTCCAAGAATCCATTGTAAGTAAAAATATGAAATCTGCCAAGAACATCATAATTACCTAGAAGTTATTACTGAGAAATACAAAAATGTGGTTTGTATATATTCCTGAACTGATGGACTTCAGCTGAAGGTGGGACTGGGCTGTGGTCAGTCAAGTACATCTATTCGGGAGATTAGACTTTTGAATGACATGGTATACGAGTAGAGCATTGCTAATGTTTTTCTGGACGTGGGTTTGTGAAATTTACCTCTTCCTGAGTATTTCATAACCAGTGTGATTATTGGTCTCTCTAGAGCTGTGTTTTAACTTTTTATTATTACATTATTGCTTTGTAGAGGTCTTCTGTTAAAAAAAAAAAAAGTTACAGTGGGTGCTATTGTTTTCCTGTATTATTTTCTAGTGGAATTTAATTTGTCCCTCATTTTTAACTAAACTTTTCCTTTAAAATTGTATTTTGTTGGTTTTAGGATACACATCTTCCCACACATAACTTTCTCTGCCTTAAGGTGGTCTGTATTGTATTCTGGTATAGCAAGTTAGGGTTACAGTTGGATGTTTCAGGTTTGAATCTTTTTGGTGATATCAAAAGTAATAATTCATGTCTCTGAATGTAGATATGTCACTGACAGGTGTTTGTTCCCATTTGGCATGAAGCTAGACTGATAAAAGTATATCTAGAGAGGAAGTGTGTCTATATGATGAGGAAGAGAGGGTTTTCACCTTTTACACATCAGAATCACTGGGGAATACAGTTTTTGTGTAGAGAAAAAGCCTTAAACAAAGAGCTTCAAGGCGCACTCTGTCTTAAAGTGTGTAGCTGATAAATGAGAAAGTGAGTGAAAACAGTAGAAGGATGTTTTAGCTGAAACCCTGGAGCAGATGAACCTGTAATGCTGCTTTTTGGTTTTATTTTTTGATTGTGATTTCATGTTGCTTGTCGTAGAGAAGCTTTGTTGATCTAAGTTTAATAGCTGGAAAAAAGGTTGTGATTTTGCTCTTCAGCAGTCAGCTTGCTCACAAAGCTCTTAGTAAAGTCCTTCTGTATGTTTTGGAAAAACACCTGTGCCAGCAGCTTTTTTCACAGCCTCCTGTACATGTTGTACGCTGCCTGTGTGTTTGTGTCTGTCAGCCGGGCCAGGGTGGAGAGGGGTAATTTCAATGAAATGGAACAAAGTCTAAATGCCTGGTTTAGGTGGCATCCACCCAATGACTGCTTCTACTTCTTTTCCTGCTCTCTCCATCCCACTCCTTCTATAAAAATTACATTTTCTTTAAAAACCTTCTATACATTTGAAAGAACTCTAAATATTGAAGCATCTGGATGGGAACTATTTAGGGGCCTAGAGCTCCCTTCTTCCCTGTATAATTCTTCATCATTGTCACTCCACCCTACTAAGGCTACCCACCCAGGCCTAATTTTGTTCCTTTCACTTGTTCCATACTGCAAATATTCATTTTTTATGCCTCTTGTGATTTCAAATTGTGCATTAAATATACTTCGCAGGGATTTAAAAGAAATAACTTACTCTGTCATTTTAATTTACAAGTTTATGGGAGTTTTGTTTTTTTTTTTTTTCCTTTGCAGTGAGCTATGTTGCTGTAATAGATATTTTTATATGTAAAGCTGGAATGCATAGTCTCTTTGATACTATGAAATTTGTTCATAAGATGCTATAGCAGATTGCTTAATGGTACCTATCTTATTTTTAAGTCAAAGCAGAACTCCTGATTTCTTTTTTCTTTCTCTAGGTATTTACCTATCTCATTCTTTCAGGATATTGCTCTTCAATGTTGCTTTTCCAATGTTATCTCTTTAATCTCTGTTCTCCCTCCTATCATAATTAGCTCCCTTCTGTTTGACTCAGCCCACCAGGCACCAACAGAGCCTAGATCAGTATTAGGCCAGTTAATAATAATTGTCAGCTTTCCACATGCTCAAGAAAACAGGCCCATGCTGATTTTGGGTAATAAGAGAATGGAAAACTATCTTTCAGGGACTAAAGAGTAGGTTTTGTTCTTACACGATAGTTCAGGTAGTTTTAGTTCTTACAAATAGCTACACCAGGGTTAGGAGCTCTACACCTGCTGTATTTGAAGGTCTGGTATGGTAGCAAGAGAATAACATTTGGAGAAGGCCCAGCTGCCTGCCAAGAATGATAAAGCAGGCTTCTGTGTGCTTAATTCTCACTCCTGCAGCCTGTGCTGGATTAAATGTGATCTCTGCTGCTCGGAGGTGTCGAGTTAGACCATCGTCTGTCATATTGTAGTAAGGAAAAAGCAAAATATTTCTCATTCCAGATGATGGTGGCACTGTTTTCCAATATTGTTACAGTAGTTCAACATGATGGAATCACTTTAGAATATGAACTATCTGTTCAGTCCTGAATTGCTGCTGAATATAATCAGGCTTTCACAATGTCCGGCTTTGTTATGTGGGTCAGAGTAAGTCTTTGGGGCTCTTTTGCAATTGTGCCTTGGTGTCTCTCAGTGTGAACCTTGGCATATGAAAATTTCTTTGTGGCTTTAAACACCGTAAAGTTGGGTTTTTTCAGCACCAGTGACCAAGAGGAGAAGTAATTATATGTGGCTTGGACTTATTTCAATTCAGAAATAAACATGTAATTAGGAGATAATTATAGCTATGAGATAATTTGATATAAAGGAAATGTAAATGTAGATTTTGAATAACTTTTGCTACATAAAAAAATCTTATTTACCTGCGGTTTTGTTCACATTGTAAGAACAGCTCTTTCAGTTCAGGGCTTGTGATAGGAGGAGCTAATTAATTACAGAGATATTCTTCCTGATGATTCACAGCTTTTTAAACACTTGCTGAAGTTTCTTTGACAGATCTGTGTATTCTGCCCTTGCTGCCGAAATGTCCACACAATATTTTCCTGAGTTAGAAGCAGTTGGATCAGTCCTCCATACCAACAGAAAGCACAGGAAAAAAATCTTGAGTCTGGAGGCATAGGAACTGACATGCATATCAAAGGAAGACACAGACTGTTTTCTGGAGCTGTACAAGGAAAGGGGAGGCACACCTTGCAGAGGAACAAGGCTTTGGGGCTGCCAGGAGAAGAACTGGAGAGCAGAGTTTCAGGATAATTGGCTCTGCTGCAGAGCTGAGTGTGAGACAATACATCACTTCCTGAGCTGTTCTTGCCCTTGGCAACCCCTGAAACAAAGGGACTGGACAGTCTAAGTCTAAATACCTGGTGAAGATATTTAGCAACTTTGCTGTCAGCTGATTGAAATGTCTGTAACAACCTTAACCTGTGTGTTGCTGCCAGCTCTGCTGAGGCTGTATGTCTGCCCTTCCAGGGCCACCTCTGTAAATTCTTTCAAGCTATTTTCAGAAAGTGGTATTTGAGGAGCAGAAGGGAAGACAGACTTTTTATGTTACCTCTTACTGTCAAAGCATTTCTGTAGCTGTTAGACCCTACGTTCACCATAGTGTTTGTGGTATGAAATCCTTCCACTCAAATAGTTCAAAACACTGGTTAGAAAGAAAAGTCATAAGCCTTAGAATACAAATGGTTCTCTATGTATAATTTAGTGTCTCTATTTTATTTCAGACATGCCGAGTCAAATGAAACCAATAATATTGATTGTCTTACTGATGTAAGACAGTGCTGGAAATTTTGTAATAAACAGTGCACAGCTTTTGGGGAGCTACACTGGGAAAGCTGAAAGACTAGTTCAGAAAACCACTTTACTTCCAGCCAAAACCTTACTTTTGCAGTTATAGAGATATCTTTATACTCTTGGCAAAGCAGTAGAAAATAAGACCAGTAAGAAAGGCAAGGAGGGAGCTCCTAACTCACTGTTGTGGCCACTATGTGTTGCCTTTCACATGCTCACAGACTCCCCTTGCTCATGCCAGACTGGAGCCTATTTCAGCATAAATAACTGTAGCTCTTAAGATCCCTTGGACTGTGAAAATTCCATTTCTACAAAGTAAAAGAACATATCCACCTGCAAAATATTTTCCCTGGTGGATAATGTTTTGGGAGTTTTCATGTCAGTGGATTATTGCAGCACCTTGATGGACTTGGGAGGAATAATCCAACTTTCACCAATTTCATTTTGCCTGCACAAGGTTGTGGGGGTTTTTGGTGTGGGTTTTTTCTTTTCTTTTTTTTTTTTTTTCACAGAACTATTTTGTGTGTGTGTGCGTGCATGCCAGGATTTATGACTGAATAAACCAAATATAGAACAGACCACTTACATAATATTTAACATATGCTATAATGTCAGATGCGAGTTAATTTTAGAAAGAGTAATGGAGCAAACCAGACAGAATGGATCATCACTTTTCCCTGAATGTGATTAAGCAAAGAGGAAGGATTCTATCCCACCCCACCCATGTATTGGGTATAAATTTCCTGCAAGTCCTTTAGCAGACGAATATAAAACTGACTTCCAAGTGAATATAGGCAGATGTTGGGTGGTCCTATTTTACACATGATTATTCAATGCTCTTCTATAGGAGCACACTGGTTCCCATCCAAGTAAAAAGCCTGAAAAAAGTAGATTCTTCATTACGTTGTCCAATCTAAAGGTAATGTATTCTCTTAAGGAACAGAACTCAGATAAAAGGTGCCTCAGTCATTAATGGGTCATTAAAAAATTAGATTAAAACCCATTTGTTACTGAATTCTGAAGCAGCATGGGTGTTGCACTGAAAACTATTAAGGCTCTTACTTTGTATGAGTAATATATGGTATGGTAATGTCTTTAAATTTCTATTCAAGCTGAAGAAAATTTGTTTCAAAAATATGCGAAGTTTTTGTCTGTAAAATGTGTGACTAAGAGTCACACTCTATCTATCCACTCCCTACCCGTGTGAATGGTACCCGTGTGTGTGCATCCTCATGTTAGTAGATGCTCAGCACTGTGCATTGTGTGTCTGGAGCTAAAATGCCAAGGCCTGGTGTTTGGCAGCTTAGACTGAATCTGAAACCCACAATTCTGTGCAAAATGGTGAGAGGAGGATATTTTTGATTGTTTCCCTTTGGTTTGCAAGGAGCAAACAGGGTATGTTCAATGATATCTGATCAAAGATAGATGAAAAAGGAAATACTATGAATGTGATCCTTCTGAACCCAGGGAATTTTGTAGTATTCTGTAGGAAGAAGTGGGAAACCCAGAAAACTCTCCTTCTATTCCACCTAATATTTTTATTTCTCGTGTCTTGCCGTTTTTTACTGGTCATTTCATATTGCTTCTTCACCTCAAGCTAATTCTCAGAATATCTGCTATTTCTTCACTTCAAATATTTGCAGACCTATAATTAGTCTTGTAGCTGTTTGCTTTAAGACAAATCATCTTAGGTTCGTGTGCATGTTTCAGTTCAATAAGACAGTTAATAGAGGGAGATATAAGGATGTTAAGAAAATTATAAGACATAACTTCTGGTATGATGTAACGTTAGTTTGAAAGTTCTGTTGTAGTCAATTTTATATAAGGTATAACAGCATAAAAGAAGTTTGTTAGAACACTGCAAATATGTAGATATGCTTCAGGTAATACCAGAATTCTTGTTCAACTTTCTTAAGGTTTTTGTTTTGATTGTTGCAAATTGATTTAGTGGCAAAACTTCAGCAATGATCAATGTATTTTAGGTCTATGTAGAAATCCAGATTCTTTTTCACTTTTATTTCCTTCTTTTGGAAATAAAACCAAACAAAAACCCCAAAGACTTCAGAGAGTGCTGGGACTTCACCATTTGGAGGTTAAAAGAAAATTTCTTTCCTAAACTCTGACAGCTGAAAATTACCAGGAATTCTGGCCTATCTACAGATAAACAGAAGTTGTGTTCTGAAAGATGTTATTAGAACTTCAGCTCTCTCTCACTCCTACTCATGCCTTACTGGCAGTATTGCACAAGCTGAATTTCTTTGTAGAACAGTACTCCTCAAGAGAAGTGTCACATGTCCATCCTCTGAGCAGGTTTCAGGGGAAGTGTCAGAAGTGAAATCCAGTGCTACCAACTGTAGAAAAAACCCACATTTTCCTCCCGCAGTGAAGCTGGATTCTGTGGATGCTGACCTCCTGGAATGCTTGTGGCCAGCATTCATCATGACCTAGCTCTGTGGTGGGCCGAGTCCTGCAGAGTGGCTGCAGAACCCTGATGGAAATTTTATTTTGGTTAAATGAGGTTGCAGACTACAACCTTAATTTTAGGTTATCCTGATGGTAAAATTATATGTCATAAACCAGAGGGAGAAGTTTTGTTTGACCTTTCATAATAAAGGATTGGGGAGTGACAGGAGACGTTCAGGGAGTATGTTTTAGCTAGAAAACCCAGTTGGAAGGAATGTTATGTTTTAAATTCTGTCAGATTCCACACTGTAAATAAAAAAAGCCCAAACAAAATATTAAAATGAAATTTAGAAAGCACCAATATTTTAGAGTAAATTTAGGCTATTGTGTCACCTGCAGAAAGATCTAAGAAAGTAGTTGGTATTATTGTATTCCAGGCCCTAATTTGATTAATTGTATTCAAAATCTCTTTTTTTAATATATTGCTGATAATGAATAAAAGTGACCAGAAAAACCCTAGCTGATGTTTAATTTATAGTCACAGTATCTGGACAAACAGCACAACTCTATTCCATAGCATGTGTAGCTGAACTGGTAAATTAAAGAAAACTCAGCTGAAAATTTTTAATAAAACAAATAATGAGTAAATAAATTCCCTGCACTCAAACATAGTTTTCTGCATACTTATCAGCCTAAAGACTTGCTTTGGATGGTTTTAGCAGTAATTTACTAGGCAGCATAAAAGTGCACTAAAGTTCTTAGAAAATCCTCAACAAGAACTCCAGCAAAAGCTTCATCCTGTGTCCTGGCTGACCTGGGGATTAAAGACCAAGCTTTGCATGCAGAGGTAATTCTTTTTTAATCATAACAAAACTCTGACCGCTTCACACTGTTAAAGCACAAGTAATCAAAGTCTTGCCTTAGTTCTAGCCAGATTTATTGATAATATCTGAAGAAAAATTATGCATAGAGTCCATTGTCAATTCCCACTACAGCATTCATGCAAAGTTTGAAGGTAAAAATCTTCTTGGTTGTGTTTATGGAATGGTTTTAAAAGTCTGAAGATAGTCAGGGCTTCCTGACTGGCTGTCAGTGATGTCATAGCCATGTCAATAATGCCCTCTAAGTCTGGGACTCTGACTCTTTCTTTCTCTCTCCCTTTTGATTTAAAAATTCCATTTCATAATAGCAAAAAGACACTTAAAGGAAAGTCTTCAGTTTCTTGCCTTATCAAACTATCCAAAGCATATAATAACCCTCAGAAAATGCACTACCTGTCATGTCATACTGCTTAAACACAGGTCAGAAAATCTGCCATAGCAGACAGGATGGTGTAAGTGCTACACTGGAATGGCCTCAGAGGGCAGAGAAAAGACTAACTCTGTCCTCAACTTCCATGACAGCAGAATCCAGAATAGCTCCAGTTAGAGTTGACAAGCATGGGTGCAGGGAAAGAATGATCTCTCCTCCCAAAATTGATTAAGCCACAAAAGTTACATTAACCCTGGGAGAGGCCCATGTGGCAGCAAAGCAGATACTCTGAGTCAGACCCTTAGGTCTGTGGAAATGCTTTAAGTTTATGCCCTAGGCTGCAGAGAGCTTTTATTTGCAACATATTCTTCTTGCAAATACCAAAACAGAGAAGTGCTTGGACCAAATTTACCTGCAGTGAACTGTCCCTCATAGCCTCAGCCCTACCTTTTTGATTTTTCGGCTATGATTTTAGTTGGCTGCTTAATTTAAAAAAAAAAAAAAACAAAAAAAAAAAAAAAAACAAAAAAAAACAAACCAAAACGAACAAACAAAGAAGAATTTTTAAATAAATAGCTAAATCAAGGGAGAAGTGGACAGCCTTTCATTTTCTTTTAAGAGGCCATATTGCTTATTTCAAGCAAAGCTGGTAACATTCCAATGTTCCTTTGATAAGCATATTAACCAAGACCAAAGACCATGGGAACAAAAAGAAAATGGTATTGTGGGTTATGCAAGTAAGCATTTCTGTTTTCATTTCTGTGCAAGATGAGTGGTGTTGCAGGATGATACAGAGCAGAACTCATTGTTAATGCATTTTTGCTAGGAAGTTCTCAGAAGACAAGGGGTCTCTGGAAACTGAGCTTTCAGACAAGGTCAAGGGTAACAAAATGCTTCTGGACACTATTCTTCAGGCTAGCAGTCTAGTCTGTATTTTTCTCATACGCTGGCTGGAAACATTAAAAGTAACAGTTTAATTATCTCCGTTGAAATTTACTGCAACATGAAAAGAATACTGTCAACTTTGTTAACAGAACTTGCAGGTATGCTCTCTCTCCTTTAGTCTGTGTGGCACTTTTTGCTGATTTATGATCATTTTTCTAGTGAAAAAAAGGGTTCTAACGTGGCTACTTTTTAGGAGCTCTACCAGAAGATGAGAAATGGAGAGCACATTAGTAGAGTTCTACACAGAGAGTATCTGGTGAGAAATTAATTTAAACCAAACAGCTGTCCAATATACAAAGTAAACAAAACACTTACACTGTGGTTTCCCACGAAAACCTTTAATTTATATTTACAAAAATGCTGCTTAGGACAACAGATAAAACTATCTGTTATATATCTATGTACAAACTGTTCTAAGTTGATCATATTCCTTTAATTAAGGCACTTATGAGCTAGGCCACTTTCATCATAACAAATCTTCCATCCTTTTGAAAGATAGGAGAGCCTAAGAAAACTGGAAGCTATTAGGATTAACATATTCATATTTAAAAAATGGATCTTTTTGCATGAGCAATAAATCTCCTAGAATATATCACATGTTATTTCCTGCAAATAGTCCTATGAAGTAGACTTTCTCTTTTGGTTCCTCCTTTAATGTGACTGAATTCAGCTACATCTGGGAAGTCCTGCTCTCTGTTCCCTTATCAGTGAGCTGACTTTTTAATTTAAAGGCAAACCTCCTGTCTTTTAGATATGAGGAAGCATACCTACAACAAAATTAGTGTTCTCTTTCTGATTATAGAATGAGGTATTTGTGATGTAAAAGATATAGGATTAACTACTACAAATTAAATTAGAAATGGATCCTTTGTTGTGCATTTTAGTTGTGTTTTCAGTAAATGGATGTTGTGGTTCAAACTTTTATAGTAAAAACTTCTTGTATACTAAACTTGGAAATAAAACCAACACCTCCCTCTGTAATGTGTAGTAGTTGCCCCTCCTTGTACAGGGGCATTTTTGTTTTGCCAATGCGTGCCAATAAGTTGCTGACAGTTACTTTTCATTGAAAGAAAACTTTCTATAGCAATTATGCCCTCTTGCAAAGTAGCTTCCATTTTTTTCTTCCATATAAAGCTGAAGCCAGTAGCCTGGGAGTTGATGGTTCTGACAGTTTAGAGATCATTGGTCCACTTTTTACTGACCCTCTAAGGAAAATAGAAACAAACAGGGAAAGGGAATGCACAACTGAGGTTAACCTCATCTGAACCTTTAGCTGGGAATACTCATGGATCATTCTTATATGACTATTTCATACAGAAGATGTAGAGAATGAAACAGATGTATATCAATCCCTAATATAACAGTTTTGTAAGTTTACAACAATCATCTCCATCAAAGGTGTAAGTTTACAACAATCATCTCCATCAAAGATGTATAAATGCTTTATTTTCACTGCCTTGAAGATCCATTGCATATTAAAACCATCTTCCAACAGCATTACTCTTCTTCCATTTTTTCAGGCCAGAATGCACTTTTTTATTAGGTACCTTCTGCAGAGACTCCCACTTAAATTACCATTAATCTTACATTATGATTCAAACCATAATCAGGGTAATTTAAAGAGTTGTATCTGTGTTTTGGTTGGGCCGAGACACTGCTCCTGGGAGTGATCTTGATAACAATGGCACAAAGGTTCCTACTTGAATCACTAGAATGCAGTACAATTCTAGCCTTGTTCTCCACCCAACCCTCCTCTACTTTTCACCTCTTGGTGCAAACCTAAGGGTTTTAGTCCTGTTAGAACACCTGAGTCTGAGAGGGTCCTCTCTCACTTTACCTCCCCGTTCTAGTGAACTCTACAAAAGAATTTCTAGTGTCCTTTATGTGTTTCATCTTGTGCCATCCCTTTTTGGTGTTTGAGGTTGGCCAAAGGTATTCTTTCCCTTCTGCTTTGAAGGAGCTGCAGGAGATGGAAAAGCCTGGCCGTTGTGTCTTCTATGGAGACACCATGGGGCAATATTTACTTGCTTAAGTGCCATGTTTTGTTTGGGGATGTGGCAGGGCTTACTCTCAGGATTGTGCTTCCTGAGGTGTTGTCAGCTATTATCATCCTGTTTCTTCAGGCTGACATTGTATGAAATGGGAGAGGGCGTTGACCTGAAACAGAGACTGGACAGAGTTAGAGAATAAAGTACGTATTTATTGAAAGGCCTTTAGGGTACACCTTGGGCAGGACAAGATCCTGATCAGGGCTACACCCAAGGTGAACTTAGAATGGTCACAAAAATGGCTAACCAGTCATCATGAGGTCTTACATTTTTGTAAGTTTTGGTCTATTTGCATATTGGGGTTTAATTGTCCAGTTACAGGTTCAGGTTGTGGGGTCTCATCCTTCTTGTTTCTCTCTTCAGTCCACCCTTGTTTGTGCTTTAGGGCCTGAAAATTATCCTTGGTCCTCAGCAGGAAAAGGATTTCTTTTGTCTCCCTACTCTGTGAAGAGAGCTTACTGACACTTAATATGGGGCTCAGAACTGCACCCCTAGGTGGCACAGAATCTGAAAAACGTGAAATCTAAAACTTAAAGCATCAGTGTGATGTCCATGTCAGTCTCATATCTAGAAGTCTATTGGGGTTTGAGGATACTACAGTGAAGACTTGCTTCCCATTCTCTGTCTCTTGCAGGAAGTCAGAGCACATAACTTAAGAGCTAAAAAAAAAAAAAAGAAAATCTGGGGAAAAAAGAAAGAGGGAGAGGGTTGTTTTTTCAGGTTCTATGAAATGTTCACAGCACAGCTCCATGAGTTGTCAACACAATGAGACTGACAGCAAACTTTGCCAAGAGACAGGAAAAAAGCCTCAAGGTTTTAAACCAGCATTGCTACTGAGCTCCCTGTCATTGAACCATGATGTGAATTTTATTGCGTTCTTCAGAGAGAAGGCCACACTACTGTTAACCTCTTTATAGATTGAACTTTGCATGCATCCTTCTTCCACTGAAATACCTATGAAATCCAGTTCTGAATATTTCTTGTATCCGTGTCTTGTTCGCAAAGACAGCAGCTCTTTTTTTCAAAATGCCAGCCTTCATTTTCGCTCTAGAAAGCTGCTCGTATATGAATCTCATTCAGAAATGGTGTGGTTATGGGCACTGTCTCAAGAAGTTTCCCCTGCTAAAAAATTCAGGAAGTCAAGCAGTAAAAGTTAACACAGCATATGAATTTTGGTTAGCAGCAGTACACCCCTAACTTTCCTTCCTTTAAACTGCCAACAGTTTAAAAAAAGACATTTGCATGTAATCATTAGCATTTTTGTTTTCAATTACCACTGAAAAGGATTCAGGCAAGAAATTATGGGTAAATCTGACCAAAGGATGAAAATCTAATTTTGTGGCAACATCTGAAGTTTCAGCCCAGATGTTCTTTGATTGAGTGAAAATAATTAATCTTTTTTCAAAAAGAATTAGGGAGATTTGAGTTAAAGTAGAAAGGTGCTTGAGTAGGTTGGGATGTCTGAGGACCCCTTTCCTTACTTGCCGTATAAAACTTGCTTATCAAACCAGCAGCATCTCTGCATTCTAGATTTGATACAGCAGCCTTTTCAAAATCTACTCTTTCTCCAAAGTTGGAAATGTTTTTATTACTTTTAATACTAAGACATCATGAGTAATTCTTCTAATTCAGGCCATAATTTATTGTAGTTTTCATTGCAGCTAAATTGCATAAAGTTTTGGTTTTGTTCCCACAACAGTTTTCACATCACATTCTAGTCTGAGGACATCATGTGTGTTTAGCATACATACATAGCAACATGCATATATTCCACACAGTGTCTCTGGTTCCAAGACCTGATGTAGGACGGAACATCTGCAATAGCCTCGTTTTTGCTATTTCTAGATGTCATGTTTATTCTAAGTACAGAGATACAGATTGAAGGACTCCCTGAATTAGGGTTGGGGTTTTTTCTCTTTTTTTCCCATTAAAAAAAAAAAAAAAAAAAAAAAAAAAAAAAAAAAAAAAAAAAGCTCTTAATGAATTGAGGAACAGACTACATTGCTTCATGAAAATTTGTTGGTTTTAACATGGTGCCTGGTAACTTTTCACTCATGAATAGAAGTTGGTCTGCATAAAATGCCATGAATCGAGTGGAAAATGAAAAAATAAAAGGATCTAATAGTTCAAATGTGACTACTGTCTTTTGGTGCTCAGAATGATGAATGTTAAAGGTACAGGATTGTCATAGAAGACTTTCCCAGAGATTTCTGAAAAGTATTCTTTAAATCTAGCTAAAGAAAGCAGAGTAGTTTTAGTAAATCTAAATTGTGGTGTGTATATATGTTGTTCCAGCTATTGTCATGCAGTATGGTTTTCAGATATAGACTGGAGACAGCTTTCAGTACATGCACAAACAATGGTGAATTGGAGCTGATGGAGTGTTCCAAAGCTGTCCTGTCTCTTGATATTAAGAATATTAAGGTTGATTTTTTATTAAGAGAAATTATATTGGACATGCAGAATAATTTGTGAAAACTCAAGTTATGGTGGCATTTTCTTATTAAGACCTATTAGGCCTATTCTTGTCTGGGATTCAGAACACTTGCATCCATTCTGATATGCCTGTTTCCTGTGATTGTTCTTTTTGCAAAGTAAAATTATTTGCTGAGTAAAATTATTTGCTTCTTCCAGGAATACTTTTGGTATCCCCTGCTACCTAATAACTGCTGATGTCCACCCCTGATGACAGTTTGGAGACTGTGGAGAGCCTATGGCTCACAGAACCTATAAATAGCTTTTGTCATACTGACTCAGTGGAAGGTGACACACAGTTTTAAAGTTCCACGTCCTTGCAGTTAGCAGCTGATTACATCTGATGAGTTACTAGTTGTTTCTCCTGTGCCAGTTTGCAGTAAACAGCTTCTATGAGTTGTTAAACATTCTCATGTATGGAAAGAATAGGAAGTGGTTCAATTGGGGCTGGTCTGGTACAAAGGAGCCTGCCTTATCCTTAGAAAGTAAGGAAAATAAATACCTTGGTATTACTCAGGCTGGATAGAAAATTCACTTAACCTCACATAACAGTAGCCATTTTCCTAAAAAAAATATAATGAACAAGTTTGATACTGCTTAAAGATATTTTCTGTGTCTTTTTTTTCCATTGGTATAATTCATCCTATCAGTAAATAGAAGTATTTCAGGTATGTATGTTTTGTTGAAAAAATATTGAAGTGGGACTATGATATTTAAAGGATTTGAATTTGTGTCTGAAGGAGTCTTTGCCATAGTAGTATAGATTTACTTTTGCAATAGGTATATCCAATAAGAATTTCTGCTCCATCATGAGATCATTTCAGTGACGTCATGTTCAGGCAAATGAATTCTGCTCTAAGCAGGTCATTATTATCACCTAATTAACCTTTTTATGTTTTGATAAGGATTACCCTGTACCTTAGACACAGGCCAGAGGTTAAGGAAATTTAGCTTCAGATTTCATGTCTCAGAACCTTATATTGTTTGGTGATGATCCTTTCTTTGACTTTTGGCTTACGTGATTTTAGTATCAGTGGTGCTTTATTTCACTGAATGCTGTTGTGGGGAAGGTTGGGGTCAGACCCCATACACAGAAGAAATATAGGCACCAAGAAGTGATGCAATATTTTTGTCCCTTTGTCACCCAGAGAGCTAAAAGATAGGACAGTGGTATTTTCAGATGGGAAAAGAATTACTCTTAGGTGTCCTGGGCTTATGATGTTGCTGTGGTTATTTTGTTAATTCATTTCTTAGATTTGAAGTTGCCTGGTTTTCCAATCAATAGGCAAAGAATTAGAGATGGTTTCATGGCTCAAGTTCCTCTTGAGTCATAGCCTCTGGCTTAGGGAAAGCAAAGGGCCACATTTTACATTTAAAAGATGAAATGTGTGATGGAAAAACAGGGTATCATGGTGAGTAGTGTGTCACAGGGAGGTGAGCAATGTGACATAATTTCCATCCCATTCCACACTGTGAAAAGTGTCTGTGTAGCCCTGTGTGCACAGCAGCAGGAGGCTGGGCTGGAGTAGTTATGGCTAGAATGCAATTGCCGTGTTTTGGAACAGTCCCTCCCTTTTATCATCCAGTAAAAAATCATGCCGTGGTCCTGTCGTGGCACACTCCTCAACGTGTTCAGCTCCCTTTGCAGCCACTTTACAGAAGAATTGACCCCCATCCATAATTTTACTGCTCTTAATAACCTGTTCTTTGGTAAAGAAGAACAGCTATTAAAAAAAATTGTGGCTCAGGATGATTAGATTTCCTCTCTTCTGACTCTTTTGTTTGAATTTTTAGAATTATTTGTTTTAATTCCACATCTGGGGAAAATTCTATGGTTTATTTATAAAATGTCAGATGAAACAATCAGTTTCATCAGTTCTTTCTGGCTTTTGGAGTCTGGAGATATATAGTGACTGACTAGAATTTACTTTAAGGGCTTCCTTGTTTAGGTTGTCTGCTAACATAAAATACAATAACCAGAATGATTCCACTTCAGGAAACATATTCTACATGCCCACCTTAAGGTTGCTAGGCAGATAGTAGTGGTAGAAGAGAAAATGAAGGAAAAATTGCTTTTCTAACAACCAAGAAACTCATTGTAAATAAATTCTGTGTTTCTTCTGGACTAGGATATTGCTTGTCTGTTTTCATGACAAATTTAAGTCCAGATACAGTTGGAGACTTGTGTTCTTCCTTAGTATCCATTTCCACTTAGCCTGGTGCTTACACAGGATCTCAAATCCATCAGAATGTGTCTTTAAAGGTTAATTGAGTGATCAGGTGGGACTGAAAATATGCTTAAAATTAAGCACATGCTTAATTATCTGTGATTTTCGCATGAGAATCTAAGATTTTTGCATGAGATTTTTGTCGGAGGTATATTTCAAAGTCTAAACTCCAAAGCTCTGATTTTGAGGGGTTTAAAATGAAAGTTTAACATCAGGCAATTCTTCCATCTGCTATTATGTTTCTAACAACACAGATATGGAATAAATAATTTGAAGAAGTCACTTGTTATTAGTGTTTTTAATGGAAATTATAGACAAAAAGTGTCTCAGCCATCAACTTCGTGTTTCTACTAGTACATACTTGCCCTTGGTTTGCATACATATTCTTTCTCATAGAATGCAAGTTAAATAACAGGTACTTTTATTTTTTTTAAGAGCAGCCTAACACATCTAATTTCTGCAATTTCTACCTATGGTTTTCCTCTTAAAGGTAATTTGTTTCCTTTCAAGTAATTACAAATTGTACATTTCCAGTCACATTATGCCAACATCAAGACTGATAACTAACTAGTTTGATTCCACTCTTATCAACATTTTATGAAAATTAGAAGTGAAAACATCACACTGGGACCTTTAGAGTTGCTTTAAGTTGTTTTGAATAAATAGCAGGGTCTCTTATAGCTCTAATGATTAGAACAGCTAAAAAGATTCCACTACAAGTTGTAATGCATCTCTCTTTATAAGAACCCTGGAAACCTGTTCATCCTGTTTATTTTACTTCTACTGTGCAGTGGCATTCTTAGAGATGCATAAATGCTATTTTAAGTTCTTGCATAGTTTAAGCTTTACTGAGTTGGAATAACATTTCTCTAGCTAGTCTTTTAAAGCAATCCCATTTGGGCAGAAACGTTCCAGTTGCATTTGGCAAATACTGTCTATTCACCGTTGTCATTAAGTAAAATTATTTTTATTGTCTTTTTGTTCTTCATACCAATTGAATACTTAAAATGAGCACATTTTACAGCTTGGATTTGTTGTTGTATTGGGAGTTTTTTGGTTGGCTTGTTGTTTTGTTGTTTTATTTTTTTTTTTTTTAAGGAAGAGAAGATCCATGGTATCTCTTCATCAGAAACTCATAGATTAGTTTGACTTAACTTTTATATTGTATGAAGTTTCCTGGTTCCCTCTGTTCAAAAGCAACTTCTAAGATCATTCATGAAGCAACCAAAATTTCAAATTAGGTTTTTTTTCATTTGAGAGAAGGTGAAGGTGGATGAAGCAGTGGTAAACGTCCAAATTATGTTTTGAAATTCAAAAAAAAAGAAAAAGCCAAGAACCTGAGAGCAGCTTGTGTCTTTCACTCAGATTTGTTCTAGTTGTCCTTTAGAGCATCTCTCTTCTACTGTCTTAAAAGCACATTCCTAAGTGCTAGTTTTGCATATTTGTCTCACGGTACTCATCTGCCCTTCTGTGAGATATTAGGTCAATAAATTCCCAAAAGAAAGCCTGATATACAGGAGCAGTTCTGTCATTTCCAAAGATCTAACCTATACAGTTCCCTGTTATAAGTGTAATAAGCTTTTCTTGTATGTCTCTTCTAAGGCTGCTGCAAAGCACTTTGTAAACAGTAAAAAAAACCCGTGCAACTTCTGTCTTTAGCAGGACTAGATTTTTTTTTTTTCTTTTTTTTCTCTTGAACCATAAACCCAGAAATCCAGCACCTATTTGCAAGACCTTCTAGGAACTTCAGTGGACCTCAGGGAAATTGTACAATAATTCAAGACAATTGACTGGAACAGGTAAAAAGGGGTTGTGTTTGATTCTCATCTGTGCTTCTGAAAACAGTGCCAGGCTTTCCTCCAGTGTCAGACTTTTTTGCTTGGGTAGTCACTAAATAGTTTTTTTATATTTTCTTTGGTGGCATGCTGGCTTTGTATGAATGTATAAAAATAAGGCATGTGAAAGATGCAAACATAGAAAGAAGATAATTAGAATTAACAGATGAAGAGTGAGGCTCAGAGAGATGCACAAATGTAGTGTCTTTGCCAATAAATCACCAATGGGAATGATTAAACTAGAAAATATAGTATATACCTATTTTTCAGTTCTCTGATAAGCAATATGGTGGGAATAATTCTTTGGCTCTCGAGTTACATTCCATGTTAGTGGGTTAGTAATGGGTCACACATGACTGATTTAACAGAATAAAGGCTAAGATTAGATTACTCTTTTTAATAAAGTGAGCATACTTCAGATGAGAATGTTTTGTCTATTCATCAAAATTATGCATGTGGTACCAGGCATCCTCTTCTTTTAAATGTACCTCATTGAAAATACAGCAAGTTAAACACAAACCGTCTTAAGCATGTGGAAGCATATTGTAGCTACTGTGGGGTTTTTTATATGTCATGAGGGAAGCAGCAGTGCTACATATGAAGCTGGCTTCTAAACACCAGTTTCAAATAACAAACTAGTGCCTGCAATATTTTCCTATATATATCAAAAAATGGAATGCACTATATATATATAAATATATATATACAAATAGTCAATAGCGAGGAGGAAAAGAATTTTTTCCAAGCATAATAGATGAGGGTGGGACATAAAGTTGTTTGTCATAAGATCTGATTTCTTATTTTCTGTGTGAATTTTTGTCTGCTCATGTTTTCTTAATCCATCAAGTTACTTCTGGCCAGCTGCTAATTGTACCTAATGATTCTCATTCAGTTGTCAACTGCATTCCATTACCCATAGAAAAGGTTGATAATTCTTCAGGAACTCTAACTGCTATGATGATGTGTGAATTTTGAGTTTCTCAAGCGCTGGGGAAAGCATAAAATTGAAACTTGAGACTGGCAGTTTGTCTGTGAGTCCATGTATGTATTTTGCCACTTAGTACCCAATTCATGTTTGCACTCAAAATTACAGAGGAGTTGAGGCTGGAAGAGACATCTGAGGACATCTTGCCCAACCCCCTGCTCCAACAATGTCCAGACAACTTTTGCATATCCCCGAAGACAGAGACTCCACAGCCTCCCTGGCAGCCTGTGCTAATGTTCGTTCACCTTCACATAGAGAACCTAAACCTATTTCCTAGTTCCCATTTGCAAAGTGAAATCTAGAAGTTTTGTTTGAAATCTATAGGTAAGGAAGTTTTGACCATACTAACCAGTGAGAAAACCATTTTTAGTTCTTGTATTGCTCTCTTGAGATAGGAAACCCTCAGTAATTCACTTTCTATGACCTTTTGTATATAATGTGCTGTTTGCTGCTTCCCATGAGGTCCAGTGGGAGGAAAAAACAAACCTTACTCCTTGACACACTTTGATCAAGATCAACAGTTTGGAACCTCTGTCTACCTGTTTAAAGGTCACAGTGGCACACGCAGGTAGCACCCCTGAGGGTACAGGTGAGGAGATGATGAGGCCCAGGAACAGCTGGAATTAGTCTGGAAGGAGGAAAAGTTGACAGCATCCTTCAAGATAGGTTGGAACAATCAGTGAAAGAGCAATGACCTACTCTGTGTGACACATTGCTGGGTAATGCTGTCAGATGAATTAATAAAGCCATTGCCTAATTAAACCACATCCTTTGCATCATGTCTTCCTGCACAGTCAAGCTGTGTGCTTTCTGGCTTGTATGGTACCATCAATAATGCAGATCCGACATCTAGATCATCTGGTGGTGGTGCAGGAGTTAGAATACAGCTAACTTCCTCTTTGCTGTATTTGGTTGCACAGAACTACAGGAGTAAAAAATGGTAACAATTTATTTTTATCACTAAAGTGAGTACATTTGGACTGACTGCATATGGAGAACAGATCTACTGAATAAGACTTTTGCCTAGTAACTTTTTCTGATTGTAGCCACATTTAACAATTGTGGTTGAAATGCTGGCTTTACATTTAAAAAAATGTTGACAGAGTATCTTTCACAAATAGGAACATGCTCACATGATTCTAAACATATGCTATAGTCCTTTCCCACATCTACATCTGTTTCTTTAATTGATATTGTATTTTAATTATTTTAGCTTATAAATACACACTAGGGCTGATAAACACATTTTCTATCAGATGTTTTTTGGAAAGAATACTGTCGCCAGAGTTTCTTCTTTCATTTGTTTCCTGTGGCGTTTTTTCAAGATTTCAAAACTTTTTTACAGAGTTGCTTCTATTAACTTCTGTTGGACAAAGATAGGGAAAGGTGCAGACGGCTCAAATCTTAGAGTGAGATAAACCTCAGAGTATAAAAAAAAGTTCATAATAGGACTGTATGTTCTACTGTGCAGTGCATTCCATTTTTTGCTCAGAAAGAGGGAAATGCTGGTATTATGAAGCAGTTAAGTCACAAGTTAATTTCAGTGCATTGCAGAAGGAGCACAGCAGCAATGACACATGCCACAGCACTCTAGCAGTTATTTATCTCAAGATAAAGAAATATTTGAATATTTGAAACCATCTGGAAATAGAAAAAGCAGTCACTAAACCCAGTAAAGCAAATCCTGCCAGAACTTACAGGTGAGTGTCTCTATCTGAAGATCTCTGTTTCATAAGGTTATTTGTTTGCATAGTACCCAGTTCCTTTCCTTTCTCAGTTAAATTCATGGTGGATGGATGAGAGCTGAGTTTTTCAAACAGAGGGAAAGGATTAGCTATTATACCAAATATGGGTCAGAATTGTAAGTGATGTTCCACCCAGTCTGGTGCTGATATTCCCAAAGGATTCTTTCAGTGTTGGCCTTATCAGTCAACTCTTCACTTTTATTTACTTTAGCAGTTGCTTTAAAAATTCATTCCAACATCTGACTAAGATCAAGAGAGGGAAGTAAATGTATCTGCTCTATCTCATTAGTTAACAGTGACATACAAAGGTTTGATTTCAGTTTATGTCAGACAATATTCTATAATTAAGCACAGACCATCATCAATTCTCTACCAGAGTGACCTGGGAGGTTGAAATAGGTTTGGTGTTTAATGAAACATAATTCAGATAAGATGAACATTTTGGACCTAATTTTTTTCAGGTGTCTCCACTAGAATCAGTGGATTCTCCCAGCAACAGGAAATGTCCCTATTTATGTAGAAATCTTTTATATTTTAATTTAAAAAGCTGCCTCATCTTTGTCCTCAGTTGTTGTTTTAATGTTAATACTGAAAGCCATGGAATTTTTTGTTTTAACTTGTTTAATGACTGATTAGTGTTGGCATCTTAAAGGAAACAAAATACCCCGACTTTGACCAAAGTCACAAATATGTGTTGAGAATAGCAGCTCACTTGTATTCCCACACTGGCATATCATGATGGAAACACACGAATACAGAAACGACCTATGTTATAAATTATATCTCATGGATTAAGAAACAACTAATGGTATAAATTATAACTATGGAATCTAAATGGGGAATGTTAAATAAATGTACTTTTTAAGGCCCTGAGTCAGGCTCACAGCCGATCTCAGTTCCCTTGGGAATCACAGACTTCATCTCTGCTGAAAATAGGTGACTTCAGGCATTCTTTTAGTGATTTGATCCAATCTTGCTCCTTCCTTTTAAAGTGAAAGCAGGAATGTTGATGTTGCCCTCCTTCTTACAGCAGTGCATAATGTTTAGAAGACTCTCAGAAAGTGGGTAACAGTTCTCTTTTCCAACAGAAGCTCTTTGAGACTTCATCTCCTACTTATGCTGGTGCAGTTTATGTATGGCATTATTTTGCTTTCCTTTAGGACAAGAATCACTTTGGAGGAATGAATTCCTAATTCAGTGGGAAAGAGAGGCAGGGCAGAAAGAATCAAGGTGCCATAGTTCAGGGATTAATGTAAATGGTGAGAGAAAGGCTTCTGCAATTCCAGCCCTCGGTCTGTAAAGGACTTCTGTAATTCATATCAAATGGCTATCCTGTCGAAAACCCCCAAAACAAAACAACAACAAAACCCACAACACAAACACACGGTATAATTACTGTGAATTAGGAAAATAACCCAGCCATCTCTTTATCTACAGGAGTAATCTAAATTTTGAATATAAGTATCAGTCTCTGAGTCTGATACTGAAGTCTCAGAAAACAGGGAAAGTTAGGAAAAAGTGCTCTATGCATTTCTGTTTTCTATCGGATAGGGATATCTCCAGTCTATTCTTATCTTCTGACTTTTTATCTCTATGTGCCTGACTTTCACTGGGAATTTAATGGAATGACTAGATCCTAAAAGGGGTTTTTGTATGTCCAGTCCGTTAGGTCCTTGACTATATCTAGAGACTGTAGATGGTTTGGACTCTAAATGACATGAAAACATACTTTGTGCTACATATTTAAGCAGGCACTGTTTGATGCAGTGGGAACAATGACCTAGCTCTAGGCTATCATTTCTAGCTCTTCTACAGGTTAGAGTCTTGTTGAGGCAGATTTCAGTATCTCTCACCAAGGAGCACTGAAGATACTACTCAGATCATTGAAGTGCTTTTGGAAGTTTGACTTATTGTACAAAAATGGCTTTGGCCCACCTGCCAGTATAATTTCTTTTTGCACTACTGTTTAGGGGCACCATGGCACCATCCTCTGAAAGCACTACTGCTAACACAACCGGATTAATATTTATGGAACCACAGAAAATCTTTGAACCCTGTGAGAATTGAACCTCATTGAGCTGAATTGATAACAGACAACTTCTACAGGCAGCCTTAAACTATACTGGAAAGCCAAGACTGAACTTTGCTTAGCTGCGGTGCAAAGTTTTGTATTAATACATCAATAAGGAGTTCTGAATGTTGGGTTGGTACTCAGATCTTTTCTTGCAGAGAGTCTCCTTGCCATACAACCATGGAAATGTAGTATTCTACACCTCTAAGAGAGACTATTTGGGTTAAGATACATTTTCTTTTATTAATATGAAATACTATAGGACCTTTTGATACAAATACACCATCTTGGCCATGTCTCACTTCATAGTATGTCTGCTGGTAATCTGCATTATTTTATTGTCACCAAAGTGTTTAAGCATCAATGTCTTAGACTATCTATACATTTAATTTTCCCTTAAATCTTGTGTGATGTTGGAATGACAGCAGGAAATTGTGACAAACACTAGGTATTCCATTCTGTGGAGTAGTCAGGGAATTAGAGGTAGCTAGGTTGTCACCTCTTCAGCATTCCCATGAAACAGTAAGGTGCTTTTCCAGGTAGGTGTGGGAGCTTTTCTTAGGGCTGATAAACTATCTCAGGTGAACAAAGCTCTCTCATGAAGTGTTAAGCAGTGCCCCCCTGCCAAAGCAACAGCAGAGTCAGATTATGGGCTGAGCTATCAGGGCTACTTTTGAGCCTGTCACATAAATCAGATTCCATCACTGCAGAATGCAGGTAGGATTAGATATCTTTTGAATTGCAGACATCAATTGATTTCAAACAGTTGACTTAAAAAGATGAATTTATTTCAAAACCATATTGTAGTGATATTTTTTTCATAAATCAATGAAAGTCCCAAGCACAGGTGTGTTTTTGTTTGCATAGTGAATGCAGTACCTTGTTTTCACCTTGCATATTGCAATTATGACTGTCGATTCATTCACCTTTCCCTTTTTTAGCCTTTGTCCAATATAAATCTATAATTTGTTGCTTTGCATATAAATACTTTCATACAACAAGTTCTGTACTATTTTTCTGTTATTTTCCACGTTTTTTTTATCATTATTCCAAAGTTTTTTATGGAAAATGCAGCTGACCCTTGTGAAACTTAAGATTTTGTCTGTTCCCTTCCCAGAGCTGCTGGGGAGTATGAGAAATAGTTCTAGATAAAAAGGTTATGGCAGCTTGTTTCCTTCTCTATTGTGAAACCATTTTAGCTTCTGTCTATTTTGTCTTTGTAGCTTGTTGAGTCATATCCAAGAAAGGGAGTATTAGGCATGCACCATATTTTCATCCTAGTTACATGTCACAAGCAAGGAGAAGGGTCTCCAGCCTCATTTTCTAGAGGAATTTCTTACATTTGTGACAGATTCTTGGAAAGCTCTTCTAGTAAGCTGAGTGACATTTCCCCTTTAAATAGTATTAATATTTGTTAGTTAATATTTAGTATCCATTGTACCTGAATTATCCACAGAAATAAGACTTTCTGATACACAGAGAAGATTTCTGGAGATATGAAAGAATGTCACAGTTTTCCTGCTTTCTGCCCTGAATGGCTCATGCTTCTGCTAGAAAAACATGAGCAGAAGCATCTCACAGAATGCTGTTCCCAACAAGCCCCAGCACTTCAGCAAGTACCACTTAGCTTATTCTTCATGAAAGTGCTAAGAACTTAAGCTGTGGTTACTTTATGTATTAAACTACATATATTTTAAGAGTTTAATCACATTTGATCTAAGCACAGTCAAAGAAGAGAAGTGGGTACTACTAGAGGACAATTCAGATCTGAGCTGTAGTTTCTTGTACACAACTTTTTTGTAAAGGGTCACAGTTTAAGCAGCTTCCATTATCAACCACTTGTTCCATTCCTCTTCTTTTTGTACCAGTACAGCTGAGTGTGTTGCTACACTGTGAACCTAAAACAAACATGGAATGAGTAATGTAGTCTGGCGTGCAAGGAGGAATGCACTTTACTGTGACCTGTCTCTATCTTTTCAGTGGTGTTCTTCACTGTACAACTTGATTTTAACTTTAAGTTTTGAAGTTGTCAGATAATAATTGCATTATCCTATTCCTGTTTAAATACACCATGCATATGTAAATATAAATATTTACTGATGCAAAATCGATTCTAATTTCTCTCAATGAATAGTCCATATTTTGCCCATAAGAAGCAGCAAGAGGAGATTAAAATATTATTAAATGTTTTTTCCAATATCACATCTATAACCTGTTGCTGAAGATCTGAACAGAGTTATCCTTCATCTCAGATCCAGAGATAATCTTTGATTATACATTTAAGTTTTTTAATTGTACCTTGTATTATATTTTCAGAGAAAAATCTGTGCATTCTGATGAGCTTGGTGATTTTAATTTTCACCATATAATTAACAGTAGTTTTAATTTCTGTTCTCACTCAGTCACAGAATCACAGAATGTTTGAGGTTGAAAGGGACTTCTGCAGTTTACCTTGTCCTACCCCACTGCTCAAGCCGGCCCACCTAGGGCAGTCTGCCCAGGATTGTGTCCAGATGGTTTTCTAATGTCTCCAAGAGTGTAGAGTCCACAGCCTCTGTTGAAAACTTGTTCTGGTGCTCAGTCACCCTCACAGTAAAGAATTGTTTCCTGATGTTCAGACAGAAGCTCTCATGCTTCAGTGTGTGCCCTCTCCCACTTGGCCTGTCACTGGACACCACGAAAAAAGAGCCTGGCTGTGTCTTCTTTACACCCTTGGGTAGAGAATCCAGCCCCTGTCCTTGTTAAATTTCTTATGGTTAGTGATTGCTCAGCTTTCTAGTCTATCCAGATCTCTTTGTAAGGCCTCTCTCTCCTCCCAGAGGAGTCCACAGCTTCTCCTGCTTTAGTGTCATTGCAATATTCACTTAATGTACACTCAATTCCTGCATCCAGATAATTTATAAAAACATTCAAGAGCACTAGCCTGAAATTGAGCCTGGGGGAGCCCGCTGCCAGCCTGACATAATCCTACTTACTAAAACATTTTGAGCCTGACTTGTTAGACAATTGTTCACGCAGCATATTTTAGACTTCTCTGAGTGCTAAACATTTTGTCCAGAAGGTTACCCTGAGAGACAGAATCTAAAGCTTTACTGAAATCCAAACTCACTACATCTACTGACTTCCCTTTGTCAACTAGACAGGTGACTCCATAAATGGAAATCAAGTTGATTAGGCGCAGGACTTTCCCCTCAGGAACAGATGTTGGCTTTCATCAGTGATTGCATTGTCTCTCAAATAAGTCCTGGAATTATCTTCTCCAAAATTTTACCAGGTACAGACAGGCCTGTAGTTATCGGGGTCTTCCTAATCTTACAGAAAGCTGGGAAAGCATTTTCCAGCTTCCAGCTGACTGGGACCACTTCAGACTCCTGAGACCGGTGAAAAGTGATGGAGACAGGTCACACAGTCTCGCAGTACTCTAGGATGTATCCCATTGGGCCTCATAAGTTTTTTCATCCAGCTGGAGCAGCAGGTCTTGAACAAGTTCAGGGTTATTTGGGTTTTTGTTTGGTTTGTTTTGGCTATTAAGTTAGCCAGAACACTGAAAAGTTTCGATAGTTTTCCTATACAGCTTTACCATCTAGGTCCAAAGCATTTTATGCTAGCTTCTACTTGGAATAATGGGAAAACTATTTCAGGAAGAATTTTACAATAATTTTCTTTTAAAATACTTGTTTCCATGGTTATTTGGTAATTACTTTCCATGTTGCGTTGTAAAAATATTAAAAGTATTAGTAAAAGGTAGATATATGACCACAAAAATAGCTCATTCCTAGCTCAGCAATCTTGTGTAATCTCACTGGATTGTGTGCACTAGAAAAATTAAAAATAAGCATATACAATTGAAGAGTTCTCAATATCCAGAGGGAATGACAACAAGCCAAAGGGAAACAATTCATACCATTTTTGTGACTATGAAAAGTATGTATATGAATAAGTTTAGGAGTTAACAAGTAGTATAAATCCACTCCTTGAAAGTTACCTTGCTAGTCATCACATCTAGTCCCAAGTAGAACTTGTTAAAAAAAGTTATTTAATGTTTTTCTTTGTTATTTTGCTTAATTGAAAGTTTTAAACCCATTTAATTTATTCACACGGTTTTACTTGTGATTTTTACTTTTTCTCATTTTGATAAAGAAGGCAAAATATGAAAAATAGAATAAAATCATCAAGGCTGGAAAAGAACCCCAAGATCATCAAGTCCAACCTTTGACTGGTTATTGCCATGTCTACCAGACCATGGCACTGGGTGCCACATTGAGTTGTTTCTTGGACACTTCCAGGCATGGTGACTTGAAAACTACCCTGTGCAGCCCATTTCAGTGCTTCCAGTGAGGAAATTCTTCCTGACGTCCAATCTGAACCTCCAGTGGCACATCTTGAGGCTGTGTCCTCTTGTTGCCTGGGAGAAGAGGCCGACCCCCACCTTGCTTCATCGTCCTTTCAGGCAGCTGTAGAGAGTGATAGGGTCACCCCTGGGACTCCTTTTTTCCAGACTAAACGCCCCCAGCTCCCTCAGCTGCTTCTCATTGACTCACACTGTAGACCCTTCACCAGCTCTATTGCCCTTCTCTGAACTCTCTCCAGCCCCTCAATGTCACTTCTATAGTGAGATGCCCAAAACTGGACACAACACTCAGATGTGGCCTCACCAGTGCCCAGCACAGGGGACAGTCACAGCCCTGATCTTACTTACTGACTGTACTATTACAAAAAATGACTATAAAAGTGGACTTTAAACTCTAGTCAATAAGATCAATGTCAGGAAAAAAATTAAAGAAAAATTGAAAATATGACTTATATATCATTTCAAGAGATTGCTTTCACATGCAAGGGTAATAATACTTCCACCAGGATTTATCTGTGCAGTTTCTACAGAAAATAATTCCTTCTCTTGTGTTAACATTCAGTGAACCTCATATTCACTTAATGTGAGCACAATGGGATCGGCTGTCTTGTCAAGTTAATCTATAACATTAATGCAGTGTTTTATCCCTCTTTCTCAGACTCCATGCACATAAAACATTCATATATATAGTTTTCAGCAGAATGTTCTTGTGTCCATTAGTTACAAATGCATGGTTTTATCCCTGGGCCAGTGGAGTGCCTCTGTACCTTGCTGTTACTCTGTATGTACTGTGATTCCCAAATCTGTTACAAAAGAGTATGCAAATTAAAATGTCTCCTATATGTACTCTATGATCAGTGTATAAGATATGCTTCAGTACATACTGTCACTTATGCTGTATTTCTGGTTGGTTCTTATCTGGCTTGATAGAATATAAAACATTGGAAAGGTCCTTTCTGAAAGCTATTACAAAGGAACTGGTACTTTGGTTTGCAGGTGGAGACCATCATTACTACAGGTAATCCATAATTTTCATATCTTGTTTCAATTCCATTGTTACTTGAGGGCAGATCTGTAAAGAGGGACGATGACATCACGGAAAAGACAATAGAGGCGAAAGAAAACCTACTTCTGGCTCTCATGTTGTTTTTACTTTTTATTGTCAGTCAGATATTGCCCTTTGTTAATTATGTTTATAAAGGCTGCAAGCTGTTCATCATGGAACCTGTATGTACAGCACTCCATACTCTGGGTATAATTTATCAGTTCTCCAACTCCTGCTGTACTATCTGGAAGTAGTAGGAATTGTTTACATTTTTGCTTCTTCTCTTTCTGTGTTGAACTTGAGCATGTATTTCAAAGAGAAAATTACACCTGGATGAACAGATTAGAAAATAGGGGGCTAGGTTCTACTCTCTACGTGCCAAGATAAATGAATGCAGTAGCATTAACACAAGATGAGGAGAAAAAAAGACATTAAATTTTTATTTCTCTATTGGAAAAGTTCTGCAAAACAGCATCTCAAATTCATCATTTGAACAAACATTTTGTCTTAAAATTTAATTTTTTTTTCCATGTACAAAACCAAAAAAGAATTTGAGTGTCATGATCAGGCTCAGGAATTTAGCTGCCCATAAGTGCAAGAAGTGTAAAGAATGATTGGTTTGCTCTACAAGAGACTGCTGTTGTAGTACTTGGCTTTACAAATGTGCAGTTACATTGTTCAAGGCTTGAGCACTGTTTGAAGTCTTGTATAGTTCTTTTTTCAGGCCCTCTCTACAAGGTTTGAGTTTCATCTTTAATCAACAGCCAGCTGTTAGGGTTGCCGCTGATTCCTGACCTGTAATTACCCCAGAACCTCATCCTGCTGGCTGGCTTCTCAGAGTCTCCTGATATGCATGCTACAAGATTGAAAGTGGCAAAAAATCCTTTGCAAAGGTACCAAGAGATTTGTATCTTTGCACTACAAATCAATCCAAACACTAAAGGCACGAGTCCTGTTCTCCCCTACAGCCCCCACTCATTTCCCCCTTTAACTCTGTCCTGCATTTCAGGTTGTAATTAAGACTAATGTGAAATCAAGCAAGTTTGCTTGAACCTGCCTCTAGGAAAAGATCAATTGGCAAACCAAAGGCATGATATCCTTGCTGATGAGATCCATGTTTTTTTGCTGGACCCTCTGATTATGAGTTTTAGTATGAACTGTGTAAAGTTTCTAATGCAATGTCCTTTTTGAGTTAGTTGCAATCATAAACACACTTTAAGTATTATAGATTCTGGTTGTCATGAAACATTTACTTCATTTTCAGCTCTGTCTACTGTATTCTTGAATTTTGAACTACAAAGTACAGCCAACCAGCAAACATGCATTTTTATTCCAGGATGAATGATGTTTCCAAGCCATGAATTGGTTTCTGTTCTCTCTCCGTTTCATCTGAGAGGAGAAGCTTGTTTTTTTAAAAACATGCCATGCCCCTCAGGTGTGTGTTTTAGTAAATACACATGCAAAGGAAAGGCTAGAACAATTGCAAGTTTTCATTACTGCTACTGTTAATTGCATAGCTAGCTCCTTTTAGAGCTGGCCACCACAACTAACTAAATCTAAATTTGTCTTTCTTTAGCTGAGGGAAATAGCCTCACATCTGTTAAAAGATTATCACCTAAGGAGTACACCTGAGATCAGAAACTCTCTGCACCAAGCTCAGGTCTCAGCAACACACACACTTGGGATTGCTGTCGTGATACAGCCAGGATGATCACATGAAAGGGCTGACATAGTCTGAACACCCACATTTTAAGTACTTTGTGAGCAGGTGACTAGGATTATGGATTGTAGGAAAGGCAGGAGACCTGGGAGTAAAGATGTTCTCCCATCCATGTATGTGTTTCTCTGTTCACTGGAGAATGGAAAGCAGATCCAATGGTTTTTAGAAATTTCCTGATTTTTCTCAACTAAGCTATAAGCTTATGCCTTTTTAATGCCTCTGATCTTTTTTTTTTTTTTTTTTTTTTTTTTTTTTTTTTTTTTTTTTTTTTTTTGCCAAGCAGCTACATTCAACTTAACATTTACTTGCTGAGAGATGTTAGTGGGAATAAATTGTTGCTAGGTTATGAAATGCATCTTCCTGTATTTCCATAGTCAACCGTTTTGATTTTATCTGATAAACTCAAGTATTGCACCAGGGAAAAAGTAAGCTGTATTATTAACATAGGCTGTTGAGAAAATCTTCTTTTAAAAAAGCAGAACTCCAGGATGTAATATTAGGAATTTTTGTGAATAATTACTTCAAGTCTGAAAATATATATTCAGCTCAGATCCACAGCAGCATGGCTGAGAGGAAGACAGAAGTCAAACTCGGATCTGATTAAGGGTTTTTGTGGTTTGCTTTGTATTTTTTATTTTCTTATAAAATAAGAATTCACCTTTCACAGTCATATTAATTGTCTTTTCCTAGCCCTCTTTCCAGTCTGTATCTAATATTCAACTACACACTGTAAAAGTAGCTTATGCATAACAATTTTCTCTTCATTGATTTAAAGAAGGGTAGGCTACTATGTAGAAAGCTTCCTACATTGATGGAAGAAGGCAGTCAATAATCAGTAGGAGAAAAGGTTCATCTATACAGTTCCTTAGAAAACTTTGTTCATATCACAGAAGAATGGCAAGGCTGTTATCGGTATTTCCACCTTGACTAGGGTTGTTCTTGATATTTGCCCTGTGATATGACCTGGGCAAAGAGGAATCTGAAACACAGTGCTCAGTTTGCACTTTCTGAAACCAAGCTGTAGTCTGGTCAATTCAGTTACTCTGATCAAGGCTGTGCTGGGGTGTCCAAAGAAAGAAAGGACAGAGCTGAAATGTGATCCCCAGTGATCACAATGGTTCCACGGGTCTGTGGAAAGTCAGAGGGAAATTATGGCAGCACTAGAAAGTGTAATATGCATGTATTAATATAGCCAACCATGCTACAGTCGATCTTTAAATAAGTGAAACACAAAAAAATAATGAGTCTCTGTTTCCTACCACTGCGTTTTATAATTATGTGGTGTATGCTTTTAAAATACCTTTTTTTTTTTTTTGAACAATACAAAAAAACCTGTTGCTTTTATAAATAATGGTTTTTAGGTAAAACTAGCCTACAGAGAGAGGAAAAAAAAAACCCCCAAAACAAAGAAAGTATACATTGTAAAATGAGAAATATTTATAAAATAATATATCTGAAGTTAAAAGCTAGAACTATTAAAGCTTTTTAAATCAAAAATAACACTGCAAAAGATAGGACATTTCACTATGACTATATATATACATATGCATATATATTTTCAAGTAATACTGTTCAATAACATGATTCTTTACAGGGCAGGGGAAGAAGAGAAGACACAACCCCAGAGTTTTTTGATAAAACTATTTGTTATTCTGGAAGCTTTGCAGAAACTGAGGAGAACCCAATCTTAAACTCCATTTGCCAGTCAAGAGCACCTGAACTCAGCTTCTCAGTTTCCCATTCAGTGAGATGTGAGATGTTATCTAACCCCAAAAGGCAGAGCACCTTTTCTTTTGTTTGAGTCCCAGATAGGAAAGTGTACAAGACAAGCATGGAGGAGAAGGGAGGCATTAACTATTAAAAAATGGGGTTTGCCTTTTCTAAAAACTCCATGTCAGATGATAAACTGGAATTATAACTTCTGTTCTGTGAATTGAAAAATAGGACCCGCAGAGAACAGTGTTGCAGTGCTCACGGGTGGCCATGTCTTACGCAAAATTAAATTCCCCAGATGGTTGAGGGACAAGTTCAGGGGAATGTCAAAAAAAGAATCAGAAATGCCGTAAGTATCAGAGTAAATGCAATGAAACGTATTGCTGTCTGGTTGTTAGACATGACTTGGTAGTTCATATTATCTTTTTTCCTAGAAGTTTTTGTTTCTTGTGTTTGTACCTTAATCTTTAATTTAAAGCTTTCTATGAGCACAATCACTGAACATTTATGACTCCCCCACATTTTAAAGGCAATTTTGTGTGAAATATATTTAAAAGATTATATACTTTGGTGTCTTTATCATGTAGTTTATACCCATTAAGGGCATTATCTTTTTTAAAAAGTAATTTTATGAAAATAAAAGTAATTCTATGAAAAAAAATCATGAAAATTTTAAAAGAAATTTCATGAAAATAAAAAGCTGTTTAAACATTTGTCAAGGGATGAAGATTATCTGGATAGATGTAGGATGCCAGTATATTATATGCTGTATTAATCTGTATACCATAATAGTCTTGATCATCAAAATCTCTGCAGTTTTGCAGACTTGTTGCTTGCAAATTCAAAATTTATTTCATGTGAATCTAAATTAAACTAGTATGCATCATGACATTTTATTTTAACATTTTTATCCATAGATGATTAAAAAGCAGTAAAACACAAATTCAAATTTTATTTGAAAGGCAAACACAGGAAAAAAAAAAGAAAAGGCAGTTTTTGAGTCAGGGTAGGAATTTGTTTCAAAATGACATTTTGCTTGAAAAAAAGGATGAACTAAGTACCCAAACTGGGGAGAAATGGATGTCACAGATAGGAGGTGTGCTTGGAAATAGGAAGTAAATTTAAACTGCAGTTATAAAATGATAGAATGGTTTTTGTTGGAAGGGATCTTTAAGATCATCTCATTGCATCCCCCTGCTATGAGCAGGGACACCTTCCAATAGACGAAGTTACTCAGAGGCCCATCCAAACTGGCTTTGAATACTGTCAGGGATGAGGCACGCGCAGCTTCTCTGGGCAGCCTGTGCAAGGGCCTCACCACCCTCACAGTAAAGAGTTTCTTCCTAATATTTGATCTAAATCCAGTCTCTTTCAGTTTAAAACCATTACTCCTTGTTCTATTGCTGCATTCCCCTATCCTTTGCAGTAGGACCCATTTAGGTAATGGAACGTGCAATTTAGAAAAGAAAAGGAGGAAGACCCCTTGATCCACATTTATAAAGGTGTTCTTTAGTTTCCCTAGTTGTTTTTCACAACCACTAACTCTGACCACTCAGGAGGTGTAAAACACTGGGCTTGGTCTATGGCAGAAACTAGGAAAAAAAAAATTAGTCATGTCCGGTTTTACTGAAGGTAACCAGCCCAAAAGTGATCCACAAAAGGAAGGTACCCATTCACAGGGTGAGGATAAGAATTCTTCCCTCATCTGCCCCTACAATAGTCCTCATACTGGAGTTATTTAAGTACCAAGGTGTTGTGTAATAGAATCAAATGGATGCTATTAAAAGCATGACAGTGGGTGGGTGGGAATAGGCCAACGCCTCCAGAGATTAAGTCTTAGCTTCTGGATTGAGACAAATGTCTGAGGGAATGGGAAGCGGAGAAGGAGGGAGTGGTCCTTCTGGTCACATTTCATGAAAAGAGCAATGGAATTAGATTAGATATTAGGAAGAAATTCTTTACAGTGAGGGTGGTGAAGCAATGGAAAAGAATTGCCCAGAAAAGTTGTGGATGATCCATGAGAATTGTGGTCACTTATTTCTGTAAATTTAGACTCAGTGTTTTGTTCGTGTTGCTTCACATGCAGTGTTGTGAAAATTACAATAAATTATTCGTAAAAAAAATGTAAAGGAAAACTATTTTGATGCATTCAGTAAAAACAAAATAACCCATCCTAATACATGATCCTTACAATTTTCTGATGTGTGAAGCACAAAAACTTACACAGTTACCACATACACTCAGCAGAAGTAGTGCTTTGTGCCAAGTCCAGTGGGAAAGCTGAGGTACAGGGGTTAATGTTGACATAAAGTCCAAATCCTGATTTCTTTGATGATAAGAGGAAATTTTTCATTGAGCCCAGTGGGATTAAGATTTAGTGTACATATTCTTGTTTCTTTGAAGTCAGTGTAGTCTAACGTTGCTCAAATCTGTTAAGTAGTCTTAACTAGTTCTGGGCTGTTGAATAAAAGAAATTTTATGTTTAGAGCAAACAGCTTTCCTTCTTTCCAAACAAAAATTTTGACCAAGAGGCAACTGCAACTAAAATAAATAGATATTTGGTTTTAAATCTGTAATAAAAATATAGATAAGAACATAAGATATATGAAATGTTTTTATTACTTATTTTTTAAGCGACAGGAATATTTAATAATAGCAAGCATGAAATTAGAAATGCTCAAGAAAGGTTTTTATAACGTATCTCTTCTCGTCCCTTCAAGCATTGTTTCAAAATCTATTAGGTTGTGGAAGCAAACAAATATTTTTTCTTCTATGTTAAAGGAATTTTTAGTACCAGTTTATAGTTGAGAAGCTTTGGTCTACAGCTATTTCTTACCCAAGGTACTGGTGATGTAGTCATGTAGGCGTTAAACAGAAGCAGCAGATTTAATGCAGATATTCTTTATATGATTGACAATTATTCTGCCAGTGTTATGTCTGAGCATATAATTTTCTTAAATGTGCAAGATAAAATCTCCCTTAAAATTTTTACACTGAAAAAGTAGCTAAAAACAAAAAATAATTTTGCAGAAAGTCAAAACTGACGTGTATTCCATCATGAAGACTAGAAATGGAAGGTAATCTGTCATAATTTTTTACCTGAAAGAATAGAAAATCACTGATTTATAAATCAATTAATTTTTCATCGTTTTGAAGAGTAAAGAAAATGCAGAATGTAATACAATTTACGGGTTTGAGGACTAGGGACATCTATTTTGCCACATAATTTCAATTTAATATAATGTGTTAAAAAAAAATACAAGGAAAATAAGCCTATATTACTACCATAGATAAATGTGCTAAATTCATTGCTATGCTTCTAAAAGCTTATTATTGGAATATTGACAAAGAAAAATTGTATTTTAAATTGCTGTCCAACTCCCAGCAAACTTGATTTTTGTTTCTTTAATATGAAAAATAAGCCAAAAATGACATATATGCATACATAACTTATGGCATTTGGCATTAAGTCCTAGGAAGTAATTCACCTGATGAAAAGATGGGGCTGAAGTAGTTTTACAAGCCCTCTGTCTTAGCTGGGGTGGTTTCATATTTGCAACTGCATTTTAGAGATCAAATGCATTAAACTCTAAAGAAGCACGAAAAGGTTGACTACTTCAAAGGAGTTTTAAATTGAAAAATAAACATAAAACAAAACCCAATAATTTATACAAATGTTTTAGAAACAGTATAACTAATTATGTATGGAAAAAAGTGACACCTGTTCAGAGAAATAACTTAGCTTTTGCATTTAAACTAACACTGCTTAACCATTTGTTATTCTAACTATTCTACTGAGTTCAGGTCTAAAATAGTCCATAATGCATATATATCGCTGCATATATCTGCATAGATTACACGCTAAGCATTTAAGTTTATATTTACAATTCAATTTCAGAATTTTTCAAAAGTAGGTCTATTTGCATTGCTCCTAATCCTGCAGTAGGTGGCAGTGGGTAGTGGAGAATATACAGGAATATACAGTCTAGATGTCATCACATTTTTAAGGGAAGCTTAAAAATGGCCAAGTGTTTTATGCTTTTCAGTTATGCATATATCAAAGAGAAAGGAACTGTCAAACAGAATTTCTAAATTGTCGTGTTTAAATAGTAGCTTTGGCAAAGCATTATGAAAATAAATTAAACTGATAATGGAGTCAAATGAAGATGGAAATACAGCACACTTTCCTGTAAATAAGTGTGAAGCTGAGTCCACATAAGAAAACTAAATGAAAGGTTTAAAACACAGGGGAAGGTTCTGCAGGGCAGCTCTGCAAGTTAGGATAATGTGGTGAACTCAATTTACAAATAGAGAAAGAAAACTGCCAGTTCAGTTTTATCTGTATTCCTTTGGAAATTGTTTATATTAATTTTCAGTATTGCACTTCCTTTTGAAAACATCTTTGTAATTAATGAAATAAAAAATTTTTGGATGGGAGAGGATTTGGGCACGATGTAGTCAGTCTGGAATATTAAAAGGGTTTTAATAGGCTGATTGTGTGGGAGGATGATTTGTGAAGTTTACAACAGAGATCTGATTTTACATTCCATGCACACCTGAAATATGGGAGCTTGAGGGTATACAGAATGTGAAATTGGATGAAAAGTCTGTCCAAGAAGAACATTCTAAGTCTCGTTCATTATTGATTCCTGTTTCTTGCTTATCTGAAAATCTGACTTGTTAGATTGATACAGAAAGTGCTTGGTCAGCACTGCCAGTTTTCACATTTTCACCACTGTGTTTTGTGCTCCAAATAGACCAAGTCAGACTTTTAGAAGTGCAAGGCATCCATCCACTAGTTCACATCTCAGATACTTCGAAGTGACCAATAATTAGGAGTTCTTGTTTTCATTTGCTTCCTGTTTTAATCTCCAACTTTTCAAACTGTGCAGCTGGAAGCTATTGAGCGCTCGCTGTTTTGAAAACCCTGGTCACGCATATTGCTGGACCTGGACTAGCTGAGGTAAAACTCCCCCTGAAACTGTTTATGATTTTGTGGCCAATCTCTGCCTCCCACTACTTCACATGGTTAAGTAGTAAGAAAACATTCAGTTAGGCTATATGGTTGTGCTTAATGTTAACTCTCTAATCATAAACATTATCCATTCATAGATATTATCTTTTATGTGAGTTAATAGTTTATACTAAAAGCAGGTATAAGCAAATATACAGAAACAGGAAAAATGATGACTCAAAGTTAGTTGGAGTTTTGCCACTGACTCAGTAGTAGTAAAACTATTGTAATCTCATTGTGTTACCCATCAGCTAAATTTCTGTAAAGTTAAAAATAAGAGGAGTGTTTTGATAAAACTGATAGTGATGAAATGCTTAAAGAGTGTTTTAAAAAATTTGAAATTTGGAAAAAAATCAAGAAATAGGCATACTTTATTGACCCTTTAGTTAAAGTAAAACCTCCAAAGTTAAACCCCAGGTATCGATAATTTCACAAAAAGACTTATTTCACATTTAAACTAAAAGGAAATAATTGCCCCTGTTGAATCATGGTTCAATAATTTCTTGATTTACTTCTGCATTTTCTAATTTTATGCTAGCAATGTGAATGCGGCCAATGAAATTTGGTAACATTAAGTTTGAAATCATGCATTGTTAGCTTTGTTTTTGTGAGCCATGTCTTGTTCTCTGATACTGTTTTGTGTTAAGATGCATCAAGTATTGTGTTGTTCTCTAGGAAACTAAGTAAGTTGTGATAAACCTTGAACAGTATTTCCCAAGATATTTCAAAGTTCTCTTTGAAATATATCCAAATTTTCCATTTTCTCTATTGATGTTTATGGCTTTTCTTATACTTTTAGAAATATTGAATTCTTGTTGTCTGATGATATTTGGGGTTCTTTTTTGTATAATTGTCTACCTTTCAGTATTGTACATTTAATTTGTATTCATATGATTTAACCATCAGTGTTTCTGTGTTATAAATCTTTCAATGACTATTCTTGCTTCAAGTAATTGTAATTGTTTAACATTTTCTTAAATCAGGAAGTTACTATTTTTAGACCTCTAGAAGTTCCTCACTCTTTCATGGGCAATGCCACAAATATCTCCAAATTTTTATAATATAAGGGGAGCTATAGAAGGGATAGTATAGCATTTTTGACTGTAGGTCAAAGAATCAAGAAATTCAGATATAAAAAATTGAGAAAAAAATTGTGGGGGAAAGTGATTTTCTCTAATACATTGTGGTTTAGTTCTTCTGAAAAAAAAATGTTGTAATTGATTTATAATTGTTTTTAGCAGATTAAGATAAACAAAAAAAAATTCTAGGGAACTGGGATTTTTTTGTTCTATTCGTTGCTAACCTGCCAACACCTTTATGCTTGTACAGAAGAGTGCAGATAAAAACTCTTCAGGACACGTGAATTTCACTTGTTGTGTCAGTGAACATTATGTGTACATCCAGTCCAGATTGCACATGAAGGCCAGGTATGAATTAATTTGCCTGTGCCCAAACAAACAAGCAGAAAGAGTTAAAGCCTGAGAACATCCCAGCAATGGTAAGGAGTGCCCAGAGGCTAAGAGTTCTGAACTGGCCTCCTGCAAGTCACAAATGTTTTGCACCTTTTATGCTTTGAAGCTCTTCTGCTCTGACATGTGTAGAATCCTCTGCAGAATTCTGAGTACCCAAATATCTCTCTCAAAGCCTCTCTGCTGTTCTTTCTTGGTCTGCCAGAGATAAGACACCATGTGTCAGGTTCCCTGGTGAGAGAAAATGAGACCAGGGCTGAATCTGGGCTAATCACTGTCTCCATGAACTGGCTGTTAGTGAGACTCTCAGTAGTGAAAGGCGTCAGCTTTTGGAGATGAGTTGCCAAGGCTGGTTTAGCAGATGCTGAACGATAGTTATCCACATTAACAGCATGGCTTTGACAGAGAAGAGCTCTGACTGAATGCCACGGAGATCTGCAGAGGAAAATAGCTGAGAAAAATATTAACCACGAGAACAGCTTCATTTTCTTGCAAACCTGCAATGAGCTCGGAGCTGGGCATGATGAATGATGTAGAAAATGTGAGTAGGAGGTGGCATGTTCTTGAACAGAAAGTTCTCCAGCATACTTCCCCACCTCCCTACGCGATCTCAGTTTTTAAATGTGTATGTGAATACATGGCTACTTGTCTGGTACTGGAAAGACAGTTGTGGCTTAATATTAGCACCAATTTTCCTTTTCTCCTAAAAACTCTTTAAGAATAAGATTGGGGTGTAATTTTGGTTTTTCTCTCTTTTCCTCCTCCCCAAAATTAGACAAACTACAATGAAGATTACAAACGACTCACCTTTTTTCTATTAATAATTTAATATTATGACCTTATTGTCATAATACCAACAGTAACACGCTTTTGTGAGTCACTGAACAGAGGTATAAGGAGTCTGCTCCCTCTATAACACAGTACTTAAATTTTAACCTTGGTAAAAAAGATAATATTAAATCAAGGAGTAGAAAGTGTTGTCTGTTAATGTGATCATTTCCTCTCTGCCCTATTTTGTTTTTCTGTAAAATATCTCTAAATACCTTTCCCGAATCTAGAATATTTAGAGAATAATTTAAAAAACAATTTTCTAGCAAATCAAAACAACATACACTTGCCTTCTTAGCTACCATCATGTCTCTGGCTTGTTCATTCCTGACACTGATATGACTGATGAGTAATTGTCTCTCTTCTTGTAATACTTCCCCAACCCAATCCTGTTATACACATTTGATGTTAAACTGGGTAAATCAAAGAGCAATTTGATTGTCCAAAGAACACAGAGTGTCCAAAAATAAACTGTTGCATGAATAAGAGAACAAGATAGAAAGTAGTGTTAACATATGGTATGAAAATTTAACTCTGACTAGTGGAAGTTTTTAATTCCTTGTAAAATCAAAGACCTGAACAAGGTCATTAAACTGCTCTGAAGTGAAGTGAAATCTCACAGGTCCAGTCCAATACCTAAAGCACCTTGTAAGCCTGATTCAGTACAGACAATAAGAACAACAGGTTGAGATAACCTGATAAATATTGTTTAAAAACTGCCTGTAGTTCAGAGGCTCAATACATCTTACTAAATTGTTGGTTTGAGGCAAAACTGTGCATCGATTTCTTGTAATCTGACAGAGGTCTGTGGCTTATTCTTTTGTCTTTCTTCAAAACTTCCAGCTGTCTTCCTAAAGGATATAACAGTTTATACATTGAACAATTCTAACCTCTTAACTCACTTTTAATAGTTGCCAGAGGTAGCATGTCTCTTCCAGTACTTGTCACTTCTTGTTTCTACTTACTCTAGTTGCCAATTTCCAGCTGTCAGGATGGCTAAGAGGAAGATTTGCTACCCTTGCTTCCTATTTTGTTTCTATTTTTTTCTGACTTTCTCACTCACTGCCTTTCAAGAATTTTTGATCTAGAACAGGGCTATTTTTAATTGTTGAAGAAATATTCCGTCAGTAAACACTTTGGCCAGGAATCTATAAACCATTTTGGTTCTGTATTCTAACTCAGAAGATGATCTGTCAGAATTAATTGAGAATGTCTTAATGTAATCAAGTCCAGTTCATTAGGCAAACACTTAAATTATTAATTTAAATACCGGGTAGTTCAACAGCATTTATGACAGTAACAAATACCAATGTATTTTAATTTTTAAATTCCTCCTCTGTGCAGAAGTTGATGTCCTGCTATAGCTGCTGTTGTTAGACATAAAAAGTTGTCACCTTGCTAGTGTTTAAGCTTCTCAGAGTCTGCTAAAGAATTATGTTTGGAAAAGGCTTATGAAACAAAAATGTATCTTTTTAAGCACTGCGTGCTTAAAGTTAATCAAGCCAAGAGTGTCATTTTCATTCTTGCAACTCTATTTTGGATCAAGTAGAATTATACCAGAGATGAACTTGAACCAGAAAGCTCAGGGTCATGCCATTTCATCAATTTATAGAACACTTAAATTAATGTATCATTATTTACCATAAATCTTCTTCTTTAGTACCTAGGCATTCCCATTTCCTTAGTGCTGAGGAAAAAAATTTTTTCATAAAATGAATTAATCTCTCTTCCATTTTTGCCACATCTAGAACAGAGATTCTCCCAAAAAGAAAAAAATATTAGGACGGGAAAGGGGAAAAAGAAAAGGTGAGGGAAATTGGTTAAAAAGAGAGGAGAAAAAAGAAAATGAACGGTGATGGTTGTAAGTTAATGATATAGCATGTGTTGAAAAGGGTGCATTCATTCAACATACTTCACAGAAAAACAGAATAGTTTGGGTTGCAGAAGAGCTTTAAAGCTAATCTAAGCCCCTTAAGATGAGCAGGGACATTTTCAAGTAGAGCAAGTTGCTCAGAGTCCCGTCCTACCTGCCCCTGAATATTTCCAGGGATGAGGCATCTGCCAGCTCCCTCCTTGTTACACCATCCTCAAAGTAAAACATTTCTTCCTTGTGTCTAATCTGAATCTTCCCTATTTCAGTTTAAAACTATTAACCCCATCCTGTCACAACAGGCCCTACCTAAAAGGCTGTCCCCATATTTCTTTTAAGCCTTCTTCAGGTACTGGGAGACCTCAAAATGGTCAGCTCAGGACTTTTACCTCTTTGGGGTGAACTATCCCAACATTCTCAGCCTTTCCTCATAGCAGAGGTGCTCCATCCCTCTGATCATCCTGGTGGCCTCCTCTGGACTCACCCCAACAGGTCCTGTCCTTCCTGTGCTGGGACTCCAGAGCTGCATGCAGCCCTGCAGGTGGGGTCTGAGCAGAGCAGAAGGGCAGAATCACCTCCCTGCCCTGCAGCTCATGGGGCTCTGGATGCAGCCCAGAACACATTTGGTCTCTGGGCTGCCAGTGCACATTGCCAGCAAATGTCCAGCTTTTCATTCCAAGTCTGTCTCTACAGGGATGTTCTCAGCCTGTCTTTATACCAGGGGTTGCCCTGAACCAGGTGCAAGACCTTAGACTTGGCTATTTTTGAACCTTATGAGGTTCCCAAGAGTTCACTTCCTGAGCTTGTTCAGGTCCCTCTGAATGATGTCCTATCCCTCAGGTGTGTCAGCTGCTCAGCCTGCACCCCCGTAAATTTGCTGAGCTCTCTAATCCCACTGTCAGTGCCACTGATGAATCTGTCACACAGGACTGGTCCCAATTTCTACATTCTGCCCTCCGAGTTGCCCACTTTGGCAGCTTGTAGCAAGGTTTGCATACAGGGTTTCGAGTGACTGTTTAGTTATGTGCATCTTAAACCCATGCCTGCCTGTGTGGAAGTGAGAGTAGAGCCTCTGGGGCTGATAAATCTACTTGTGAAAACACAGGTACAGGGAGTCAGGGAGTGACAAGTGTCTTTGCCTGGTATTCCAGGGCTGCATGCCATACCAGCTTCAGGTATTCCAAAGGAAATTCTCTTCGCATAAAACAACTGGAAGCTGGAAGGCCTACTGCAGTAATTTCCAAAGTATTTTAACTCATGGGCTGAAAGGACCTGTTGTAAATATATAGTTTTGCTATATGTCACCTTAACTGCAGGAATTTTAATACACACTTTGTTACTTGAATCATTCTTAATGCAACAATTTAACTTTGCGTTCAGTTGTAATCCTTTCACTCAGTTTCTCTTAGCCTTTAAACACATTTACACTGTATGTCTATGTTCTACTCTTCATTTAAGTAATTTGAAATGTTCTTAAGTTATATGGATCTAGGTTTTATTGTTAAACTCTAGCAGCCAAATATGACACAGAGGATTCTTAATAACTGTGTGGCTTGCATTTTTTTTCTCTATTCAGATTGTCTGAAATACTAAAAATATTTGTTTAGCAATAAGTCTTTACAATTTTTTAAACTGTAGTATGCTTCTAGAAATATTTTGTTACAAGAAATAGGGTCTTTCCCCCTTTGTATTCCCCAGTGTTGGAAGGAAAATAATTCTATCTGTAAAGAGAAAGATTCACTTAAGAAATGGTATTCACAGGAGAAAAGAAACATTCAAGCTGAATGTTGCATCTCAAACAGGAGCAGGATCAGCAAGCAATACTGAAGAGGTGGATTTAAAAAATTCTTCCAGACAGAAACTGTAGCATTGGGGAAGGCACAGGTACAGAAAGTAGTTACACAAAAATCTCAGAGAGTACTGGAAGCAGAAAAAAGTCAAATCAGCCCGGCAAAAGCAGTCAGCAGCATCAGAGCATTTGGCTGTCAAACAGGCATAGCAGGTCCCAACCTATTAGGGCTGGATCACTGAGAATCACTCAGGTGCCCTCTGGCTTGCACTCCTCCCTTTGGGAGCAGACTCAGGGGGCACTGCAGGAACACTTTGCAGAGTTCTGCACACCTGAGGAGTCGGTGGGCCAGGGCTGCTCAGGGGCACAGGGCACATGAGGACCAGCAGCCTGACACAGTGTCAGCGCTCTGCCAGTCTGAGATGTCTCAGGATGATACGCATAGAACAAAGCCTGGCAAAAAAGTTTGTTCTCCAAAAGCCTCATCCCACAAGGTCCTCTCCTGTCATTTGTTCCAGCTCACGCATAAATGCACACACACACACACACACAACCACCCTTAACCGTGGCTTAGCACATGGATGTTCACAGCTACTTATGTGACCTGCCAAGCATGTAATTTTTCCCTTTTTTATGAATCACATATTTAGATTAAAAAAATACAGTATTGCATCTCCTCTGGTAAAAAATAATTAAGGTGGAAAAAAAATGAACAAGAAAATACTGTGAGATTAAATTTTTGGCCTTTTTATCAACTGTTTTATATGATTCTCTTATTGGGAATGGGATATAAAAGTACTGTAGAAGCCTTCTTATAAGCCTTATATTACTAGTATAATAATGCCAGGTTTTATATGCCTACTTAATACTTTTACAATTCTCTGACAAGATTTCTGCCATAGAAATATAAATACTTTTCTTTTATCGCTTTTTAGTCTCTATAGCAAAAGCAGCCCATAGCTGTATCTGTCATTTCTGTTGTCTCTTCTCTTTCGTGGAAATTTAGTGTTTAATGGGAAGAGGGCTAAAGAGAGCTAATTTCCTGTCCTCCCCTGCTAACCCTATCATTCATTCCCTTTTGACAATGGTGCTGTTTGACCTTCAGATTTAAAATTGCTTCTCTTCAAAATTTGAATGGTGTCAAAGAGAGAGGAAATCCAAGACAAAATTAAAAAGTGGCAGTGGGAGCTTAATCATCCTTCCCAAATGTTTCATCATTCTGAAAAAAGAGAATGGATTTGTCTCAACTTCTGTGGTTGTTTAAAAGCATTAAAAACATTAACAATGAGCAGTAAATTGATTATTCAAACCTCTTGTGAACAATCCATGGTTCAAATGTTATTCATGTTTTTCAGGCTGTGTGGGCACACACCTGTATTTGAGTGGAAAAGTTCACAAAATATGACAAAACTGACTTGTTAAATTAAACTCAGGTTTTAAGTTTTTCTGCCTTCAAAAATGTCCTGAGGAAGATTTCCCCACACAATCCTAGGAAGAAAAGAACATGGGTTTTACTAGAATTTATGCATTCCCAGATTCCATTGCTGTCAGAAAAAACCCCTACTGTTCAATAACACTTTTAGTTCTAATTGTAAAACTGAAAGTAACACAAGGTTTTGGTTTTGTTTTCCTATTATGTTAATGCAGTTCTGTCAAAAAATGTTAAGAGTTACAGGATCGAGAATTTCAGTGATGAAGCCTGAAAATTTGAGCATCCTCATCTAAACTTTTCATCTTCCCCTTCAGTCTGTCTAGGGATAAGCACATTATCAGAATGCCTTTGTCTCCCAGCAGTAAGATATTAGATATTAGATAACCATCATAAGATGTGTATAAACAATTTGTTGTTATGTGCTGTTAGCTTTGTGAACGAATGCATATAGGCTGAGGGAGTGCAGTTAAATTTCCTGTGTTTGCTTAACATGTCTGTGTCAGTCTCAGGAATTGAACTGGAGGGTCCTTGGTCTTCAGCACATTACCTACCACTTTTGCTGCCAAAAAAATGACCAGTGTTTCCTGAGGCACTACTGTGCATGTTGTTACTGCTTTATATCACTTTCTGATCTGAGTTGTCTGATGTATTGAATAATGAAATTGAGGCTTGTGAAGGATAGCTGAACCACAGAATATCCCCTGGAGTGAGCTTGCTTATAATAGGGATTTTTTCAGGGATCTTTCCTTAGGGAGAGGGTCAGAGGAAAAGAAAAGAAAGACTCCCACTTTTTAAAAAAAAGAAAATAATTTTCTGCAATGGAGCCAATATCATCCTTTCCACCCATCCTACTTCCTTCTGGTGCTCCCCTGCCCATTTACCAGTATTTTTCTTGTGTGATTGAGAAGCCCTTGGTTTGCTCAGAGGAAAGGGCTCATGCTGAGCAGTAAGGGATCCCAGTTGTACACTTAATCAAAGTGGCATGCTCCGCACTTTGTTTCTGAGTAATTTCCGTAGCAAACGCATGTGATCTGTGTGTTGTGCCTGCATGAATCAAGCCCGAAGTTTGCAACTTGACTCAGTTGTTACTCCTGCTGACAGGCAAAAGGTCCTTTAGGAGGAGGCAGGGGGGGTGAGGTTCAACTCAATTCAGGTTGCTAAAAGGGAATGAAAGGGATGATTTGAAAACCACAAATGCTGGGATGAAAGATTTCAGATAGCAAACAATAACTGCCCGTGGTAAATCGTTGATTGGGGTATCTGTATCAGGTGATGTTTGTAGTCTCTACATGTAGTATGATGGAAAACAGATTAGGGCAGTGAAAGTAGAACAACAATAGAGTCTGATTCTTTGTTTTCACTTTTCAAAGGCTTTTTTCTGCTTTTTTCCTTCTTTTTCTTTACTTCCTTTTTTTTTTTTTTTTTTTTTTTTTTTTTTTTTTTCTTGATAAGGCCCAGGAAATTGTTAGCAACATGCTGGTGGGAAACTATGGAAAAGAATACACAGTGTATCAATGGTACTGTTCTTATCCTGAGAGCTGTGTTGGTGGGTGTGGGAATAGCAGGCTTTCAGTGTGAGCTGCTGCAATGAGATAGCATTGAGAAACCAGGGCAGGCAACAACACAGATTTAGTCTGGGGAACCAAGAGCTTTATCCAGCAGTAATGTGTGTAAGGACAGACAATGTAACACTATAGTTGGTTTCACAACAAAGAACTGTAAAAGAATTTGATAGTAAGGGATTGGCAGAAAAAGCTGAATGTATCTGTACAGTGCAGTGAGTATTTTCTTTTTAAAGGTATTTAAGTGAAATAACTTTAAAAGACAGTATTTAAAGTTGGTTTTTTATAATAGACATTATTTTAGACTAGGGTCTCTTAAAAACAGAGTAAAAGACCTAAGAAAAGTAAAGGAGTAAAAGACCCAAGAGGGTATTTTATTTCAATAACAGAACAAGAAGGATGAAGAGGCATGTGTGGAAAAACAGAACTGACAGATCTTTTTTACAGAGGTCTATTGACTTATTGCTTTTGGTTTCTGAACACCTGTATGGCCATCGTCACCAGCAAATCAGTAAAAGATTTTCATCTCTATCACCCAGTCTGTATAAGTCTATTTTGTTTTCAAATTTAAATTGCAGAAAGTTTTGGCTGTGACTTTAGCAAGACCCCACATAATCAGTGGAGCTATCTGGGTTTAAAATGAGCATATGACTTTATGAAGCCTGTGGGGTAAGAAGGTAACTATTGCCACAGTAGAGTCATGCTGGCTGTACTTCAGAATGAAATCGCATTCTTTTGTTTTTATAGCAGTTGTCATGAGCAAAGAAAGTTAAAAAGGCTTTGTAAATCCTCTGTGTGCCACTGCTGGTGTATTTGGGCAAAAGTGTTAGTGCTTAAGTGATCCTAAGTGCCAGTAGTAATCCTGCTGTGGGAAAGATGACTGAGTAGGAAAATCAGGATGGAACTATTTTTTGCCCTTGTGTCTGGTGACCTTTCTAGCACAGGAAAATATTCTGGCAAGCCAGGTAAAAATCAGTTAGGAATGTGAGAAAACTTTCATGCTTAGTGTCTGGTAGTTGCTGGTCAGGACTTTTTGAAGATCTCACCAAAAGCATCTCTGACTAAAAAATATCGTACAAACATGTGATTAGGTTAAAGATATGTAGATCTCTGCTGCACAGTTAGTGGAATTTCTATTGAATTGGGAACAATATGTAGCTAACTGCTCTGCAGTGTGTGGACCTACCTCTGAACTTAAAACACCAAACTGAATTTTATGGGTTTGTGACCTGCATGACTTCCATTAGGGAGTGAACAGAAGCATCAAAATCCACTGCAATACTCTTAAATGGAAAGATGCCCTTAGGAATCCCTCCTGTACAATTATGTGGTTAACATTTTGAAATGTAAGTGAATGGCTACCACTCTGTCAGTACTTTTAGATTAATATTGTATAAAATGCTAGCCACATTGTCAGTCTCCAGAACAGTGCATTTTGGACATCTGATGTTCCAGAATAATATGGCATCTTTCTGACCACAAAACTAGCCTATAGAGGTCTGCAGCCAGCTTGCCTGATACTTGAATGTTGTATCATTTATCAGGCAAGACGCTTATAAACAAGAAATAGAAAGATTCTGAAAATCCATTACAAGCTTAAAAGACAAAGATCATAAATTTTAGAAAGGGTAATGTGGCTGATGAAACTGGGTTTGTCTGTATTTGCACAGCAAAACTGAAGAGTGCTAAGTTTTTAACATTGTCTTGCATACGTTTTTAAATGAACTTTATAGAGCATTCTATTAATTCCCTGCGAATAAACAAACTACATGATGCATGTCTGTGTTCCCAGAGCTTCTTGTTGGACATTCACTGCTAGTCAGCAGGCAGCAAGGGGCTAAATAAAATTAATGAAAGAAAATGCTTTTTGGATGGGGGGGAGGAAGGGTTAGAGGCAAGATGAGGGTGAGTAGAGTCTTCTTAACAACATATTTTCATTTATTTCACTATAATATCTTTTTTTTTTAACGGCATAAACTTCAAAGATAACACAAAATTGGAATTACGAATATCACTGCTTTGTAATGAATGTATTGCAAGATTCTTAAATAATTAAATTATTCCAGTTCTTAAAATGGAGTGTAATTAGTCATTAATGAGCAAAATCTGTTGCTGTACAGAGTTGATATACTCCATGCAAACCATCCTTAAGTTTTACAGGATTTGGTTTAATTTCTAAATGTGTATGTGTTGTAAAGATCAACTGTTGTGTATCTTGTAAGATAATCACTAAATTAGCTAGTAAGTTACGTAACATATCAAATATTTAATTTTTGTGTAATAAATTATAGATTTGTCAATGACTCCATTTTCTGCTTCTGCTTAACGAGCAGCTTGGTTTAGAAGCATGGTGATGAAAGGTTTGATATTAACAGGGATTAATAAGTTTAAAAACGATAGGCCAGGCACGTGAAGATGACAGCTTTTCACTCACAAACCCACAGTTCAAATTCATGTTACACAGGTCCTGCAGGAACAACATGGATGTGTAGCAGCCATAGGATCTACAAATCCATTATACTGCATCTTATTGTATAGGGTTAATGCTGATGAGCAGAGGCTATTTTCTCAATTAGCACTAACAACTAAAAGCTTACATTTAAAACTGTATAAGCATAAAGGGTAAGGAAGAAATGGAACATGATGCCCTGAGAGAGGAGGTCAAGGCTGTTGCACATTCAAGACACTGTTAGAAATTTACATTTCTGCTCTTGGATTAAATTCCCTGCTACTGAACTAAGCAGGTGTCTCATTAGAATCAGCGAACAGCTCCCACCCTTAAACACATGTAGGGTTATATACCTTGCAGAGTTAGGCAAACCAATAATAGAAGCTTCTTTCTATTGTTGAAAACAAGGTGGAATAAGCAGCAGCAAAATAGGAATGGGATCATAAACTATTTCATTAGGAAACCACGTTTTCCTAATATTGGCGCTTCTGCAAAATGGAGTTAATCTTAGCTAAATAAATACCATGTGTTTAGAACTGTGGTTAACCTGAATAAATTGTAGGAGTTTGCTCCACAAGCCAGTCATTAAGAGCTCTATGGTGTGGAGCACAGACTTCAGTGAGCTAATTAAGGCTATTTCAAAGATGAAGGGCTTTTTAGACTGGTGTCCTATGTTTTGCTATTTTTCATCTCATTTTCTTTCTTTTCAGCGGGTCAAATCCTTTTCCTAGTGAAGTGCTGAACCTTTGATTTAGTCAGTCATACAAACTAGTTACAGAAAGGAAATGCTGATATTAAGAATACACCATTTAATCGTTGCAAGAACTCTCTGACCCTTTAGTGAAACACACAGTATGTACCATGAAAATACAAATACTTCACACTCAGATGACTCTGTTTGATATAATCATATGTTCTCTGTGCAGTTCTTTAGGTCATGACTCAATCTCAGTAACGCCAGGCAGAGAATGATGCTACTGTTGCTGAAATATTCTTCTTGCTTTATATAGAAATTGGCATAACATTAAGGGCTAGTGTGCAGCAAATGTTCCTCTTCAGAGATAAAGGGGGAAAAAAAAGGTGTGATCTGTTCTCCTTTGTTCATCTTTCCTGAAACTGAGGAAATTCAACACGAGACTTTTAATTTGTTTGGTCGACCAGGGTCAGTTTGAATTTTTAAGTGTGAGATGGGTTGCATATTTGTACAGGTTGCCCAGAGGAGCTGTGGAGTCTTTGTCCTTGGAGATGCTGGAAACCGAATTGGACATAACCCTGCTGTAATTGCCCCTGCTCTGGGCAAGATGGGTATCAGAGAACACCTCAGCTGTTCCCTGATTCTCCAGTTAGCATGAACGTCTGTGAAATTCGTGAAGATAGAAATGGTTAGGAAGAATTTTATTTTGTAAAAGCTCTTTTTTTTTTGTAAAGCACTGGTCTGCCTAGGGGATTGAACATTTAAAAATGTAAACATAAGTTCTGGTTTATCAGCGAAGAACAGAGAATAATATTCCTCGTTTCATCATTCCAAAATATCCTTGGTGGGACACACTGACCAGGCATGCTGTCACTGGTTCATGTACTTCAACATAAACAGAAAAGGGAGGAAAAATTAAAAAAGACTATGAAAGAGAGCATGGAAACTTCTACTGTAACAACAACAACAACAACAAAATTAACACTTCCAAAGTAAGTTTTTAAACCAAATAACAAAGAAATTGATTTGCATAAATAGGAGCTAGGCAATGGCATGAAAAGCTAGAAATACAGGTTGATGTAAGGATTTTTTTCCATCAGTAAATAATTCACTTTGGAAAAGAGAGACTCAAGATACCTTTTGTGTTCTATTTTTCTGTACTATATTCAAATTGCTAATAAAAACCACATCTAGAACATCTGAAAATTGAAGTGAGGTCTGATTTCTGAGTGCAGAATAGCCCTCAGTGTTTGCTTTAGGCTTCCTAACTTCCATAATGTTCTTCATGCAGGAACTGTTCGGCAGTCAGAGAGGGTAATAAGGTCTCTCTGAATTAGAAGAGCATTTTTCTTTTAGTGACATGTATTACCAAGTCCATCCTTGCCCTAAGAATTTGGGATTTCATGTGAGGGACAAATATATGGTGGCCATATATTCTCTGCAAAAATTTCTTCTCTGTTCAGTGGAGGTAAAACTGCACCGTTGCTGGTTTTGCCTTCATTGTATTGTTGTTTTAAATGCAGTCAAAATCATGTAGAATAAAAAATAATTCCTTTCAATATGTTATTGAACACAGAATTATTGCTAATTAATCAACTCAGTTTTAAGGCTTTTCCAAAGGCTCCAATGAAAGTCACTGTAAAAGTGCAAAGCATTCTCATTCAAGTATTTAGTAATCCTTGTAACTTCAGTAAAATATCTTCAAACTCTTAGAAACTGGCAAATTAGCTACTTCTTGGGCAGTGTTTGCAAAACACACAAACTGTAAAATGACTTGTTTTAAATTTATGTTAAACTGGTAGTAAAAATACATATGGTTACTTTCACTGCTGAAGATGTGCTGCTGTGTGTTGATCATCCTTTAGTGCATTTTGAATGATAGTTAGTCTGTGGGGACCAGTGAAGACCTCCAATTAATTATTACTGTAGAACATGAAATCATAAACAAAATTCCTTGTAATAAATTTTTAAAATGAGATTGCATGTTTTATTTACGGTACTGGTCCATTTTGGGGCTTTAAATCTATGAACAAAAACAAACATCCTTTTTATCAAACTGAAATAAAAAATATCAATAGTATTTCTTTCTTATCAAAGTAGGACACAATATATGAACTGGACTTCTAAATAACTGCAGGGAGAGAAGCAAGGGAAGAAGAAGAAAAATTTTCCTTTTCTCTGATTTATAGAGAGAGATTGAGAATGTATATTAAAAAATGTGGAAAACAGCAAATGCTTCCAAGCATTGTGAGGTTTATTAGTCTTTCAGATAGCTGATATGGTGGAATTATTTTAAAGAAAGTATTTGTTAAAGACATAGGTAATAACTAAGAACCCTTATAAATGGCACATGCTTGCAGCAGAAATTGGGATGGGTTTAGACAGAGGCGAAGCAATGCTGAGAATATGCAATATTTTCAAATATGTTTGGTGACAAAATCCTGCCACAGACACACAGTTAAAGGTGATTCTTGTCCCATAGGGATTTCAACTGAATTTTGAAAACACAAAAGGAAATATGATCAATAACTAATTAAATAAAAGACAATCACCCAAATCTTTCACTAGAGTCTTGTTATCTTCTTTTTTTCCCTTATTTTTTTCTTTTTTTTCTTTTTTTTTTTCCTTTTTTATAATTCTCACTTTTAGATTCAGCTCAGCTGTGTGGAAAATGGAAATGCACAATAGATATGCTATGGTTTAATGGAAAAGTATCAGTAGATGATACGAAGGGCTTCTTTAATTGAAATGTGTGGAAATCCTATAGTCTCTTTGCTGGGATTTTTTTCCTTGCCATTGAAAATCTCCTCCTCCTATTACAAGCAGTATGCCTTCTTCCCTATGTTCCACCAAGAGAATTTACTTCTCCTTTCACTCAGTCAAACTTCACTTTCTTCACAGCTCAGACTCTAATTAACCTACACCTTCACAGGACATCTCAACGTTGATTCTGGCTCTGGGAGTTGTATGATGGCACCATGATATCTAAATGTGTTTTAAGCAAAAACCTTTATCTGAGTGACAGGTGCCTACTGGAGCCTGCAGACATTTTGAAGAGCTTAATCCAAATGAATCTGCAGGTCTTGCAAGTGGGAAACTGCTGGTCCAAGTAGACCCAGTAATTCATCAAAGGATTATTTGGGCTCTTTTTCTAATGGCATGAGTTTCTGCACTAGCCAGATAGACAGATGTGTCCCTGACCTATATTGCTGCCTCTCTCTTTATTCAAATGGAATTCTAAAGTTGCAGCGTAGTGCCAAGGCAGTGCAGTGTCTGAGTTGAGTTTTCTTAAATTCTTAATTCCTTTAATCTCCCTGTGATAAAATTGGTTTTAATTTATACAATCCCTTTCTCCCTCATTAGAAGAGACAATATCAAATCAGTACCCCATTTCCCACAATTTTCTTCTGGGTGCTGGCTTTCTCTCATCCATGGAGCTGTCACTACCATGCACCACAAGATTCTCTCCAAAAGAAATTCCATTTTGAATCGATGCTAGTATTGCATGAGTAATATAGAATTCTGGAAAGGCCTCCATATAAGAGGAAGCTGTAATGAGCTCAAGCCTGATCATGATGATTACGGTCATCTTATATAACTTTAGTATTCTAAAGGTTACTTGTCTCACATAAACTATGCTTCTGGGATCTTTTTGTGCCAAGGGAGTTGACATAGATACCCACAGAAAGGAAAAAATTCCAACTGTATTAAACAGCTGCTGTAGGGATAAATGATCCTCTGGGTGAATTCTGACAGCTGAATCAAAAAACTAATGTTTTAACATCTAAAGTTGTTCAAGGTGTCTATGGGAGCTCGACAAACTCATATATTTTATTTGAAAGTGACAGAAGAGAGGTTTTAGTCTCTGTGCTCTTGAAGATTTTCAAAACCTGACTGTATGAGTCTTGAGAAATCTCATTTACCTTTGAACTCAACCCTCCCTCAAGCAGGTGATTAGGCTATATAGCCTTCATTGGGCCTTCTTAATCTAAAGCATTTTGCAGTTCAAAGAATTCCACCCTGGCACTTAATTTTCATTCTTTGATAACTAGAAAAACCTAAGAGTTAAACAATAATATCTGCAGTGCTATTGCTTTGAAACATTTAGCTACCCAATTCACAATGAATAATTGTCTTTGTTATTCTCACGGTGAATAATTGCTTTAGCTATTCTCTTGTTATCATATCAATGTGTGCAGAATTTTGAGAAATATGTCTGTGGAAAACAGCTGAGATAGGATTTAATGGGGTAAACCTTACTTCCTAAATAATCTACATACAGTCTAAAAAGTGTTTCAAACAAATCCAGAACTTAGAAATCTAATGGAAAATTTTGCAAAGATGTGTTAGGTAGTAATGATCTTCCCTATTCTTGTGGGATAAAAGCATTATTTGTTAAAAATATACAGCGTTTGTACGTTTCTTTATTCATTTTGTTTTTCCAGTGCATGCCATCTCTTTTCTTCCTCTTTCCACTATTTTGAAATAACTCTCCTCACATGTTGCTTGAGCTATATTCAGTTTGTTGTGCACCTTTTCCTTTTTAACCCTTAATTAGTGTTTCTGTGCCACCCATCCACAACAACATCCAACTTTCAGCACTCACGTGGTGAGTAGCCTCTTGGGCTATCGGGTTATTGTCATCCCAGGTCCACTGTTGTACCTCCAACTCAGAGTTCCTCCCCTTTGCCCAGACTTCTCCCATCCTTAATGTTCATTCTTTTACACTCTGAAGATTGCAGGACAATAACTCAGCTGCTCTTCCTTCTTAATCGAGTTTTCTTCTTTCTTTGAGATCTCTGCTACTCAAAGTCTAAGGAAATTTTGTTTCTATTCCCGCAAACATCCAACAGAGCAAAACTGGATGATAGTCAAATTTTAAGTGTTTATTATCTTTAATTACCAATAGAGCTTTTGAATTAAGTTTACTGAGATATTGGTAGCACTAAACGTCATATGAGACTTCTCAGGACTGAACCATTCAGATCAGCATTTTCTGATTTAGTAGTTGAAGAGGAACTTTTGTGGCTGTAGCTGCAGCACCAATCAAAACAAACAGAATGTGAGGCAGTAAGAATTGTAATAGACACATCTGAGTTTTAGTGAAGGGGTTTAGATTAGGCTGAGGAGCTGTCCTAAAGGGTCAGTGTCTAAAGAGGACTGATGCTCTGAGATGGGGACACAGCATGTGTAAGAGACCACAACATGGCTGGTAGCCATTGTGATAGACTGGCCCCTCAGGTAGCCTTTAAATGCCACAGAAAAGTGGGCAGATGAAGTCACTAATTTTTATTAACATTTTTATGCAGGCTACTCCTCATAGTCTTGTTAAAACTCTGAGTTACAGTAGCATGCTTTCTCCTCTGCTGCCGCTCAAATAGTCCATTCAAGCCTAACCCTCTAGACTTTTGCAAGTGAGAGTGAAGATGCTCTCAAGTCCAAATTTCAGCAGCTTTGAAAAAATTCAGTGTAAGAAATCCACTTTTTCACCACAAGTTTCCCATGTGTTTCCAAAATTTATATTTGAAACAATCAATACTAAGAATCTTTCACATACACTTTCATATTAATGTTTTAATTAATGGCTTTGAATAGTGGGGAAAATAATAGGATGAAGAAAAATATTCCTTTGTGGTAAACATTTGTTTTATAAAAGTAAACAAATAAAATATTCCTGAAGTACTTAGCCATCAGTATTTGAAGGCCTGTGGCAGCATCTGAAAGACAAAAAAGGAAATAATTGATTAGTGGATTTTGTTTGATCTGTTCAGGGATCAAAGGGACAAATACTGTCTACAGGGATGAAAGGATGGAGAATTCCTCTCCATACTGCCTCAGTTATCTGGTTATTTAGATGTTCTTGCTACATGTTAGTGATGTGTGTACCTGACCCTCTGTAGTGCTTGAGGAAAAAAAAAAGCCCAAATTAGGTCCACTGTACTATTGTGCTGCAATTCTGAAAGGTTTCTCAATAATCAGACATAAAAAAACGCAGTTTAAAGTCTGTGAGAAGGAATACTGAATCTATTATTCAGTTTGTAAGCAGACTATGTCTGTAATACAATTGCGACAATTTTGTTTTTAATTTTTTGCCCCCTTCCCATATATTGAATGTCTAGAATTTGGTTTTGGGGCATCCTAATGTACCATAGCAAAATATACACCTATTTTATGTACTGTAGAATGCTACAACACTTATCTCTTCTGATCTTTCTGTAGATATTACTGGTTTGTTTTGGTATACTCTTGTAGAGGAAAAATTATGTATTTCAGAATCTTGGGGGTTTTTCCTTCTAAAGGTTTCTATTGCCAATTAAATTCACAGTTATGTGCTTGCACATATACTACATAAGTATGAAGTTGTGTACCAAGAGGTGCTTTTACTGGAACTTATCTCCATTTACATTCATTTAGAAGTTATTAGGGTACAATATAGCTCCGGGTAATCTTGCACTTTGGAAGGTATTTGTTCACGATGCTGGTTACCAGCAGAGAGAAGAAGTGGTCTCTGGACACTCTCAGCCATCTTGGGAAGATCACCAAGAAAAATGAGCATATTCTCATGTGTCTGTTTGCTTTCTAGGGATTTGTGACCCCCCCTGAATACTGGTGGAACTCCAAAGCTGAGAAAAATCACTATACTAGACCAACCTGTTCAGCTTAATTTGTACACAAAGTGCTCAGTCTGTCTGATCTCATGTTGTATTCATTTGCTTTGAAATATGTACGGACTCTTGTAAAGATGGATGCCAGAAAACACACTTGAAAAGACACTTTGTTCTGCATGTGAAAGCATTTCAGTTCCATAACCACTGTCACAAAGCCTTTGTCAAGTTATGGCATTGTCCAGGCTGCTCAGTTAAGAAAATGTAGTATCTGACTTTAACAGCTGCTTGGCAGTTGAATTTTTAGGATACTTCACAAAACTTATGTTAGTAATTTGGTACCTTTTTAAATAATTAACCCAGATGCTGAAGCCTGAAATGGTGAGAACAAGGACAGTCATTCCTATTGGCGTTGACTACAGTACACTCTTTGCTAGTGTGGAAGACTTCTGGTACCCCTTTCAATATCTTCCCCAAAGGCTGAATAGAAAGAATTGGAAAGCAGTCAGAGGGCCATATGTCAGGTACAGGTCCTGTCATATCTGGGGCATCTTTATAAATGGAGTGTAGTAAGGACAAATGCGTTCACATCCAGTTGAATCAGGATTCCCAAAACCATGTAATCCTCACCCTTTAAGGCACCTCACCATGTTTGTGTTCATTTATGAGTCACTGGAAACACATCATATTTATGCTATTTTAGTTTATACATTCTCCATACTGAATAAGGTCATGAGAAGACAAGAGGCTTGTTGATGGTCTGGTGACATCACAGTGCCAGTCTTCTCCATCAGGCTTTTTCTGTAATTATCTCCAGTTCTGAAACAGAAGTATCCTCTCTCTTCTCTCATCAAAGATTTGAGACTTTGCGAAAATGTCAGTTTATTCCTTGTTATACAAATCTTTTCCTTTCTGGTTGAGCCAATGAGTCAAAAAGGCTACTCATGACATATTGTGCACAGGGTCTGCTTATTCTGCACAGTAAAACTGCCTGAACAGCTGTTTGATGCAGATTGCCAGGTCCCCTCATAAAACTCCCTGGTAGCTGGAAATCGGGAGAAGTCCTAAATGACCATGGATTCGAACAGCTTTTGCAGATCTCATAAAAAACCTTTCACCCATTTCTTCTGCTCATACATTAAGAGAATAAAAAAGCTAAAGGTCTGGTCAAAAAGGTTTCCTAGCTTCTCTCACTACATGCAGATTTTTCCAGATATCCTTATTTTTATAATTCTTAGATAGTCTAAACCCTTGATCTGGAGTTTGGTATGAAGCTGTGTCAGGGAAGTTCATACTGGACATTAGAATAAGGTTCTTCACTAAGAAGGTGGTCAGCCACTGGAGCAGGATCCCCAGGGGAGGGGTCATGACCCCAAGCCAGTCAGAGTCCAAAGAATGTATGGACCATACTCTTGGTCATGTGCTTTAATTTTTGGTAGTCCTGTGAGGAGCAGGGACTTGGACTCGATGATCCTCATAGATCCCTTTCAACTCAAGATATTTTATAACAATATACTGAAAAATTTAAAGCCTGTTATTCAGCTTTTGAGAGGCTGAGAGGAGGCAAACCTAGAAAACATAAAAATAAAGCAGGCTTTAAACTTGGTCTGTGATGAACTCAGCTGATGGAGAAAACAGCTGTAAATTTTGAAGCATGTCATAAGTGGTTAACATGAGATGTGAAAAAAACAAACCGTCCAGTTCTAGGGAAATTCTTGTAGGAAGGAATTGAAAAAAAAAAAATAGAAACAATATGATTTATTAGGTTCAGGCAGCTGATATTTAGTTTTCCAAGCCAAAATGATTCTAGCCTAATATTCAGATAAATTTCAAATATACTAATAATGATAGAAAAATATTCCTATTGTAGTCAGGAGCAGTCTGTTACATCTGGGTGTAGGCAGTGTTTTGAGTGTTGTTTACTTTTATGTTTTGTTGTAATATTGTGTTTAATATGCAAACCCATGAAACCTGCAGAGCAGCAAGGCACAGATTTTACCATTCTCCAACAATGGACAAAAACCAGAACAACTCCTCTTAAGAGGAATTTTATTACTCTGAACAGAGCTCTAAATTATTTGTCATTGGTCAGAAAAAAAATGTAGCTGCTGTGCACTCTCGACCCTTCAGTGGTAGCTTGCTGCCTGAGTTGTTTATTCACTGAAAATATTTATGCAAGGAATAGGCGTGGAGTAGGGGCTGAACAGAAACTCTGTGATGGGATAAGGGTAAATCTCATTCTTTCTTGGAAGAATTTGTGAAGAAAGGAAAAGTTCAGCTTTGTTTCGTTCTCTTAACCAACCTGAGGATCTCCTTTTCCACCTTCCTCTCTTGTCTTTTTAGGCATGCAAACAACCCATATCACATTGGGTATTCTTAGCTTGGTCTTCATCTCTTGCTGACTTGGTAGGATAGGCCTGGTGCTAAGCCGCAGCTGACACACAGGAGAAGATTCTGTTTTATTTAGAGTACACATACCTTCTGCTGCAGCTCGTTGAGCTCCACCTGTAAACTTTTCATGGTTTGGGTTTTTAAACAAACATCACAACAAACTTCATATCTCTGAGCCCTGCAGGAGTCTCAGTAGGATACACAGGAATTTGGCATTTATTAGAGCTTTTAGTGGAAATGTCAGAAGGGGATGCAGCTACCCTAAAGTCTAGCACAAAATTAAGTTTTTTAAACTGCCATATTTCTCAACAGCAGGCTCTTTTTATGTTGAAAAACCACAACAATCAGGCCACATCACCAGGAAAAGGAAAAGAAAGGAACTCCAATTTACTCTCAGATAAAATCAACTTAAAACAACCTTTTTCTTCACTAACTTCACTAAATAAAAGCCGTAACTTTTGGAAAGTAGCAAAAATGATAATTACAACATATTAGACACAGAGTTTCAAATTACCTGCTTACATTTTTAATAGTAACTCTTTCTAAGTGCTACACCAGTAACGATAGTAGTAAAATATGTATTGAAGTCAAATGATCTAGTACAGATTCAAAAATCAAGTAAGCCTTTCTTACATAGTCATTTCAGGTTAAATGTGGAGGTTTTTGAGTAAGAACAGAGGTCTTAAAATATTGAAAGCAACTTTGTGTCTTGTTTACATAATTTCTTTCTGACGCAAACAGAAACACTACCATTTTCACATTGCAACAGTGTATGACACTGAGAATTTCCATAAAGGAGCTGCTTGTGAAAGTAGATAGTGCCTGGTGTGTGAGTGGAGGACACATTATTCCTTTATGGCTACACTGATCTGTTTTCCAAGCACTACCACTGGCACAGTTTCCACTGCAGGTTGCAGAGGATGGTCTTGTAACATGGATAAAAATCCACAGCTGGGATTAATCTCATTTTAGGATGTTGCAGCACAGATATTTGCATCTGAACCACAGGTTCAGTTTAGTTTAGTTTAATGGACATGTGCAAAGTGGACATCTAAGCTGAAATAAGATGAATTCCAGTTCAGCTGAGGCTCTCCCTGTTTTGCCTAGATATACTCAAACCTAACTTCCATTACTCAAATAAGAGCTCTGGTTTCTAGGCCAATGTATCAAAGTAATTTTGGAGGGGAAAAGTGTACAACAGGTATGAACTATGACTGCTACAAAACTGAATTACATTAAAGAAAACTCCTCTCATGTGACCAGGTGTCTTTCTGATATCTCAATGATATGAATTCTGGAGAAGTAATAGTAGAAATCGCAAAGATAAATGTAAGAAATGATAATTTACTTTATGACAATTTCTTTGAAATAACTGACTGTGATTATTATTGTAACAATAACCCAGATTGTCTGTGTTGATTTCACTGGATGTTAGCTACAGACAGAGGTGGTTATGGTTCTAGTTAGAGTACAACCGATGGTGGAAATGCAAAGTGGTTTCATTTGCTCCTCTTAGACACACAGTGTTTCTGGGCAGGTAGAAGCATAGTATTTTGAGTTAAAGTATGGTAAGCAGGACCATCTGGAATCCAGTCTGTTTCCCCAAAAAAATATGATTAAGAGTGTCTGAACAGCTGGAACACTGTAAAATAACTTTAGTAAACTTCAGTGGGAGTTTAGGGTTCTCAGTAGTTCCCATGAATTAGTGACACCACGATTCAGGCACTGCCAAACTACTGCACTGCAGGTACGCTGTGGTGAGCTGTGAATCAGTGCCAGATTCACTCACTTGGAGATATAAATATACACATTTATGCTGAGAGAATTGAGGCATTAAATTCCTTGTTTGTTTGTGTGTGTGTGTGTAGCAGATGAAACACCAAAGCCACTGGAAAGGGAAAGATAGAAATGTGATTGCGGCGATCTTATCAGTCAGTATCTTTAATGAACTTCCATTTCCAAAATACTGCGTTTGAAAGAACTTCATCTTCTCCCCAGATTTTATATCTGACTGGTGTCTGGCCCCTGACTTGCGCACAGAACCATCCATTGCAGGTTCTTGAGAAGAGAAAGTGTGGTGAAGACAGAATCAAAACTTACAAAATTAGGTTGGTTAAAGTTGAAATGATGTATTGCAACATTTTCCACGTATGTGACCATGTTATACATTGGAATGTCAAACTCTTTGTAAACACTTGTAAGCTCATGTCGTGTCTAACTTTTAATTTCCTATAACTTGTAATAAGTATTTTTACCTCTTTCATACATCTTAATACATTCTACTGCTCAACTTGCCTGAAGTTAATTTCCTTGAAAGCTTCTTCTTTTAAACTCATTCACCTTCAATAATTTCCTTTTGAACAAAAGCTGTTTCTGACTCTTTACAAAGTGCAAGATTGAATAAGTTTATCCTTGCACACATTTTTTCTCATGCTAAAAATTTTTAAAGATAAAAATACTTTTTCTTAAATTTAAAAAGGAATCTTAAAATGCACATTAGAAATGCGCAGGTAAGGACAATTTAAAGCAAAACGAGCATAACAGCTTGATTTTTAGATATGATATTATTCTGAGAGTTTAAAGAACCCCCTAAAAGGGTAACAATTATATTTACATCCATTTTAATTTGCTGCAGTTTTATGTTAACATCATATCCTAAGGTTCTTTTTCTACCTGCCTACTAGTTTTCCAGCTCTTTTTCCTCTCAGTGTGTGATATCATCTGTCAGGGAACATAGAGAAATACTCATGTGTTTGTGTAATTACGCAAATCATGAACATATTCAGCATTTGTATATAGATAGGCATTAAAATGGGAAAACTTGAAAATACATTATGCTGCATAAAACATCTGAATAACTTCTATCATGTTGTAATGCCCTGGGAACTTTCATTGCCCAAGAAAAATGGGAGATGCCTCTCAAGAACATTAGCAAATTACCTGCTTTTTTTGTTATTATAGATAGATTTTTATTTATGCAGTCATACAGTCCAATTTTCAGTCCTAGCTCCCAGCTTTTACATCAGTATTCCTATCTTATTTCCTTCTGGCAATTTATTAGTAATGTGAGATTGTGGACACAATTCTCTGTGGGTGAAAAATTCCACCTACTAAAGAGTAGGTCTGAGAATCAAGGTCCTACGTTGCATTGATTACTGCAGAGCACAATGTGGTATAATAGGTGAGAGCAAACCATGGTTATAAAGATCAAGTCCATTGTAGGTACAAAAGCCTATTTTATGTACATTGAAGAGCCTTGATTATTTAAAGGCATTTGTGCTGTTGGTTATTTTACACAGGTTATTTACACTGCTGATTAAATTGCTTGCAAAGCAGTCAGATTTCCATACACAAGTAGTCTAACAGAAATATTATGCAGCCAGCAATTTGCCAGTTGTCTGTTGACAAAGACAGAGAGTAAGCCACTTACTACTGTTTTTATACAATGAATCATTTTTGTAAAAATGGAGCAGTCTAATGAAAATTCAAATGTATTGCTTTTCCCGATTCAAACAGAATCCAAGCACTTCATATACTCTGCAAATAAGCCTCATTTGCCACTGTGTATCAACTAACAAGCAATTTCAGCTCTACATGAAGATTTTAAATAAAATTCTCTAAATTTAAACAGGTAGTTCCATTTTACTTCCATAAACAGACACTTTCAAAATATTTAGACATCTGTATATAATACTGTTTAAACTGTTTGTTCTGAAACATAGATAGCTATCTCAGTGTTTGAGTTACCACCTGATGTCTTTCTCATTTAAGGGGAAAACATAAAAAATAATTGGGATAACTAGGGTCAGGAACAATGCTTACACAGCATGCCAGCATCTTTTCTTGTGGCTTAATTGTAAGAACACTTAGAGGGGAGCTGTGGGTGGACAGGCTCTGCAGGAGATGTGCAATGCCAGCTCTCAGGGAGGTTTTGTAGCTTTGCTGAGGATTTCACCAGTGGTCCTGTGCTTAGCTGAGCAGTGCCACTTTGAGGGAAGGGGCCTGGAAATGGGAGCACAAAATGTGTGACCTTGCAGAAGCATTCTGCCCCTCTGAATGCCTCAGTGCCAGGGTACCACAGCTCAGACCCCCTATAAGGCTGAACCCTGTCCATTTCCTCTTTTTTTCAGCATTCCATCAAATTATGCTTCACTGCCATTACCAACTCTGCAAATGTGCAGGATTTTTTGAACCTCTGGTCCGTGCTGCTCTTGCATAACCCTTTGGGATGACTCTTCCTTACTCACCAGTGCAGCCACACCTTTTTCCACCTGTGCGTGCTGCATGTCTGCCTTGGTGCATGTAGTGTACATATCTGCTACACTGCATGTTTGGATAGCTGCATTACTACTACAAGCTGCTACGTATTTTCTCTTAAGTAGGCATTTATGCCTAAGATAATATTCTCTTTTCTGCCCTGCATTTGTAGGAAGTAATCCAGCTCTCTTTGAAGTTAATAGAAACTGGATCAGGTTCTGATCACAAACATTTTTGTCATGTGCCAGTGGGCACAAGCATAAAGACAATCAGATTTCAAACTTATCTATTTATTGGTGAATTAAAGAAGATTTATGGTATACTAGGAATCTAAATTTAGAAAGGTGTAAAATTTTCTTGTTTAGTTTGTTCTACTTGCAATAGAAAAGAAACTATCTGAAAAAAATTGTGTACTCAAAATCATTGTTTTTAAATTTTCTCCAATGTGCTTCCTGTAATCCACTGTATATTGTGAAAAGTCATTATTTTCTCACAGTTTCACAAGGTCTTTCACACAGCATAAAAGAATACAAAGACTTTGAAAAGTGTTTATAGGATATGTGAATTGTGATTGAAAGTTCAAAGAATCTGTCACAAACATTCAGACATGGCTATAAAGTACCTGAAACTGCTTTTGAATCAGTAATGGGAATTGACTGTATTATCAACTGAATGTATCTTTCTCTAAAAAAAGTTATGTATATCTGGTATGTTCAGAAAAAGTTCATTTTAAACACAGGGAACTTGTTCATCACTGTCATGACACTCCCGAAGTCTTTGGCAAAACTTTCACTGAAATGGAGCATGATTGTATTTTCATCTGACATATATAGTATGTATTAAATGTACAAAATGTAGATAAGTGTATATCATAGAACTACCATCATAGAATGGCCTGGGTTGAAAGGGACTTTAAAAACCATCCAGTTCCATCCCCCTGGTCATGGGCAGGGACATCTTCCACTAGATCAGGTTGCTCAGAGCTCCATCCAGCCTGGCCTTGAACACTGCCAGGGATGGAGCATCCACCACCTACCCTGGGCAACCTGTGCCACCATCCTCACAGTAAAGGATTTCTTCCAAATATCTAATCTAAATCTACTCTCTTGCAGTTTGAAGCCATTCCCTCTTGTCGTGTCGCTGCCTGCTCTTGGAAACTCTCTCCCTTTGTCTTTTGTAGGCCCTCTTCAGGTATTGGAAGGCTGGAATTAGGTCACTCTGAAGCCTTCAATAATAATATATATATTATAATATACATATAGTGTGTATATATATATATATATATATATATGCACAAAGAGATTATTTATTTGTCCTCAGAAAGATTAGCTCACAGTTAAAGTAATGTTGATTATATGATCAATTAATAGTTTGCAATAAATAAAAGAGTATTTACTGCCAAGGATAACCTTAGGCCTGCGCAAAATGATGGAGAATGAAACACACTTGCTAAGCAATGAATTTCAGTTAAATTCAACATGTGAGCAGACCGGTATCTTGCCCAGAAAATTGATTAAACGTGTGCTTAAGTAGATGTTCTAGTATTTTGCTGTGTCAAGTTCCATGTATTGAATTACTGTTCTAGATGAACAGCAAGTTGTTTCTTGGCAAGGGTTGAATTGCAATTGAATTTCTACAAACCTACAAACTGCTTTTTTAAAAAAAGAAAGTAGGCCCAACCTTATTTTTTTTTCTCACCCTGAGAAATAGTGATGAGGTCTTTCATTTTTGAAAAAAATATTGATCCATAGATAGCCATAGTATGTTTTTAAACCATTACATACTGATCCTGTTGTCAATGCTGTCAGACAAGCCTAGATTTAGAGGCTTATTTCTGTTAAATATATGCTAAATACATATAAAAACATAATATTCATGATATCATTCTTTTAGTTGATTTGAGGTATATTGGCATGGGCTATCAGAAATTAAAAATGATGCATAACTTGGACGGTGAAAAAGCACATTATTAACTGTGTGCCTTCCATGAAGAAATATATTAGAATATTTGCTGCATTTGGAGTAAGTGGAAGTGAATTCCAGCATAGTCATCCAGACACTGTGGTCCTGTGCTAATATGACTTTCATTTTTTTCAGAAAAAAGGATAAAGGAGGTTGTGTATTCGTGATTTATTCATAGGATTCTTCAAATCCTGCCGCCTGAAAGAGTACGTGGTTCTTTGACCACACTAAGTCTACCTTTTAGAGATATTTGTATACCTTGGCAATTGTTCATTTTGTGGGTAATGGGTGCTGTGTGTTATTGAAGGATTGAAAACTGGTTTGCTCTGTGTATATATATATGCCCCTATTTCAGAAAGTTGCATGCGTTTTGTATTCTAAAAAAAATCTGCTTGCAAACATTAAAAAGATAATTTTAATGAAACGGGAAATAATCAGACTTTATTAATTTCAATGGTTAAAAAAATCACAAGAATATTCTGGCTTGTGCTTTCAAGGTTGACTGAGGAGAGGAGATATTCTCTGAAATATATGTATTTTAGTATATATATTTTCAATTATTTTTTTTCATTGTAAAAAGCAAGATAATTCCTGCTCATTTCTTTATCTGGGATTTTGCAAAGCAGCAGCAAGTCCAATAATGCCAAGCAAATAATTTGAGAGGGAAATATTATTTAGATGTCTGGTTTGAGAATATTTTTTGCTGCTTTACTGAAGTAAGGTGAGAACTTTCCTTTACCCAGGATGTGTAGGTGTCTTTCAGTTAACTTGAGCTAGTAGCAATATTTGGATCAGAGGTCATATCCAAGACTGATGGATCCATCTATATGTGTATTGAATATCTAAAAGGAAATGTGTATGTCTTTTCATGTAGTTTATAACATATGTTTGCACTTTCATGAAAAGTTTTATGCTGGAAGACAAGCACTGTTACATTCCACAGAAATGTTAGGAATGGGAAAGCTCTCAGCATCGCTGGAAAGACTTCAGGGCTATCCTATGTCTAATGTAAAAATTGCACTGAAAATTTTGTAATCACATCACTGATTTTTAAGATAATACTTTTTAGTCATTCTTAACATATCACTCGGCTAGTAGAACCCCCCTGTGGATTATTGTAAAAATTAATTCTTCTATTAACCCCAAAAGCAATGTAAATCATCTGACAGGGGAAAAAAATGGCTTTCATATTAACCATTAATGCTTCGCAGCAGCATGGAAACATCTATTGAACAGAATTGCTTTCTGTGTATCTTTTGCTTATTTGCTTTGATACTGTGGTAGCAACATTTCAATAGAGTCTATAGGAAAAAAAAAAGTCTTATTTGTAGCTGCCTAAGAAATACTTAATTTACTTTTTAATGGAGTTCATTACTTAAGACTTTGTATGCTACAGTATTGCTGGAAGCTGGAACCTGACCCCACTTTGCTTTTTTTTTCTTCACATATTTGCTTTTATCATGTCATTTTTACTCAAGTGACACTGGAAGATGCAGATTTTTTCCCTCTTTCCTTTTTTTTTTTTTTTTTTTTTTTTCCAGAAGGAGTTTATCGGTTGCAAGGCCTAGATTGTGAGTGCAAGGTTTGATGCTAACAGCACCAAGGCCTTTCTTTTTTATTTGGGGCATTAAGTTCAATTACATATTCAAAATATCTGTTCAATGTTTTCGCTAGAATGTTTCATTAATTAAAATAACTGAGCTTTTCTAAAGTAGACTTTCCTCAGTGTTTTGATCCTAGTGCAGATGTGACTCAGACCAGATCCTGTTCTTGCCATTAATTTCATTGATTTCAAATCTCTGTGTTCGTGTTCATAGGCCAGTGTAGCATGTTTCAAAATCAGAACTTCAAGGAGCTGCCTGAAAAAAAATCAGCCAAAAGAATATTTACTCTCTTTTGTTTTGTGCTGAAAAAAATTACACACTGATAAAAAACTGCATTTTAGAAATATTTACTTCATGAAAAATATACTGAGTTTATCCTGGTGTTTACTGACCAGTGTAATGAGAAGCAAGTTATTAAGTCAGTGTTTCAAAGATGATGTGTCTGATGGGAAAACAACAATTACTTCATGTGTTTTAAGAGTCAGTAAAAAAATCCAAACACAAAAACCAATCAACCAAACACACACACACATAAAAACCAAAAACCAGCCAACGAAACCCAACCCAAATATCAAAATAATTTTAACTGGATGTCCTTGCATAAGTCCATATTTAAAAACTGAATTTGTCCACTTAACCTTGATGATCCATTCAGAGAGGTCCCCTAACATGATAAGATAGCTTATTTCAAAAAGAAATTTCAACGTAGAGTCAACAGCTGTCTGAGTCTTCAGATACTCTATTTCCACTTCAAGCTCTCCAAGCAAAGTCAAAGCCCAGCCAGTTTTCCTCCAAAGTCCCTAGCTGGGAAAACAAGGTCTTGAAAAAATTATGTCTCCTGTTGTTACAGCCAGACAGATATTTTTTTAAACTTAGAAAAGGTTTTCAAACTTCGTTAAAATCTTTTGGGAAGATAAAGGAGAATACCTGGAAAAAGCAGAAATAGCCACAAAAACCCAAAGTATACAAACATAAGTGGGTAAAATAGGCAGAGAAGGCTGAGAGATGCATGAGTATTGTGTATTGAGAAATATTGGAGGTGGTCAGAAGTTACAGATTACAATTACAAGCACTAGTCCCAGTTTCAGTGAGTCAGTCAGAACAAGCACCTGAACATGAATTCTGTGTTTCCCCTTGGTTTGGAAAACCCCAAAATCCTATTATCCTATTGATGTGGTTTTACAAACCAAACCCTTGACTTTCTCAGTTGATTTCCTCCTCCAACCCAAAAAAAAAAAAAAAAAAAAAAAAAAAAAAAAAAAAAAGGAAAAAACCTCTAATATGGAAATTACATAAAACTGTTATGTTACAGTTGTAACTAGAAAGTCAGGAAATAAGGCAGGCAACACAAAAAAAGGAAGTATTTTGAGAAGATGAGATAATACACTCAACAACTTAATTGAAAATCAATGTTTTTGTCACTACACAAGAAGAGCTTTTCAGCTAATATACTGTGAATTAATAGGACTGCTTATCCTATGACATTGTGTGAATTCTTTCCATGCCTTTTAAGTGATTGTTTTAAGTAAGCTGGAAGTTCTACAGAAATTGTGTCTCAGCCTGAATCAGTGTTTCTGTATTTTGAGGGAGTGTAGGAGTTAAAATTATCTCAGCAGGAGAGTGCAAACTGTCATTTGGCTTTTATCCTAAGGATGTGCAGCGGCATCAACAGGGAAGGATGCAATGGCAGTGGCTTTCAGGACATCAAGTGTCAGCATCACAAACAGAAGCAGCACGAGCAGACTGTGCTGATGGTGCTTCTTTCTTCCTCTGCCATTGGAAAGTTGGCATGCTCCAACAGTTCTCACAAAGGGGAATCCAAACTGCCGCAGTTATCTCCAGCCCTAAATTTCAGGAAGGGCTGCCCAGTAGTGACAGAGACTGGAGAACATCTTTCTGGGCAGCAGCTCAGAACCACAGCCATCCTGGATCAGCACAGAAACGGGGACTTGAGTGGAATGACATCAGCTAATGCCAGATCTGACCCTGTCCTGTGTGATAACCTGCTCTAACCGACCCCCCCCCCCCCCCTCCAAGACACAGCCAGGTCCTCTTCCAGCCGCAATCAGAGAACAAGATCATGACAGCTGAGTTAAGTCTAATTCCTTGCCTTAAATATAAGACTTTAAGCTGTGAAAGGCAAAGAAATGGTACAGACTTGTGTACTAGCTTTTTCGATGAGAGCTAAAATAAGTAGGGAGCATCCTCTTTCTATGGAAAGCTTTGTTTTAAAAAGGAAAAAAACCTGGTAAAATCATGGTTTGTCATTGTGCTTGGAAAAAAAAAAGCCTCCATAAAATATTGGAGACAGTAGTTGCAATTAACAAATAATTTTTATTTGCTAAATATTGCATAGCTCCTCCCTGAAGGGTCTTGAGAAACTTGTCTTCTATTAATGATTTTGCAAAAAAAAAAAAAAAAAGTTATTCTTTTATATTCTTTTTTATTTAAAATAAGTTTGATTAAATCTTTCTCACCAGTTGTCTTACAAATTTTTATAACAACTTTTTCCCTACAGTTTGATAAGGTAAAAAATACAGAGGCAACCAAGATACTGTGATTTAAATAAATACCTCACACTAGAGTGCCTACTTTTGCTTGTGGCAAATTAAAAACAGGTAATTTGTGTAAGTTTTTTATTGATTAATGGTAACTCAGCAGGGCAAAAAACTGTATCTCTGAGCCTCAAGTCTTTTTTGCATATATAAGCTATCACCAGTGAAATTACTTTTGTGATTAGTCAGATACTCCTCAGTGACCTCCATAAACTGTGGAAGCAGTCAGTGCACAAAATACTTCAAATATATAGTTTCCTCATGTAGTGAACTATGTATGTTAACAGCTTGACCCCAGTTAAACCAGTGGAACTTGAATAAGAAAGCACAGTACTGCAAAAAAAATAATGTAAAGTACCATTTTGGAAATAAGAACATCTACAATTCTATGATGGCAATACTCTGATGCTTCTCATTTTAGAGGGGAATAATTATAGGTACCTGTCCTACTGATAGTTCTTTTTTCTCTCTGTTCAGAAGTTTCTTGATAAGGAAGATATTTTTTCTTTACTAGAATTACCTTTATTTTTTTTACCAGAGCAAAGCATCCAAGTTTTTTTGTCACAGCAGAAGGGTGAGCTAATAAAATCACCGCCCTGTTGGATGATGGATCTGATTGATAGAAAGTGGCTTTTGCATTAGCCTGTAATGTAGTCAGTGGCTGTAGATTAAATTTTAAAATCAACAAGCTAATGCAAAACCCTCAAACATCAGAAAAGTAAAAATGTTTTTATAATTCCTCTAAATGTTTTTGGAATCAGAGACTTTTTAGAGCTTACAAGGATTATTCTGACACTACAAACTTCCTTGGTAAAGATATATATCTGCAGCATTTATAATACCTTTCAGTGTATATTAACTTGGGTTGAAAACCGATAACTTAAGATGCAGGTAGTATAAATTGGCAACGTCTGAAGCAAATTCTTATTACTGGTGTCTTGGTCTTTGGATGTTTTTTGGCTTCTTCACATATTCAGGCCTGTTTATGATTATGTTTTGTCAAATACTTGCAAGATTAGCCCAGCATTAACTACGTGATAAGCAAATCTTTTATTTGGACTGGCAGGGTCCCATTTTAAGCCACTTGTAACTCAACCTTGAGGCATCACAGTTTAACCCCAGCTGGGAACTCAGCCCCACTCAGCCACTCTTCCTCAGTGCCTGCAAGACTTGTGGGTTGACATAAGGGCAGTTTAATATGTAAAGCAAAACCTGTGCCCTCAAGCAAACAGAAAGGACTTCATTCACCACTTCCCAAGGGCAGTCAGGTGTTCAGCCCCCTCCAGGAAAGCAGAGCCCCATCCCATGTAACAGTGACTTGGGAAGACAAATGCCATTACTCTGAACATTCCCCCTTTCCTCCTTCTTCCCCTAGGCTTATGTGCTGAGCAGAATGCCATGTGCCATGGGATATCCCTTGGCTCAGCTGTCCCAGCTCTACCCCTTCCTAATTTCTTGTGCACCCTCAGTCTCCTCAGTGGTGGGGTGGTGGTAAGAGAAGCAAAAAAGGCCTTGACTCTGTGCAAGTGCTGCTCAGAAAGAATGAAAACATCTTCATATTATAAAGCTTGTTTTCAGTGCCAATCTGAAACAGCCCTGTACTATCTACAGTGAGAAGAATTAACTATACCCCAGCCGAAACCAGCACAGAGGTGAGCTGCAAAACTGTCACTGTGAGAGTAATGAGCAGCTGAATGTTATTTAGTGCCTCTGCAATCTCACCTATTAGTGACTTGGAAAAGAGAGAGGTGGTATAATAAAACTCAGGCGTTTGTTCAAATCTGTTCTCCACACAGGTCTTTGGGTACTTAAAAGAAAATGCGAGGATAATAGAGGAATGAAACAAAAGGAGATTGTAGTGCAGCAGCACACCTCAAAAGGCTCACCCAGCCACTTAAACAAAGTTCAGCACAAGTTCCCCACAAAGGATTCTCTTGGCCTTTCACAGGGGTGTGGAGAGTGGGAAGGAGCACGCAGGACAGTTAGCACACAGCCACAGCAGGAAAAAGGTGGGACCCTATTCATAAGCAGTGGTGACTGGAGAGAGTGAGACTCCACAGTTCGATGGGGTTTTGGTTCAGAATGTAGAAGAAAGCTCTTACCAAGTTCAGACACAAGTTATACCATGGGCACCTTCTTGGGGCTGCAGTAAGTTGGTGTAGAAACAGAAGTTGTTCATTGCTAGTGCAATTACTGAAGATTAACATGAGAGATAATATATTTGGATAGTCTTTATATCATTTCATCACCCCACATTTCTTTTCCGTTATTTCTACAAGCAATGCTCTACCTACAGACAGCCCCTCTTCAAAAAAAGTAAGGAAATAATTTATGGCTGACCTTTTTCTTACCTATTCTAAAGACACAAAAATCTGACGTAAATATTACATTTGCACTAACCAAATCAACACTAAACTCTCTGTGAAGTGAATTGAATGTTTTTTGTAGCTGAATACAGCTTTCTTTGACTTTTTTGGGGGCACACTGCCATTGGCTAGACTGAGCACAAGTCTTGATTTTTGCCAGGGTATTTTGATTCTGAAGTTCCCTTTGAAGACAGTGTCTAGTCTGTCCACTTCTTAGCAAACAGAAAATTTAAAAAAAAAAAAAAAAAAGGAAAAGAAAAAAAAAAAGAAAACAAAAAACAGGACAAACTGTATTGAAACCATGAATATAGCCCACCTCTGAAACAGAGAAAAGTTTACATGGAGGCATGGCTGCTGCAATTGCCTTTCTGTGATGCTTGGAATGTGAATGTCAGCATAACAAGATAAGCATTTTGCTTCCTCCAAAAAAAAAAAAAATCATAACTGACCTTCTACAAACGTCTCTGAAGCCATTTTAGGCTGCAAACTGACCTTAGAGACAGAGGTACTTTGTGATCACACAGCCTCTGCATTACACTGACTCCTCCAGTGCAGCAGAGGAGGGGGCATTTGAGATCTAGAATAACAGGAACATGCACACTGAGCAGCATTCCTCTCAGCAGCGGCAGCTCCTGATGAGTGTATGTCTGTCCAGGCTGTCAACACCTCTGCTTGTCTTACAGATCAAAAACCAGGAATATAGGAGGGTCAACACCTTGGGGAGTTGTGCCTGTAAATGGATGTGCTGTACCTCCGCATGGCTCTGCTGCATGTGAAATGGGAAAGTTTGACATCCCAACCAGTGCTAAGAGGGCAGGACATGGGGAAGAGGAGGAGAATTTATCAGATGTGACCCTTTCTTTCTCAATCAGCATGAATTTAGGCCTGATTTTTTTTATCAAACAACCTCTTTTAGTGAGATGTTAGATTTCTGATAAAGTGAGAATGAAAATGTATACTTGGTTGTCCGTTGTCAACTAGCACTGATTCCCTTCACTTATTATTTTAATGTATTTTTTTGGCCAAGTGATGCCTTTAGTTGTAACAACACAAGTGACATTAGCTTTTGCAAAATGAGCTTCATGGTGGTTCATTATTAGAGATATTGGATAGACCCTTATTAGAGATATTTATCTTTCATTTTCAAACTGAAAAAAAAATGATAATTGTGTGGTAAATCCACCAGATATTGTTAAAAAGTTATTGTTTCATTCAACAACTAAGTAAAATGTCAAACCACGTATTTGACCAGTATTGATGCATTCAGGACACCTGCAAGTTCTTGCCACTGTTTTTCAGTGACAAAAATTACTATTTCACTGCTGCAGCACCTCTCCAGTAAGGAAAACACAAGCCTAAAGTTTGTTATGGTTTGTTATATTTTATCAAACCATAAGTGCTACTAGTATCATTACACACAGAATCTTTCCTTTCATGTCAACCCCTACCAAATTCTCATACTTTTAACATTGACTATGGGTCAGCAACAATCAATGAGTATTGTGATTTCATTATGAATGTCACACCTCTGTGGTAAACACAAATATATTTAGACTAATTACACTCTAGAATTATAAATGCATTTAGGATTAAGTGTTGTGTGGTACCAGTTACACTGCCATCTCCTATCTTACACAGCCCTGATAACTGTTTTCCCACGTAGTTCCATTAATATAACTTGAACTCAAAAAAGAAGAGTTTGAAACAGATAGCAAGGCAAGTCATAGTGTCTCAATTCTAAGAAAAACATTTT